>NC_081358.1:35459644-35827978 GCF_030684315.1 Stegostoma tigrinum | reverse complement strand
TGCAATGCCATATTGCCAGGAGCAGAAAACTGGGTGCCCACCTGAACTACTTTAGTGGATCTGTTTGCAGTCATCAGAAGGACTTGCTGTATTGTGGAGATCCAGCAGCATTATGTGGAACTGTCCCAAGGGCTTCCTGCGATCTCTGGTGAGAACCTCCAAAATAATTTCAAACCGTAATTGGATATTTTTACCTCTCTGTGATTGTCCAATGAGTGAGGTGGAGTGATTTTGAAAAATATAAAGGGGCAAGTGGAAATAAATAATCTTATTTTTAAACTCTTTAAAGCTTGCTAATGGATCATTTAAATTGGGACAAATCACTCTGAGCATAAGAAAAAACACACCTTCTCACACGAATACAATTTGTTCAGAGTCACCATGGGTGGTGCTGCGAGGGAAGGTGGTAGAAGCAATGATAGCAACTTATAAGAGGCATGTAGTCAGGCACATGAACAGGGAATAGAGGGATACAGAGCATGCTCAGGTAGATGAGATTAGTTTAGAATGGCATCATGGTCAGCATTGACCTGGTGGGCCAAAGGGCCTGTTCCTGTGTTGTACTGTTCTGTGTTCTATGAATGGTGGTGGCAATGTCTAGGCATAGGTTGTATGGCTCAATTGATGGATTGGATTTGGCTTTGGGACATTTCTCGCAGTTTTAGCACAATAGCCCAGATATTCGTATGGAAGACTTTTCATATGTTAGTCTTGCCATTCCAGGAATCAGTTTGGTAAAATTTTGTTGCACTTCTTCCATAGCCAGAATGTCTTTCCTCAGATAAGGAAACAAAAACTGTATACAATACTCCAGGAGTGGTCTTATCACTGTCCTGTACACTTGCAGTAAGATACTCCTACTCCTGTACTAGGTGTGCCATCACTGTTGTTGTTGATTTATTATAGGCCAGTTAGCCTCACTTTGGAAATAGGGATAATGCTAAAGTCCATTGTAAAAGATTGATAATAGGGCACTTGAAAAATAGTAACAGGATTGGACAGACACCGCATGGGCTTACAAACAAGAAGTCATGCTTGACAAATCTCCTGGATTTTTTTTCAGAATGTAACTAGTAGATTGATAAGAACCTAATAAATAGGAGCAAAAGTGGGTGATCTGGCCCCTCAAGTCTGCTCTGCCATTGAATAAGGTGATGGCTGATCTTTTCATTGAGGCAGTGGATGTGGTTTACTTGAATTTTCAGAATTTAATAAAATCCAATTTGAGAGATTAGCAAATAAAACTCTTGAGAGTTTTAATTTTATTTGCTAATCTCTCAAATTGGATTTTATCAAATTCTGAACATTCAAGTAAACCACATCCGCCCCCCCCCCCTCTATGAAAAGATCAGCCATCACCTTATTCAATGGCAGAGCAGACTTGAGGGGCCAGATCACCCACTTTTGCTCCTATTTTTTAGGGGTTGTGTACTGATTTGGTAGAGAATCCGTTAACAGACAGGAACCAATGAGTAGGAATAAACAGGATCTTTTCTAGGCAATGTTGAGTGGGGTAATACAAGGATCAGCATTTGGACCCCTGCTATTCACAACATATGTTAATGATGTAGATGAAGATGCTAAATCTAAGTCATCAAGTTTACGTAAAGCTGGGTAGGAGGGCGAGCTGTGAGGAGGAAGCAAAGATACTTCAGTGTGATTTGGACAGGCTGAGTGAGAGGGCATTTGCATGGCAGATACAGTGTAATGTAGAAAATGTCTGGTTATCTACATATGCTCACAAAAACAGGAAGAAAATTACTAACCAGATGGTAATAGATTGGGGAAGAGTTAGATGCAATGAGATCTGTGTCCTTGTACACCACTTACTGAAAGTAAGTATGCAGGTGTGGTAGGCAGTGAAGAAAAGAAATGAATGTGTATTGGTCTTCAGAGTGAGAGGATTTGGTTACAGGAAGTGCAAATTGTACGGGGCTGTGGTGAGGCCACACCCAGAATATTGTGTGCAGTTCTGGTCTCCTTATCCGAGGAAGGACATTCTGGTGATGGAGGGAGTGCAACAAAGGTTTACCAGACCAATTCCTGGCGTGGCAGGGCTGAAGTATGAAGAAAGGCTGTCTTGATTAGGGCTTTATTCATTGGAGTTCAGAAAAATGAGGAGTTAGCTCATAAAACATTATAAAATTCTAACAGGACCAGGCAGAGTAAACACAGAAAGAATATTCCCAATGACTAGGAAGTCCAGAACCAGGGGCCATAATTTAAGGATAGAGGGGAGGCCATTTAGGACTGAGATGAGCAGAAATTTCTTCACTCAGGGAGGGGTGAACCTGTGGAATAATCTGTCACAGAAAGCGAGTGAGGCTAAAACATTGAATGCTTTCAAGAAGGAATTAGATATAGTTCTGAGGGCTAAAGGGATCAAAGGGTAGGGGAGAGAAAGTGGAAAGAGAGTATTGAGTTGGATGATCAGCCATGATCATATTGAATGGAGAGCAGGTTTGAGAGACTGAATAGCCTACTCCTGCTCCTTTATTCAATGTTTCTATGTTCCTGTGAATGTTAGTGAACCTGTCTGGTCCTTTCATGGTCACCATTAAAAGGACTAGCTATTAATTTCAGCTTTAATTACTTAATTAATTGTGTTTGAATTCTTCCAGCTGCCATGGTGGAATTTGAACTCATGTCCCCAGACTGTTAGTTGAAGCCTCTGGATTATCAGTCGAGTAACGTCCAAGAAGTGACCAAATTCAGCCCCAGAATGAGACCTGAATTCAGAACCTTGCAACTCAGAAGTAACTGTATTACCAGCATAGTCACAGCTGATATATTTAAGCCAAGGACACAGAATTAGATTGCCAACATGATTGCCTTAATTGTGATACATACTGGCATCACTCCATCTTGGGTTTTAACCAATTTTATCCAATCTGATTTGGGGTAGTTTCACTTAAAACAGTCCAATCTGATAAACTGTCACAGGCTAGAAATTACTGCTTATAACATTAACACTGTGTACATTCATGCACTACACTTTTGCTAACCATTTTAACAAAGTTATCAAGCTAGTTATTTAAAATGATTCTGTAAAACCTCCATTAATAGCAAAAACAAGTCTGCATTTAGCATAAAAGGCGAAATACACCCTGAATAAATTCACATGCTGTTGTGTTTATTGATTATGTACTACGTTTCTAAATGGTGATCTTTCTTCTCAAGATCAGACAACACTAGAAAGTTTTACCCAATGAAAATCACTTACATGAATCATGTCTGAAGTATCCCACAGTGCAAACTATCAGCAACATAAAATTTTACAAATTGCTTAATGCTTGGAATGCAAATATTACATTTTGTAACTGCTTTGAGAGCCAATAGTAGGAGAAGGATAGATTTAGAACCAATTTCTCTTTTGCGCTGAGCTTTTTCACATATAAGGATTTTACCCAGTTTCAATTTCAGACATGCACAGCTTTAATAAAAGAAAAACATTGACCAATGATTGTTGTATTCTGCTAAAAAATAGATATCAGGTACAATTTCAGTTTGATTTTCCAAGCTGACAAACAAAAAATGCAGGCAAGGGATATTACTTCAAAGGGCAGTGTGAATTAATCTGCATCCTGTATAAATGTAGATTGATGGATACAGCTGGTTCACTGTTGAAGTGATCACTTCTGTTGGCAGATGGATAGAGTGAACCTCTGCCATTTAATTGAAATATCCACTACTGAGTCCAGCCATTTCAGGGAAATCGTAGACAAGGGAAACGGTGAGAAGCATTGATGGGGTACAAAAGTCATCCTTTAGCTATAGATATTCTTTGTGACCCACAACAATTCTTAAAGAGACCCTTCCAATTTTTTTGAGGGGACAGCTGACTTGAATGGGGCAAGAATAAAGCTGGGAGATACAGATGAGCCAAAGATTGGTAGGAGACAACAGGCTGCTTGCAAAGAAGAGATGGTTTAGGTACAGTCAATGTCAAGGGAAAGATAGAGCACTGTTCCCCGGATGAGAAAAGATATTGAGACATACTATAAAAAGTGTGCTTACGACTTGGATTAGGTAGAAAATATATTGGAAACCAGGCTGAATAACAACGGTTCAGAAAGGAGGTGGAAAAGCAAATAAGAGAAGCAAAGAGAAAATGGCAGCTCGGATAAAAATGAATCACAGAGTCTTCCATTGGCATGTAACAGTTAGCTGGACAGCTGGTTTTAGTACACAGTGACACCAGCAGCACAGGTTCAATTCTCACTCTGGCTGAGGTTACTATGAAGGACTCTCCTCCTTGACCTGTTCCCTCTCTGAGGCACAGTGATCCTCAGCTTAAATAATCACCAGTCATCTCTCTCTCTCTGTCTCTCTCTCTCTAATGAGACAGCAGCCCTGATGACCCCTATGGCAACTTTACCTTTACATTGTGTGCTGACAAAGTTTAGTTATGTTGAGCAATAAAGACTCAGCTTTGCCAATGTAGCGACTGAAGTCATTCTGCAAGAAATGGGGTAAAAGGGTGTTGCTCTGTTTAACCTGGGTAATAAAAAGAGGACAACAAAATGTGAGGCTGGATGAACACAGCAGGCCAAGCAGCATCTCAGGAGCACAAAAGCTGACGTTTCGGGCCGAAACCCTTCATCAGAGGCTCTGATGAAGGATCCAGGCCCGAAACGTCAGCTTTTGTGCTCCTGAGTTGCTGCTTGGCCTGCTGTGTTCATCCAGCCTCACGTTTTGTTGCCTTGGATTCTCCAGCATCTGCAGTTCCCATTATCTCTAATAAAAAGAGGACTTCTTAAGGATCAAAAAACAAGAGATTAACACACGGAGGCAAGAGACATGGCTGAAGTATTGAATGAATACTTTGCACCTATCTTTACCAAGGAAGTAGATAGCACATAGGTCATGGTGACTGAGAAGGAAATTTAGTCACTATAAAAGGTTCAGAATTGATAAGGAGGAGATATTTGTCTGTCTGTACTTAAGGTCGACGAGGCCTGGGAATGGATGAGATTAAAATTAGAATTAGGTTTACTGTCACATGTACTCGAGTGCTGGGATACAGGAGTACAGCAAAAAGTTTACAAAGTCACGAGATACTGAAGAAGTGAGAGTGGAAATTACAAAGGCACTGACCGCAGTCTCAGTCTCCCCTAGACTCAGGGAAATTGTCAGAGGACTGGAGAATTGCAAACGTTACACCTTTCTTCAAAAAAGATGGTACAGAAAAGCCCAGCAATTACAGGTCAGATAGTTTTATTTTAGTGGGTGGGGAATGTCCGAAATCAATAGAATCAATAGTCATGTGGAGAAATGTGGGTTTAGGAAGGACAGCCAGCATGGATTTCTCAAGGGAATACCACGTTTAATTAAAGTGCCAGAGCTTTTTGAAGAGGTAACAAGGTTAATGAAGGCAATATTGATGTGGTGCATTGTCAACTTTCAAAAGATATTTGTTACAGTGTCACACAACAGACTTGTGGTCAAAGTTGTAGCACATGATATAAAGGGACAGTAGCAACCTTGGCACAACTGTGTGATAGGAATCTGAGATTAATGGTCAATCAATATTTTGATCTGGATGGAGGCTTCCCCAGGGGACAGTCCTGGGGTCCTCACTTCCCTATGGATATTCATCATCTAGATTTCGGTGTGCAGGGTTTTCTCCCAACTGCCACTGGCAATATACAGGCCACAGCTTGAGGAATCCCGAGGAGTTTTGACCCCAGAGCTACTGTTAAAACCCAGCTCCACAGCCTATTGGGTGCTGCCAGTCTGCAGCTGTCCCGCACGATTCCTGTCAATAGTCCAGACACGTCAGTGGAAAACAGAGCAATAGATCACAAAATCCCAACTGAAAAGGCACTACCAATTCTGCTCATTTTTTTTTCCATGGGGAACAAAAAGATCTTCCAGAAATCACATAAAGTTCTCACAATTATATAACACTTCTCATGACCTCAAAAATATTTAAAGCAACTAACAACCAATGGTGCTTTAAACTGCAGTCAATGTTTTAAATTTGTTCAACAATTTATCACTAAAATGACATTAGCAACTCAGCATGCCACTCTCTATGCAACATCAAAGAAAGGACTTTCTGAATGTATATTGTAATGGCTCAAAGATGGTTGATAGGGTTGTCTCTAGGACTGAAGTCTTTAGGTAATGAGGAGTGTCTTGAAGAACTAAACTAGTTTTCATTAGAGAAAAGCAGATCGAGGGAAATAATCCATTAAAAATACAGGCAGTGTGACACAAAAATCTTGGCCTTCAACCTCAAGAATCTGAGTTGTAATGGAAGTCAAACTGATGGGGCAAAATTGTTGAATATGGACCCACAGCACAACAGTCTCACTCTTTGGTGCTAATGGGAATACAGTCTTACAGACACTACATGTCAATTTCATGCAACTCAAGTCATTTTGTAAACTGGCCAATGAGTTTAGTGAAGCCACAGTATGACTGGCAAGGAAAATGAAATTACAATGCTGTAGAGAGAAGTATACCTCTGAAGTTAACGTTAAAAAAAATCATTGCAATAAAACAAAAAAGCGCTTTAGTCTGCATCTGTGCTAGCTCAAGAACAGTTGGTGCTAACATTAGGCTCAATGTGAAAAGGTTTCCAAAAAAAAATTGCAAATACTGGAAATCTGAAACGAAAGCAGAAATTGCTGGAGAAACTCAGCCGGCAATTTTTGTGGAGGCAGCGACAGATTTAAGATTTCGAGTCAGGACACCCTTCCTCAGAACTGATTGTAGCTTGGAAATATTCTGAACATGAGTGGGGGAGGGAGAAGGAGTAAATGATAAGTGGAGCCCGGAGAGAGAGAAAAGCAGTTGGACAGACAAAGAAATGGGTAAAGGTCAGTCCGAGAGAATGAATAGCTGCTCAAGGGGACTGTTAGTGTCTGACAATGGGTTGTTTCTGGAAGAAGCCCATTTGAGTTTTCAATTCTTTGGGGCTGATATCTTCAGCCTGGAGAAGCACAAAATAATCATAAATGAAGCACGAGGCACAGATAATAAAGATAGAAGCAAACTATTTGATTTACATCCCACGTGCAGACAAAGGGGTTCTGAATGTAAAACTAATAAGTATCAATTGAAACTGCAGAGTGAGAGAACCTTTAAGCCACCTTCACTATTCCGTGGGACACTGTCCTGGCAAAAGCAGTTGGGCCATTCTTCAAAAGAAGCTATGTAAACATGTTCCTGGAAATGAAATTGATAGTTCTCAGGATATGTATAGGTTGAGGCCACTGATTTTTTTTTGGTTGAAGCTAGAATTTAAGAATGTCTTTTTTATTGAGAGGGTGGTCGACCATGGTTGAATGATGGAGATGTGAGAATAGACAGATAATGTGGAGGATTTATGGCTTATCTTTAATGCTGAAGAACTGTTAACAGAGAACATCCCTTGTATAAAACAAATGTGGTAAAATTTTGACAAACTACAGGAACAGCAGGTTTCGTGGGTCAAAAGATCTACTTTCATTTTACTGCTATTTGTATTAACAACAATAACTTGCCTTTAATAATACTTTAATGTGGAGAAATATCCAAAACAGTCCATAGAGAAAATAAAAGATAAACTGGAAAAGGAAAATCCAAAAGGCAAGATTAAAAGAACTTCACCAAGATAGGTTGTAAGTAAGGCCTTAAAGGGGGGAGGGAGTTTGAGGAGTTTATGAACGAAACTCCAAAAAAATGCAGCCTAGGTATAGGATGGAAAGATAAGAGATCAATAATCTTTATCAATTAAGGTCTAGAAAGAAAGTGTCGGGTTGGAAGATGAGGGAACGGTCATAGAGAGATGCAAACACAAAGATGCATTTTTTTATTTGAAACTTGAAGAGACGAAAAGTTAAGGTGGAGTTATTTCATTAAAGACAGGAGAGATAACTATTAATTGCTGTGTAATGAAGTGTAGTACAGAGAGGAGCAGTAGTGAGACTGACTTCCTTTCCAGGATGCTGAGTCAGCAGAACACTGAAGATGCTCACAGAAGGAATGAATCCTGGTATCTGCATGGGTCAGGCTGTGGCTTTACTTATGAATGCTAAACTTTGAACAGCTCAGATGAAATCCATTTATATTGTTCTCATTGATTTTCCATAAGATTTTTAACGTAGCACTTGATGTCACGAAGATGAAGAAAATGGAAGCTTAGACATATATGGCCCATATTACAGTAGTGTCTGAAATATCGATGGTGTCTGAAAATACTGAAGTAAAATGTACTTACAGTCAATGGTCACCCCAGATAAAGTGTTCTATTAAACATTCTATTTTCGGGGAATTGGTGTTCACAAACTAAATTTCCACAGAAATTGAACTTCTTAATTTATTTGTAGCATGCTTATGCTGGGATTTGAAGGGTTTCAGTCTGAAACATTGACTTGTCTCGTTTCTCTTCAAACATCTAATTTGCTGAATGTTTCTAAAATTCACTGTTGTTTCAAATTTATAGTGGTAATTTGCTGATGCATTCAGAAATTCTGACTGTGGCCATATTTAATAAATCCTTGTTTTATGTTATCTCAGTTGGAACTGTGATTCCCAATTTAGCCACCACTGCTTCATACTTAGAACATTGTATGCGGGGTGTAATTTTAATTGAGCTACCTGTTATTTTCTATTGAATCTTCTCCCAAGCTGAACAAGTATAACTCTCTCCCGACTTAATTTTAATGTGAAAATATTACGCATGTTAGTTTAATGGCTCAGACAATTCTTCTGCACAGAGGTAACCTGGTGATTATGCTATGTTGGAATTTTACACCCATCTGTGGCAGCATTCTCCAGCTAGACGCCACACTTTCAGGAAGGAACGAGGAGACAGAAATAAATTTGAGGAAAGTTTACATTTCACTCTGCCAAGTCCTTGGAGCTATGCTCATACATTTAGCTCATAACAAACATAAGCTAACATTCAATCTGATTTATAATTGTTCCCTTAATTTGTAAGATGGCAGGGGAGTAGGACACTGCAGTCGGAGCTCATCCGCTCCACCCACTCTTCTTTTCCTTGTTCTCTTCTCTTTTCTTCTTCCTAGTGGTTTATTTTCTTCTCTTTTTCCTCTTTAACTCATAGAGCATAGAACAGAACAGCACAGTACAGGCCCTTTGGCCCACGATGTTGTGCTGACCTATTATCCTACTAAGATCAATCTACCCTGCACACCCTACATTTTACTATCCCCTGTGTGCCTATCCAAGAGTAGCTTAAAAGTGTCTAAAGTAGCTGACTCCACTACCACTGCTGGCAGCGCATTCCACACACTCACCACTCACTGAAGAAACTACCTCTGCCATCCCCGCCATACCTTCCTTCAATCACCTTAAAATTATGTCCCCTCGTAATAGTCATTTCCACCATGGGAAAAAGTCTCTGACTATCCCTTCTATCTACACCTCTCATCATCTTGTACACATCTATCAAGTCACCTCTCATCTTTCTTCGCTCCAATGAGAAAAGACTCCTGGCCTCTGGCAGTCTCCGGCTAGGAGCGATGATCCCCAGCCACTGGCGCTGACTGCTGGCCTGGCACAGTACCCTCCCGACGTGGTATGGTGACCTCCCGGGCTGACGCAGCGGACTCGTCCCTTAGGGGCCTTCCAGCTTGGTGTAGTGTGGAGCCACGGCCCAGTAAGCTAAGTGCCAGCTGTATTGGACTCTTCTTCTGTCATGCTGGACATTTTATTCCTGTATCAATCTGGTAATAAAAGGATAACAAGGTGCAGAGCTGGATGAACACAGCAGGTCAGGCAGCATCAGAGGAGAAGGAAAGCTGACATTTTGAGTCTGGACCCTTCTTCAGAAAAGGAGCTGTGTCTGGGTACTTTAGTATCTGATTCAGCGCTGTCATTGGTGACATATAAACTGTTTACTATACTCATTGAGTACATGTGACATTAAAGGCTATTCCAACTCTAACTGAGATCTGGAAAACTCCAATGTGAGTTTTACCTTCGTGTGCACTGAATTTTACAATTTTTTTCCCCTACATTCTTTTTCCACAATTTTTGTCCTCTATCCCTCTTCCCTCTTGGAGAAATGATTTCTTGCAGGTGTATGGTCTCATGTTTGTGTGTGTAAAAGTGTGCAGAAATTTCAAAGTAACATAATTACCAGGCTACTTCCATCTTTTACACAGGTGTTTACTGTAAGACATCGATGATACATATCTTTGGGTGAAAACGTGTAGGAAATTCCAGCTCAGGGTATTTAATCTTTGAAAGCAGGTACGTGAATCCACTTTGAGCAATGTGTAAGAGACCCTTAAGAGACAGTGTGGCTGTAGATCAATGAGGATCATGAACTAATAAAAAATCCAATCTGTTTCCCAATCAGTTTGTACTTTTCACAGTTAATGAACAAACAATTTCTTTTAAAAATGAAAGAATGACGAATGCTGGAAATCAGAAATGGAAACAGAAATTCTGGAAATTCTCAGCAGGCCTGGCAGCATCTGTGGAGAGAAATCAGAGTTAATGTTTCAAAACATTAACGTTGCTTTCTCTCCACAGAAGCTGCCAGAACTGCTGAGCATTACCAGCAATTTCTGTATTGTTTGCAACCGATTTCTTTTTCCTTCACTTCTGTTTTCCCTACATTACTTTGGGCTCTCTATTTTTTTTCCTTTATCTTCTCATTTACTTGAACCTTCCTCTTCCAATACGAGCTCCTCTTCCTTTTTTTAACAGGCTTTCCTTTCTTTGTCGTGGGCTGTACTGGGTTCCAGTCCATGTACACTATCTGTATCCCAATGTAGCTGTTGGTTGTTGGTGTGTGCTTCTGGACCAACCTGCCCATGAAGGCACAGTGCCAGGATGATGGCATTGCCTCCTTGAAGTGGAGTGTCAGTGTCCATGGTGGAAAGACATGGGCAACTGGTGTTGCTGGATCGTACCCTGCTCTGCAGTCTGTCTGTGCCCAACATGGAGCAAGCAGTGAGTTAGACTGCAGCAAATTTGGGTCTGCATGTTGAGTTTTCCTGACAGCCAGTTTGGTAAGATCCTGTGGTGAGTTGGGCTGTGAACCAGGTGTTTAATGTGCAATGATTATTGTCCATTGGGTATTCACTGCTCTGTGACTAGATTCTCACTTTGCCGCTTAAGTGAACGTTTTTGTGAAATAATCTCAATGTCGAGATGAAGATCTCACCTGGTGGTAACCCTCATCTCACCATAGCCCTCATTGTTCAGAGACTAGGTTCTGCCCCTTGTCTTTTGCTACGCATTAGTCCTGATCAGGAAATATAGCGCTGTACACATTCAATTTCATTCGGTCTCAGACTGCCCGTTCCCATTCCCGGGGCACAGCCACACATCACTGGGGTTATTACTACAGTTTAAACAAACCTTTGAAGAACCTACTGCCAATTGAATCAGAATAATGGTCAGGCCAACAATGCCACTGGTTTTCAGTGAGTTGGATGATGGCTGCCTTTCATTTCCAGCAGTGTCATCCTCCCTTTGCAATTGGCAGGTGTATAAGATTCCAAAGAGGCTGGAAGAACAAAGCCCTTGCCGTTGTGTACTGTCTGATTGCAGTTTCCCACTCACAGGCCACCAGCTTCTTTCAACAGACTATTACTGCAGACAAGAATTTGAACAGCCCTGACTTAGACCTACAATATTGGAAGATTACATGCAAGGCAAGGCAGAACTTGACATGTGCCATCTACACTTCAAATGAGCAATACCAGTTTCAATGCTTACAGGTTACACTGTGAGCATCTTTGTTTCCAACTCCATCGAGGAGACACTCCCCTGCCTCAGAATCTGGCATCCAATCTGATTAACAAGTGGTACCAGTCTCAAACAGTACCCACTGTGGGCTTACAAGCAGAAACCAAGGAGCAAGACCAATGGAGCCCAGACAAACAGTAAATCTGGGATTATGGGCAAACCCCAATGGATTGAGGGCACTGGGGGGGTGGTGGGAGAAATGGACAAGGGCGGGATTTGAGAGGATACGAGGAGGGAAGTTTGGTCTTGGATGTGAAGAACATCCGAGTGCAGCACCTTCTTTCATACAAAGACCAAAGAACAATATAACACAGGAACAAGCCTTCGGTCCTCTAAGCCTAGCTGACATATTTTGCCCTTCCAAACTAAAACTGCCTTAACTTACAGGGTCTGTATCCCTCTATTCCCTTCCTATTCATGTATCTGTCCAGGTGCTTCCTGAATGTTGCTACTGTGTCTGCTTCCACCACCTCCTCTGGCAGCACGTTCCAGGCACTCACCACCCCTTGTGTGAAAACTGTCCCTCGCACATCTCTTTTAAATCTCCAGCCCTCTGCACGTTGAACCTGCGTCCCCCAGTAATTGACCCGTCCACCCTGGGAAAAAGCCTCATACTTTCCACTCTATCCATGCCATTCACAATCTTATTAACTTCTATCAGATCACCCCTCAATCTCTTGTGTTCCAGTGAAAACAAACCCAGTCTATCCAACCTTTCTTCATGGCTAAACTCCCTCATACCAGGTAACATCCTGGTAAACTTTTTCTGCCTAATAGCACCCCGCTTAGTGATGGCTATCTGCCTGATCTCCATCTTTCCTTGCCACACAGAATGGTGATAGAGGAAATGAGATTGCTAAGTAGGGTATTAATTAGCCATTTAAGTTGCCGGGAAGCCTACAGTGGGCAGGCTGTCTGATTCCTGCAGTCCATCACAGTATGTGCAGAAGGCTGCGTGAGGTAGAGTGGGGATGGGGATGAGGGGTAGGGAGTGAGTTGGAGACTAAGCAGTGGAAAGGCTGTGTATCTTATTTTCAATATCTGCCTGCAGGGTAGTGAGTAAATCCAACTTCAATCGTTATTCCACTTGTGATCAGCTAATTCTACAGGTTGGAAATCAAAAGCAACTTTACTGTTGGCCCAAAGCTCTGATTTTCTCTTTCACTTTCACTGTAAATAAATTGCAGCAACTCTGTAAAAGGCCATCACGCCAATATAAATTGTGAACGCTTGCGTGGGTTCACAATTCTTTCAAAAATTAGTTGCCGTTGTACTAAGTTAAATGGACAGAATTCTATGTGGGAACAGGACCCCACTGACCTTCAGCAAACCCATCTCCTGCACCCACTTTACCCCCACCCTGCCATCCATCTACAGCAACTGGCTCTGGGTAATAAATCCCATCCTCATCTGAGGCATTGTCCAACCTCTGCGTACTGTCAGACAATCAAACGGCCAGCAGGTCCATGGTCCCCACCTCACTGCTGGGAGTGTGGGCACTACAACCACTTCAGATTGGACTGGAGTCAGATGGGGTGGTACATGAGGAGGGGGTGGATTGGGGAATGGTTTTTAATATTGAACTGCAGCTGGGATAAAAGAGTGGGAACAGAATCCATGACATTACACCCAATTTTATGCCCTCTGCCTGCCTTGCAGCTTCTTCTCATGTGTGAAGCTGACCAAGTGTTGAATTCTGTCCAGTCATTTTTTTCCTTCACGTATTGAGCTCATCTACACAGAAGCAGAAAGTAAAATCTGCAGCACCTTATAATCCAAGGTGCTTCTGTATTATAATTCTTTTAAAAATTTAGTCCTACATGTCCATTCAGTTTAAGATGACATGAAGGTTTGTTTAATTATTACTAAACATAATGAGACTGATTCTAACATTCTCAGCATGAGTTGCCCATCTTAACCTGATTTGTTAATTGCACGAATTTATCAAAAATTAGTTTTCAGAAAGGAAACTGTTTTCTTTCATCTAACACCTAGCAAGCAAGCTGTCTTTTACTACTGTAACTGTTTTAGTTGGAAATTATGGCATTTGATGGAAACCATATACTGTATAAAGATTCTTTTGATTCTATTAGTAACCAATTCAGTTGGAAAAGGGTAAAGATAACATGCCACATGGCAGTACCAAGTCCACACATCTTAAGGACATTTCATTATCAGCAAGCTACAGTTAACACCCCAGCCAAACTGACAAAATGCATCCTGTCTATTCCTTAAAAACACACAGTGACACTATATGTTTTCATACTGGTGCCTTATCAGTGAATTCTATTCTTGTAAATTTATGTGATTTGAAATGTAATTGACTCAAAACCTTAAGTGTTCAGCTACAACAAAAATACATTTCTTCATGGTTGAAAAATGTGTAAAAGAAAATGACAAATAAACTTTTGAGCAACAGTGGTTTCTAAGCAAGTATGTTTAAGATACACAATGTGAAATTTTAAAAGATAAAAATCAGTTTGCACATAGTTGTTTACATCATGCAATTTCAGTAGAATGGAAATTTATTAAATCCAAATGCTCTCTGGAGACAATTCTACCATTTGAGGATTATAAGTAAATCCATTCGAGTTGAAAGAAGAATATTAGCACTGCTCAATTGCTGTAATTGCTTAAATTTTTTTTACTTGGTGTCTACTTTCTGAAAAACTAAAGAGCTCTGTATAAATAAAGCAAAATAAAAGACCCATTCTAATGGTAATATGGATGGAGGTAGAATGCATTTGATTCCAGGTTTCTACAGGGGCCCACTTTAAGGGGCTTTCTCATAGATCAAAATAGCCCGGAGCTTAACATCTCATCTATTTAAAAGTCAAACTAAGTCCTGCTTAAAAGTGAACAAGTTTATATTCATCTCAACATCAAAACTGTGTTTCTCAACATTTCTAATTTTAGAGCGGTCTCATTCTCCTGCGTTAGTAGTAAAATGATGTGATATTTTCTTCTAGAACCGTAACTGAAAATGCTTGATCCATGTTTTTTCCCAAATCATCTGCACAGCGATCAGTAATTAGTAATCATTTCTGAATTAATGTAGTTACCTGAAGATAGAAAGCAAATCAATAGAGAACAACATATTCTAGTGCACAAAGTACTAAATTTGACATGGCTCACCACTGTAAGCAACTTTGTGAATTATTTTTAAATCAAAATAAGATTTTGTTCTCAGGTTTAATTATTTTTCTGACCATTTAGTAAGAAATAAACGCTAAGGAATGAATAAAACAATTTATCATCAGCTCCTTTGTTTGTCTCTCTGCTGTCTATCTGCACAATCAACGTATTCTACTCTGCCCTCCCCACCCCCAACTCTGTCAGCAGCATAAGTCCCATTATTCCCCAGCTGCTCTCAGTTGTGACCAAGGGTCACTGGACGCAAAACATTAGTGTGTTCTTCTCTCTACTGATGCTACCAGACTGATTGAGTTTCTCCAGCACATTCTGTTAAGAAATAAATGATACCAATTCAAAACACCAGCAATTACATCACCCGAATACAGATGCTCAAATGCATTACCCTGACCATTAAGCAGCTTTGATTCTTTTAGGTGGTGTCACTTACATATATTTGTTTTTTTTGCAACTAACACAATCACTGGAGTATTTTTTTCACATTATCTAAACCCTTTGTTGGGGTGGCATTTCAGTAGTTAAGTGAGCACCATTACAGAATGTTGAACTTTCACTGTTTGACTGCTTTGAGCTTTAAACTCACAAATAGCCCCCTTCCACCCCCTGTCCACAGTGATAAAGAAATATTTACATTTGAATTGCTTTTAGAAGCAAAGACATCAATTTGAATTTGACTGCTTCTTTAAGTATTTTTCTAGTTTTAAGTCAGCTGTGACTGGTATGAGTCGCCTGGTCCTTTCTTCTTTATGGAGACTGGTTGGCTCAGATGGCTAAATGGCCAGTTTGCAATGCAGTATGTTGCCAACAGTGTGGGACCCATTCCTGCATTACCTGAGGTTTCCACGAAACATGGTGACCCTCAGGTTGAATCACTACCGGTTGTGTCTCTCTCTCTCCTGAATAACAGAACAGTCTTCTCTTGGAATATGATTTCATGGTGTTAGATGATAAACGAGTCTTTCTGCTTTACAAAAGGGCTTTTTTTTTGGGTGTGCATAAATGCCTTCAGAACATCTATTGGGCACATGAGTCTTTATAAGGTTCAAGTCATAGATCTTAGAATCCCTGCAGTGTGGAAACAGGCCGTTCAGCCCAACAAATCCACACTGACCCCATCCTCCTATAGCACTCATCCCTGAACACTGTGGGCAATTTAGCATGGCCACTCCACCTAGCCTGAATATTTTTGGACTGTGGGAGGGAACACACTCAGTCACGGGGAGAATGTGCTGCCCTAGTCATGCTGGATAGTAGCTTCTCAATTGTTTGATTGAATTTTGGTGACACCGGCGAGCATATGTCTTGTGTCCCAAATTACTTTTAAATGCTTGGAGGGTGGTAAAGAACCAGGCACATTATATTAGTGAGGGAGTTAGCTTGCTTACAGTGAACAGTGGCTGGAACCAGGTTCGATTCCAACCTGAGGCGACTGTCTGCGTGGAGTGTGCACATTCTCCCAGTGTCTGCTTGTAGGGATTCTATGGTATGTGTAGTTAAAGAAGTCAATTAGTATACTTGACACAAGTGCACCTTAGATTCACATATTCCAGCTAATGTCCTTTCTTAATCAATTACATTCATATTAAAAATATCCAAATTATTATGTCAGCGAGTGTGGTACAATCTGTTTGGGTGATGTGCCTGTCATGGTTGAATAGTTTGCAATGTAGGGAAGCTGTAAGATGTGTTTGGGGATCACAGGGGTCTTCTGGATGAGATTTGTGGAGATGGTGTGAGAAGCTGTCCCTGGAACCAGTCAGGATTAGTGAGTCTTCAAAGAAATGGTTAGGAATTCATGTATTGCAGTCAAAAGAATGAAACAAAGTGGTTGAGAGAAATCCTGGGTGAAATCAGTAGGTAACACAGAAATAAATGAGCTTGGCTCAAACAGTTTAAATTATTGGGTAAAAACCAAAAGAACTGCAGATGGCGGCACGGTGGCTCAGTGGTTAGCACTGCAGCCTCACAGCACCAGGGGCCCGGGTTTGATTCCAGCCTTGGGCAGCTGTCTGTGTGGAGTTTGCACATTCTCCCCATGTCTGCGTGGGTTTCCTCCAGGTGCTCTGGTTTCCTCCCACAGTCCAAAGATGTGCAGGCTAGGCGGATTGGCCATGCTAAATTGCCCGTAGTGTTCAGGGGTGTATGGGTTATAGGGGAAATGGGTCTGGTTGGGATGCTTCAAGGGGCTGTGTGGATTTGTTGGGCCGGAAGGCCTGTTTCCACACTGTAGGGAATCTAATCTAAATCAGAAACAAAAACAGAAGTTGCTGGAAAAGCTCAGCAGGTCTGTTAGCATCTGCGAAAAGAAATCAGAGTTAAAGTTCTGGGTCTGGTGACCCTTCCTTAGTATGGAATGAATGAGTTGAGAGGAATGGGTCACTGGACTCGAAATGTTAATTCTGATATGTCCCCATAGATGTTGCCAGACTTGCTCAACTTTCCTGGCAATTTCTAAATTATTGGGTATCCCAGAATTAACAGAGGACAAAATCTTTGTGGAATCACGAAGTGAATTATAGAATCTGTACAGTATAGAAAGAGATCATTCAGCCCATCAAATCCGTACTGACCCTCAGCAGGTATTTACTGAGGCATTGGCTAAAGCAACACTGAAAGGTACAAGTGAGAGATTATACATTAAAAGTTGCAAAGATCAAGTCAATGCAATTTTTGATAAGTGAGTCAAGAATACGTAGCAAGACCAAATGAAAGAGAAACGGTGAGAGAGCTAAGAAGTATCATTAAGACCTGGTAAATAAATTCCACATGAGCCTGATGAGAAACATCACAAATACCTACAGCAATGTATAGTATTGCTTACAATTGACCAAGGATGAAATGGCAAGCACATGATGTCCTGAGTGGCTTGTGAAACAGAGTGAAAGAAGACTCCATTGGTGTAGCTAGACTTATTATTTCTTAGATAACAAAGTGTGTCTCCAGCATCTGCAGTCCCCATTGTCTCTTATTATTTCTTAGTATTTTAACATAGTGTAATTCGTATACCTCCAGATCTATGTTGGATGTGGTGAACTGATGGAGAAATCAAATGTGTCTGCTGTGCTTTAATTAAGCTGACAATGCTTCTTCATTATTCCCCAGCAGATAAAACATCACACAGTTTGAAGTTTTGCAGTAACAAGACTCTCTTCATCAGGTATAGTTCTGTCGGTCTCACAACCACATCTATTATTCAAAGAACACTCAAGTAAGCCAATCCTCTGAACTGACATCAACATATGTTTTTATTGGCCATGATTAAAACCAAACTGCTTTCTATAAATTTGTAAAATGTCCTTCAATTTTTTATTTGTCTCTCACACCATTGAGGATCTTTTACTTCAAATCTTCAAGTTTGTCTCAAACTATATCCTCACAATATTCCAACATTCTTAAAATAAATAGCAGGAAACAAGATTTTAAAAATACATCCATTGACCCATGCTGCTGAGAGTGGTGTTGATAAGCTGTACATAGTAGGAAAGTTTCAAACTTAAACTTTTTGTACTGAGCTAGTTGATAAGAGTTTGGACTTGCTAAGACTCCTTCACCTTCAGACTACTTATTAGTGGTCCTTGCTTAAATTATGTATCAATGATTTAGTGGGGACAGGTTTGGACTGAATTTACTTCTGATTGACTAGCTTGTTAATCATCACTGTTCAATCAAATAACATATTTAAGTTGGCAATTTTTAGCAGTAGTAGAGGGCATTCAAGCCCATAAAACCATAGCCCTTTCAAAAGGATAATTAGAGGGAAAATATTTTTTTTTATAAAAGGAATAGCTTGATTATAATTGTAAATCCGGGACATATAGTGCATTTCATCTTTAACCATTGGTTTAAAATGGTGAAACAGATAGACTGCATTTTATTTGAAACCATGACTTAAATTCTCTTTTTAACAATGGTCATGTAGACTTCAAAGTACCATTTCAAAATTCAATCTGTGTATATTTTGCTTCAAATACCAGCTATAGCATAAGCCTGAATTTGCAGCTATTTCAGTCAAGAAATCTGGCACAGGTCTAAAGATCAAATCTAAAAATGAGATCACAAAATTTTCACAGCATGATGGTTAAGTAATAAATAATGTGTTACTATTCAGTCCCAACATTAAGTCTTTTATGTGGCCTGAAGGCACAATCTTTTGCTGTGACCATTAAGTGTAACCATGGTAACGGACACATTCATTTCTTGGATTAGTGCACCACTGAAAATATTAACGCATTACACGAAATGAGGATTTAACATAATCTGCTGATGGCAGGATGAAGTTTTAAAAGGTTCAATAGCCTCTCAATGGAGTAAATGTTGTGTATCTTCAGAAAGTAGCCTGTTTCCAAGGAGTGAGATCTATTAAATAACCAACCAGCCATTTTATATCCTGTTGCAATTTGTTCATAGTGAAACAAAATGAATGTGTGCAAATCTCTCTGCGGCCACAATGACCCAATCACCTCAAGTTTCAAAACTGTTTCACATCATTTATAACACAGTATAAATCACAGTTAATAGCAGGAGGAACACATGTTTTATAGGATATAATAAAATGGACCATTCAAGCACAGCCCTTTAAAATATTTCGGTCAAAAAGAAATTAAACAATATAGCAAAGATTTTACACAAGATTAAACCATAAAAAAGAAATTTAATGGCCAATAATTACCGTATTTTTAATTGCTGAAAAAACCGAATTTATTGTAGTTTTAGAATCTATGCCTTTGTACACCTTTCTGTTGTAGTAATTATGTTTAAATTATGCATTACAGCAACAATGCTTAATGGCACTGTACGTAATGACTTACAAACTTTTCGCTGCACTCATTTGAGCATGTGACAATAAAGTTAATTCAATTCAGTTCAGTATTAACTAAATTCATTTTAGCACAAATTCAATAGTTGTTCCTAAATGGAAAGTTCCTGAAAAATTCCATGCCTTCTGTTGTCTACGAACGATTAAAGGTTTTATTTTATAGATAATAGATAATGTCCTTTCACTGAATTTGACACCAATCTAAAAATATTTTCATTCTATTTCAACGACTTCTTATAGACTTAAAAAATTCTAACACTTGTGAAAATGATGCTTCACTGATACTTTGGTTTGGAAATTGAAGCAATTATCATATTTTGTTTTATTAGCTAGCCTTGTTTGAGCAACGTGATTTTTATTTAGCTATGAAATTAACCCAATTGGAAAAGTGCGAAAGGTAACTGATAGTCCAAACCAATGAAGAAACTGTGTTCCATTTATTTTCTTTCCCAGAAAGCTAGAATTGACTTACTCTCAGAATTCTGCGCAGGTGAGAAGGCAGTGGGTTGTGGATATGATACAACCTTATCTCCAAACTTGGTACCTCCTGAAGCAGCAGATTCTGTGCAAACTCTAAATGGGAAAAGCTGAATGCAAAAATAAAAACACAACTAAACATAGGTGTAGAGATAGTAGGAACTACTGATGCTGGAGTCTGAGATAACACGGTGTGGAGTTGGATGAAGGGAGGTGTAGGGGCAGGTGTAACACCTCCTGCGGTTGCAGGGAAAAGTGCCAGAGGTGGTGGGGCTAGTGGGGAGTGTGGAGCAGATGAGGGAGTCATGGAGAGAGCAGTCCCTCCGGAAGGCAGATAAGGGTGGTGAGGGAAATATATCCTTGGTAGTGGGGTCAGATTGCAGGTGGCAGAAGTGGCAGAGGATGATGTATTGGATCCGGAGTTTGATGGGGTGATGCACGAGGATAAGGGGAATTCTGTCTTTGTTGTTATTGCGGGGAGGGTTTGAGGGCTGAGGCGCAGGAAACACTAGTGATGTGGTCGAGGATGTTTTCGAGCACTGTGGAGGGGAACTGCGGTACTTGAAAAATGAGGATATCTGGGATTGGGGCAGATGTTGAGACGTTACTTTGTTGAAGTCAATATCGAAGCAAATCACTTGTCACTAACCTGGTTGCATTTTTTAATGGGGGAACAGAGGAGATTGATCAAAGTAGTGGATGTTGTAAATATGGATTTTTAAGGTGGTATGCAACAAACTGCTACTCAGGGCTGTGTGAAGATGTTTACTGAATTAAAAGGAATTTGGCAGCGCAGGCATGGAATTGACAAGAATCAAATGGTAGTGGTAAATGGATAGTTATCAGACTCAGAGATGATTTGCAGTGGTGTCAACTATCTTCATTATTCTTCAATTAATTTTAATACCAAGACCCTGGTGTGAGGAGTAGCATTACAAATGTACATACTTAGCAACTTTGGGATAGTGTAGTCATGATGTTGAAATTGTACATTCCAAGGCAGATACAGTTCAGTGAATAGAAGTGTGAGATAATGCACTTGTGAACACAGAAAAAGGAAATGCTATAGAATCATAAAGTATTGAAGTGGTCCTTTGGCCCATTAAGTCTGTGTTGCCAAAAATATACTACTCCCTACACTAATCTGACTCTCCCACACTAGGCTGATAGCCTTGAAGGTTGTGGCATTTCAAGTGCTCATCCAAGTACCTTTGAAAGATTGTGAGGTTTCCTGCCTCAACTGCCCTCCCTGGCCATGTGTTCCAGACTCCTCTCACCCTCTGAGTGAAAGGACCTTTCCTCAAATTCCCTCTAAACCTCTTGCTTTTCATTTTCAAAGTTTGCTCCCCTGATCTTGACCCTTCAACTAAGGGGAACAGCTAATTTTTTTTATTCGTGGCCCCCTTAATTTTACGCATCTCTATAAAGCCCCCCCTCAACCCTCAAACATAAACAGCACCAAAGCAAAACCCCTCATGTGCACAAATCCTAATGGTAATGATGCCTAAAACAAAATCATATGGGTTACTTTTGTTTACAAATTCAGATGAAGAACCACAAGCACAAAGAGAACTTGCTAGAACTTCTTTGTTTCATGCACGTCACCTGACAAAACATGTGATTTCAAATAAACCTGTTGGACTATAGCCTGGTGTTGTGTGACTTCTGACCTTGTCCACTCCAGTCCAACACCAGCACCTCTACATCATTCAGTGTTTCAAAATCATTGGTTTGGGTTCACATGACAGACTGGGGTAATCCTAGGCATTCACACTTCTGAAAATATTGAAAAACCACAGAAAGTGTTAGACTGAAGAAGTTTACCAGAACGTTAACAGAATGAATGCATTCAGTTATGAGCAGGGGTCTGAACAGTTCAGCTGTTTTCCTTGGAACAGAGTAAATTAAGAATCCCAACAGTATGGAAACAAGCCATTTGGCCCAACAAGTCCACACTGCCCCTCCAAAGAGCCCATTCTCCTATATTTACCATTTCTAACCCAAACATCCCTGGGCGCTACAGGTAATTTAGCATGGCCAATCCACTTAGCCTGCACACCTTTGGACTGTGGGAGGAAACCCATGCAGACATGAGGAGAATGTGCAAACTCCACATGGACAGTTGCCCGAGGTTGGCATCAAACCTGGGTCCCCGGCACTGTGAGGCAGCAGTGCTTACCACTGAGCCACCTTGCTGCCCTTAAGAAAAAGGTGATCTAATAGA
This sequence comes from Stegostoma tigrinum, assembly GCF_030684315.1. Taxonomy (NCBI): domain Eukaryota; kingdom Metazoa; phylum Chordata; class Chondrichthyes; order Orectolobiformes; family Stegostomatidae; genus Stegostoma; species Stegostoma tigrinum. The sequence goes on along the minus strand of NC_081358.1, from coordinate 35,805,590 downwards.
AGTTTTCATAAGGATGAGAGGTTCTGATATATTAAATCAAGGAAATCTACTGCCTCTAGTAAGTGGTGATATATCTAAAGTCACTGGCAAAAGACTGGGGGTAGATAATAAGAAGGTGTTTCATTCACAGAGTATTGTCAGGATTTAAAATCCTTACAATCCTTGAAAACTAATTGATTCTTGTGATTTCCATTGTACATGGTAATAAACTTTAAAACCTCAATTATCTCTGACAGTGCAATGGGAAAACGTACAAAGTTTTCTGATACTGAGTCGGAAATTCCAGAAAGAGCTGTTTTGCTGCAGCCGGAAGGCGATGAATACTGATTCTGTAAATGATTTTAAAATGAGATTGGAGAGTTACTTGAGGTTGAGGAATTTGGGAAGTAATGGACAAAAAGTAGGGTGCAGGATGAAGAGTCGATAAAATATGGAGCTGGAGGTCAGTGGATCAGACAGGAAGGTCGACTCTTCCAGTCTGGGTCCTTCATCTGGACTGGGGGTGGGGAAGGGAGCTCAGAAATAAATAGAGGCAGGGATGTGGGGCAAGTAGGTGGGATTGAAATAGGTGGATGCAGGTCGGAGATTGTATATATTGGTCAGTGGGATGGGTGGGGTGGATAGGTGAGAAGGAAGATGGGCAGATAGTGTCAGGTCAAGGAGGTGGGGATGAGAGAAAGGGTGAGACATGGGATAGGGCTGGGAAGATTTTGAAGCTGGTAAAATCTATGTTGAGGCCACTGGGCTGTAGCTCCCAAGGCAGAAGAGAAGGTGTTGTTCCTCCAGTTTTTGTGTAGTCTTATTGTGACAGTGTAGGATGCCCAGGATGGACATGTCACCCAGGGAGTCGGGGCAGGGGGGAGTTAAAATGGTTAGTGGCCGGAAGGTGTTGTTAATTACAGCGTACAGAGAGCAGATGCTCCGCAAATCAATCACCGAGTCTGCACTTGATCTCAAAGATGTAGAGAAGACCACATCTGGAGCAACAAACGCAAAAGACCAGGTTAGAAGACATACAGGTGAGTCTCTGCTGGATTGGACGGTTTGTTTTGGGCCTTGGATGGAGGTGGGGGGGGTGTTGTGGGGACAGATACAGCACTTCCTGCGGTTGCAGGGAAAGGTGCTTGGTGTGGTGGGGTTGGTGGGGAGCATGGAGCCGACAAGGGATTCACAGGGTGAAAGGCCCCTACGGAAAATGGATAGGGGTGGGGAAGGAAGTATCTTTTAGGTGGTGGGGTCTGATTGCAGGTGACAAAAATGCCAGAAAATGATGCATTGTATTTGGAAATTGGCTGGGGTGGAATGTGAGGACTGGGCAACTCCATCCATATTGTTTTTGGTGGGGGCGGGGGGTAGGGGGAGACGGTTTGATGACAAAAGTGCGGGAAATGCAGGATGATTAGTTACTGCTCTTCAAAGAGCTGACACGACACAGACAAAATAGATTGAATGCCCTCCTGCTGTACTATATATTTCAATGATCCTATGATCCTGTATGTCAGTCATTTCCCTAGTCCTATTGACTGGTTCAACGATGTCACACTTCTGTTTCTGAAGACTCCCACTAAATGTAAGAGAGTTAAAAACCCCTGCCCTGGCTCCACTACAAACATTACAGCCATCGTCTCAGGCTGAACCAGAATATTTGAACTTCAGTGGTTAAAATGTGCCTGAGCTGAGTGTCCAATCACTCACCCAAACCACTCAATCATCAGGATTTCCATCTCTCATAGCTACATGGACTTAATAACTGCAAATATATTAATGAATATTCTATTCCTTTTCTTTCTGCTTACATTGAGGAATTCCATAAGCGATAGATCATTGTACATCATAACTTTCAAATCATAAGTTCCCCCTGAGAGCACAATGACTAAATATGCCACATTGCCTGATAGTGGTCAGAAGCTACAGAGAAAAACTGTCAATGGCCTTAATGGTACTGCAGACAGTCTGGGAGATAAATGTACACATATGAAATAATATTCTGTATTTAAGTATTCCCTTTACTTTTATGAAATGCCACAAGTTGCTTCATAAAATGGGAGGAATACCGAAAAATAATCAAACGTACAGTTATAGAAGTGGGTTCTAAGAAGAACTCGAATGTGAAGGAAATGTAAGGTGTTTTGGAATAAAATCACACGACTGTTTGTGATTCTGCCACTGATAGTACAGTATATGATAGAATTCCTACAGTCAGGAAGCTGGCCCTTTGAGTGTACATTAACATTCCAAAGAGCATCCCACCTAGACTAAATACCCTTATCCCCCATGCTAGTAACCCTGCATTTCCCATGGCCAGTCCATTGAGTTTGCACATCCCTGGACACTGTGGGCAATTTAACATGGCCAATCGACCTTACCTACATTTTTTGATCTGTGGGAGGAAACTAGAGCACCTGGACAGACGGTCACCCGAGGCTGGGATTGAACCACAGGTCCCTGGAACTGTGAAGCAGCAGCAGTGCTAAATACTGAGCCACCATACTGCCCACTAAAGACAGTGGAAGGTAGAATAGACCAGAAGTGGCAATTATCAACTACCTCCCATGGTCATTGTATTTAATCCGGTCACCAGCCTGGCATGTTCGAAAGAACGTATGAATTATCAACTAAACACAAGCTTGGTTAAAGGACACAAAGGATGCTAACAAAAGCAAATAGAAAGGTCTCTTAAGCAAAAGCTGTTTGCAATGAACATTTCCAGGAATAGGTTAAACTCTACCTTCTAGTTCTCAATGGGACATGGAAGAACACACGATGTGTGACTTTACTTAATGTACTACTCAAGAGACAACAACAAAACTGTCAGATTTTACAGTGAGTAAAGTGCCCATAAACTGCAGAATCTGAAAGAGCTCCCCAAAATCCTATCAATGTTAATCCCAAAGAATGTCTCAGAGAAAACAAAACCTCTGAGGTTTCAAAACCAACATGTTACCAATTGAGATAACAAGGTGTAGAGCTGGATGAACACAGCAGGTCAAGCAGCATCAGAGGAGAAGGAAAGCTGACATTTCGGGCCTAGATCCTTCATCAGAAATGGGGGAGGGGGAGAGGGTTCTGAAATAAATAGAGAGAGGGGGGGGAGGCAGAAAGAAGATGGATAGAGGAGAAGATAGGTGGAGAGGAGACAGACAGGTCAAAGAGGCGGGGATGGAGCCAGTAAGAGTGAGTGTAGGTGGGGAGGTAGGGAGGGGATAGGTCAGTCCGGGGAGGACGGACAGGTCAAGGGGGCAGATGAGGTTAGTAGGAAGGAAATGGGGGTGCGGCTTGAGGTGGGAGGAGGGGATAGGTGAGAGGAAGGACAGGTTAGGGAGGCAGGAATGAGCTGGGCTGGTTTTGGAAAACCAGTGAGTGATTATTCTTGAACAAGAGAGCATTTATTTTTGATTAAAACAAAATTGACCTGATATAACAAAGAGAAATTTTAGGGCCTAAAATCGCCCATGTCCTAGCCTCCTATGCCAAACACTTGTTATCACATGGCCTGAAAAGTTTTATTTTGTGTGCAGTAGGCAAATTTAAAACAAAACGCGTGAGGGTAACAGAACAAAGCGAAAGAGATGGCTGCAGAGAAGGTGCACAAAGAGCAAGGTCAACAATAAATTTAAAATTTAAGAGGTCCATTCAGAAGTCTAAGTCATTTTGGAAAGGTACACGTGTTCCGCTGCAAAGTGAGTCAACTCCAAGCTTACAATGACTATACCTTCATTAGTAACTGGGCAGTGCCTGAAATCCTGTGAAAGAGAATTTTGGGGCACAGTCATCTGATAGAAACACTGCTGCTCACTGACTGACTTGACTCACGTGAACTATTTCTGGCATCTTCAATTTCAAGTAATTTGTAGTTTGTAACTTCTTTCCTCCCTTCTGATATCTTCTTTTTTTCTTGGGTACACGTATGAGTGAGTATGTGGTGCATTCTGTTCCCCTCGGGTTTTGAATGCAGTAATAAACCCGAGGTTGTTTAAAGCATAAATAACTTGCCCTGGGTCATTTGAACTTCATAAACAAGTGTTTGGGGAAACACAACACCATCTATTTTTAAAAGAAAGAATAATAACACAATTGAAAATCACCTCTGTTTTGAACAGAAGAGGACAACAGTGAGACTAACATAATTCATCTCTCCCTCTTGCGAGAAGACACAGATTTGGAGACTTTTTTTGTGACAATCTGTAAGTTTGGTGTGATTTTTGTGTTTATTAAAATGTATTTTTCAGTAATGGAGTGGTAGTGGCAGCAAATAAACAGCTGAAACAAGGAAAGGGAAAGCAGCAGCCAATGTCAGTAGCAGCAGAGAGCTCACAGAGACTTATCAATGTGATAAATATTTAACTTAGAAGGGAGCAATTTGTAAACTCATCAACATTACTGGAAGCTATTAAAAAAGAGCTGTAAGCCTTGACCATATTCTCCACCCAGACCAGTTCAGGCTGAACCTTAGAGATAGGAATATCAGATGGGAGACATGGATTCGCACTGGTTACCAGACTTGGAGCAACTTATTCATACAATAACGAAGATTGAAGGGTAATGTGAGAGAAGTCTCTAACCTTGTGAAAGGATTGACACAGAGAAAATGTTCTCAACTGTGGGACAGGCATAAATTTATCCTGTTCAATTCATTCATGGGATGAGGAGGTCACTGTCTGGGCCAGCATTTATTACCTATCCTTAATTTCCCAGAGGGCAGTTAAGATTCAACCATATTGCCATGAGTCACATGTAGGCCAGACCAGGTAAGGATGGCAGTTTCCCTTCCTTAAAGGATATTAGTGCAGCAGATGGATTCTTCCTGACAAGTGACAATGGATTCATGGTCATCATTAGACTCTTAATTCCAGATATTTTATTGAATTAAATTCAATGTGTGGTGGGATTCAAACCCGGTTCCCCAGAACTATACCTGGGTCCCTGGATTAACAGTCCAGCGATAATACCATTGGGATGTAGCCTCTCCTTAACACACTATAGTTGCCAATAAATACAACAGGAAATTCAGGAGTTTCAATATTTGCCCAAAAGTAAGAAGTTAATGAACCAGAACAAGGTCTGGTTGGAAAGAAAGCTTTGATGCTTTCTTTCACTTGTAACAAGGGCACATGGGGAAAATTGATTTATCTGATCTTCAGAAACAAGGCTGCCACTTAAACTTGCAAATGAAACCGCCTACCTCAAATATTTACAGACATTCAAGTTTAAGTCTGTATTCTTTAGGGCTCAGGAAAACCAGCCTGAAAGGAACTGATGAGAATTTAATAAAAGAAACAAAGATCTTCAGATGCTGGCAATTTGAAACAACCAAAAACAGAAACTGCTGCAGAAACTCAGGAGTTCTGGCAGTATCTGTGGAGATCGAAACAGAGTTAATATTTTGGGTCCAGTGATTCTGCTTCCTCAGGCTCGAAATGTTAATGTTGTTTTCTCTCCACAATGGCTCCCAGACCTCCATGTTTCTCTGGCAATTTTTGTTTTTGTTTAAGAAGGGTTGTATTCTGCTTGACGAACAGGATTTCCGTCCCTGGCCCACCAAGCTAACCACACCACAGCTGATCACCCTGTACAGACCTCCCCAACTTCCATGACCTCACCATCTAAACCCCACTTGTGAGTGATCCCACACCAACATCTAGCTCCATCTGCTTGATCTCTCCCCAAATTTCTCCACAAATTCTACCTCAGCTACCAAAAAATTGTCCTCCTTCCTTGTGGCTCCAAAGCTGCATCACTTTGCCTGGCAACCAACCAGTTTCTCAATTTGACTGACTGTGGGTCAATGTGGAAGAACCTTTTCCAAAAAATGCTTTGACATTCCTTCCAGCGGGACCTCTGGATTACTTGAATTGTTCAGTTTTCCTGTCGTTACATTCTCTGAGGTCTGTCCACTGTGGATACTGGGGCCTATCTAGCCATCAGGACATCTCCTGCAGATCTACACACAAGCTGTATATAATGGCAGCTTGGATCTGAAGGTCCATATTTGTGTCCATTAATATCATAGGCCCCTCCTGCATTTGTATAATCCAAACAAAGTTTCTGCTTCAGGAAAGATGTCATCATCTGTGAAACATAACGAGATTTTACAAAGTCACTCTAAGGGTATTTACCAATTCCATTTTATTACATTGGTTACTTCTGGAGATTATAAGCAAAGAAGCTGCTTTAGGATCTTGAGGTACATTTTCTTGGCTATAGCTTTGATTCCAATAGATAATAAAAAGGCCAGATCTAATTTAACTTTATCACAAAGAAGTAATGCTTCACAGGGGGAAAAGGGCACCTGGCCATGAATTTAGAACATGATCTTACTTGAATCACCATGACGGTAATCTATTTTACACATATTCATGACTATCAACTCATGGAGTTAAGGGATTTTCAACTGCATAATGCTTCACATAAACTAAAATCATCACTCACTTTGATTCATAAGGTATCAAGGAGTTCTGAGAATATAGCAAGCCAGGTAGCATCTGGAGGAAGGGGGCAGCCAACGTTTCAGGTATTACTCTTCTTCAGGACTGGATGTGGGTTAGACGGGGCTGCAGATAAAGGGGGGGGTGGTGAGTGGGTAGCAGGAAGGTGGTGATAGGTGGACACTGGTAGTAGTATGACCCGGTTGGTCATGGGAGGGATGAATCCGATTGGTGGCTGAAGAGAGGGTCAGAAGGTGGGATGGAAGGGAGGAGGTGGGGCTGGAAGGGGAGGAGGAGGATGGGTGGAAGATTATTTGTAATTGGAGAACTTAATGTTGAGTCCTCTGGGCTGTAAGGTGCCCAGGAGCTGTTGTTCTTTTGACCCTCCCTTCCAGCCACCAACTGGATTCGTCCCTCCCATCGACTAACCAGGCCATATCTACTTACCAGTGTCCACCTATCACCATCATTATACCTCCCCCCTCCCTTCTCTTTATCTGAAGCTCCCCCTACCCCCGCATCCAGTCCTGAAGAAGGTTAATGAATACCCAAAACATTGACTGCTCCTTTCCTCCAGATGCTACCTGGCCTTCTGTGTTCTTCCAGCCTCCTGTTTGTCTAACTTGGATTCCAGGTTAGTTTTCAGACGTTTCGTCACCATTCTTGTCATGTTTTTGTCATCTGCAGTTTTTTTGTCTCTAATCCTGAGACATATAATGAACCATAAACTATAAAAATAGTGAGTTAATGGAAGTTGTCTCGAGTGCATTAAAAAATCCAGCAATCAATAATGAGAAAGAGATGTGTCACAAGTAATGAATCACAAAATTCACTGGAATATTTATAAGGTAAAGTACTGCTGTGCTTTGAGCCTCTCAAAAAACAAATTGGGACTCAGTATCCAAAATGTCAAGAGATTGCTGTATTTACACCATAAAGGAGAATGAACCTCAGAAATACATTTAGGGCTTAAAGCCCTAAAATGTCCTATTCATGTGGACAATAACTCTCTTGGTAATGTCAGTTATGTTTTAATATAAAATGCAACCTTTACCAACTGAACCTGTTGAGTCCCACTCCTGCATTTGGTAAATCGTCCCAAGAGATGGAACTTTTAAAAGTTCATTTCACTTCGTTCTCATTTTGAGATCTATTTTTTCTCCTTAAGAATCTTTCCCCAACTCTGTACTTTGACTCTATTCACTCTATTTGCTTTCTTCAATCTCTCTGTTTTTTCCTTCACTTCTAAATTTAATGGATGAAGAAGTTAGATGATTGAACCCAGTGATCAGGAAGTCTCTGTTGATGTTGTTGAATCATCACCAAATTTCCGGGAATGTGCAGCACAAAATTACCTGGAGCTGAGAAGTAGGGAAAATTGAATTTGTATCATTTAAAGACGATTTATAGCTGTGCTATTACAAGTTTGATTTGGAAAGATACAGTTTCAAATTTGAGATTATGATGGTGAGATATATTATGCATTAACTGATGTGTGGTATCAATTAACAGCAACTAAGCCTTTGATATGACAAAAGCTCGAGAAAATTAACAATATTTTCCTTCTATTCCAGCACCCTTACACCAGCATTACAATTTCCACAAAACATTATTCATTAAAACTACAAAATTTTAATAAGCAGATTAGTAACTAACCACTTAGAATGCTTATCTGCTAGATAGATTCCTACAGGTTGAAATTCTAGGACAATTTTTTGAAAAGAACCTTGGGAGGGGTAATACAGATTAATCAACTGTTACACGCCTTCTCAGTTATTTTTTTCAATCAAATGTATCTTACAGCCTGCTTCATTCCTCCACTGGAGCTGAATTTTACTCCAGTTGTGCACCTGGAATATTCAATAAACTGAACCTTGACGGTCCCCTCAGGGAGAACAGTAATTAAACCAAGTTTCAAGATTAAACAATATTTTTGAAGCAAGTTATTTTAATAGTGCTACAACTGGATAAAGGGCAAGGGTCCCCAGTTGTTACAATTCTTGATGCCGATGGAGAAACTGTCTTGTCTTCTTTATTGAACCCCGTGCCCTGGCTCAGTTGGTCACAACAAAGTTAATTGGAAACAAAGGGCCCCTTCTCTCTTCGGCACCTTTTCCAGCACCAATCTATTTCTGTTTTAAAAGGAGTTAATTTAAACTGTCATGTTTGAGCGAGTTTTGAGAAGATTTGTAGCTCAGGTTGAGGTTCTGGATGTAAGTTTGCTCGCTGAGCTGGAAGGTTAGTTTTCAGACGTTTCGTCACCATTCTTGTCATGTTTGAGTTTACAAAAGAGAGTTTATTTGTTAATAAACACAAGGAGAAATACATACAGATAGGAAATGAGATGTATGAAAAAGTAGTATTAAAAAAATAGATATTAGACTTCAGCATGTCTATGCAGATAAATGGTGAAACATTGCAGCAGTGACATTGGGTGATTCCAGCTGTGTACACTCTGACAGTTAAGCAGTGTTGGTTTGAAGATATTGGCTTCTGAAGACTCACTGCCAGGAATTATTCACTTCCTACTCAATTGTGAGTTTTGACGTCCTTCTGACAATTAAAGGGTGGGGGTGTAGAGATAGCATGAGGTCCCGCCCATTTCCCACCTACCTGCAAGGGCAGGGATATTCACGAGACCTTCTCAGCTGTAACAATCGCAGCCCGGGAACACCAGGTCAATGCGGGAACACCAGGCCAGCCCAGGAACACCAGATCGAAGCAGGAACACCAGATCAAAGCGGAAACACCAGACCATTGCAGGAACACTAGACCAATGCAGGAATGACAGACCAACGTGGGAACGCCATGCCAGTGCGGGAACGCCAGGCCAGCACAGGAGCCCTCGGTCAGTGAGGGAACACCAGACCAATACGGGAATGCCAGGCCAACACGGGAATGCCAGCCCACTATGGGAACACCAGATCGAAGTGGAAACACCAGGCCAGTGCGGGAACACCAGATCAATGCGGGAACACCACACCAACGCGGGAACACCAGGCCAGCAAGGGAGCCCCCGGTCAGTGAGGGAACACCAGACCAATACGGGAACATCGGACCAGCACGGGAACACCAGACCACTACGGGAATGCCAGGCCAGCACGGGAACGCCAGGCCAATGCGGAAACACCAAGCCAATATGGGAACACCAGACCATTGCGGGAACACCAGACCAACACGGGAACACCAGACCAGCGTGAGAACACCAGACCAATGCGGGAACACCAGGCCAGCATGGGAGCCCCAGGCCAGTGAGGGAGCACCAGAGCAATACGGGAATATCAGACCAATACGGGAATGCCAGGTCAGTGCGGGAATGCCACACCATTGCGGGAACACCAGACCAATGCGGGAACGCCAGGCCAGCACAGCAACGCCAGACCAAAGCGGGAATACCAGGCCAGCACGGGAGCCCCAAGTCAGTGAGGGAGCACCAGACCAATACGGGAACATCAGACCAGCACGGGAACGCCAGACCAATACGGGAATGCCAGGCCAGCACGGGAACACCAGGCCAATGCGGGAACGCCAACCAATGCGGGAGCCCCAGGTCAGTGAGGGAGCACCAGACCAATACGGGAACATCAGACCAGCACGGGAACACCAGAACAGCGCGGGAACACCAGGCCAGCGCGGGAACACCAGACCAATGCAGGAGCCCCAGGTCAGTGAGTAAGCACCAGAACAATATGGGAACATCAGACCAGCACGGGAACACCAGACTAATAAGGGAACGCCAGACCAGTGCGGGAACTCCAGGCCAGCGCGGGAACGCCAGGTCAGTGCGGGGAACACCAGAACGATACGGGAACATCAGACCAGCACGGGAACACAAAACCAATAAGGGAACGCCAGGCCAGCGCGGGAACTCCAGGCCAGCGCGGGAACTCCAGGCCAGCGCGGGAACTCCAGGCCAGCGCGGGAACTCCAGGCCAGCGCGGGAACTCCAGGCCAATACAGGAATACCAGGCCAGCGCGGGAACGCCTGGCCAGCGCGGGAACTCCAGGCCAGCGCGGGAACTCCAGGCCAGCGCGGGAACTCCAGGCCAGCGCGGGAACACCAGACCAATACAGGAATACCAGGCCGGCGCGGGAACTCCAGACCAATACAGGAATACCAGGCCGGCGCGGGAACTCCAGGCCAGTGCGGGAACACCAGGCTAGCGCGGGAACACCAGGCCAGCGCGGGAATACCAGGCCTGTGCGGGAACTCCAGGCCTGCGCGGGAACGCCACGCCAGCGCGGGAACACCAGACCAATACGGGAACATCAGACCAGCGTGGGAACATCAGACCAGCGTGGGAACACCAGGCTAGCACATGTACACATGGAGGTGTATTTGGTGCTTCATCCTTTCTTTTGGGTATTCCTGGCAGTGGAGAACACAGGCATGTCTTTCCTGCAGACAGCTTTCTTTTCCCTTACATTGTGCTCCCACTCTGAGGTTGTCACTCACTGGAGATCATGCAGGTTTTTATACTTTATTGCCGCCATTAAGGAGATTCTCTGAAATTCCTTTGTAGCCTTCCAGGTGCAACATTACCTGGTTTCTCTTGAGGCTGAGTGTAATCAGGAATTTTGCAGATAGTCACTGATCTGCATTCTCAGCTTTTTCTGTCTTCTCTGTCCTTTTTGAACAAAATCCTGTCTTACTAAAAGTTCAATGTGTCTATAAGTAATTCAATGATCAATTGTCATGACAACATTTTACTTGCTACGATAACGCAGTGGATTGTTTTTTATAATGGACAGCTCTATCCAAAGTTACAAATGATATTCGATGTGACTAAGAGAATGGGCATCATTCTTTTTCAACCTCTTATAACTACTGAGGGTAAAAAACAAGAAACAATTTGTGCATTTGTGTCAGTAATTGATAAGTAGCTCATACCCATACAGCAATGACACCAGTCCCAGGCACTGAGCATGACATATCTGCTATATATTTCCTGTGCAGTTGTGAAGAGGGTGCTATAAATTAGGATGAGGAAATTCATTGACAAATTAGATCTATTTTAAAAAGAATTGTATGAGGGTAGCAATCAGTCTCAATATTGGGGTACAGGAAGTCTGTTAGAATTCTCTTCAAGTCATGCCAGATAACACACTGATGGAGGGAAGCATAGAATGATAATTAATTTGCGTTATTACATAATGACAATTTGTACAGATTAAATTAAGTGAACCTGACCATAACTGTTGCTCACCTGGTATTAAACAAGGTTGTTCCTTGGCTTCCTGTTGTCATGTGTTATTTTAAACAGCTTTTGAAAAGTCTGGATAGTTGTACAAGGGGCAGTGTGTGAAAACCAAACCCCCATTCCAGTCATCACTACATCGTGTTATTGGATAATCAAACATTCAGTATGACAGACAATCAACGTAACGTAAAACGGCCAAGACATCTGCAGGAGTGGTCACATGACCTGCAGGCATAATATTCCAGGTCTGAATAGGTTAATTAAAATTAACCTTCTTCAACACCCTACATTCTGGGATGTTCTTACTAAAATGTTTCACTTTCCTTTCCCACCACAAGACTTATAAAAGCGACCCCTCACACTATGTCGATGGTCTCTCTTTTTATTGAGCCAATATTAAAAAAAAATCTTGAAGTGCTATGCCTTTTTTTATGACATTATAGGTTCCATATAACTTCAAATTATTTTCGTAATGAGCACATCTGTAATCATGAGAATATCAATGTAAACAAGATATAGCTACTTGAGGTATTATTATACTGAATAAAACTGGCTTCCTCAACTTGCCAAGCTGCAGGCTAGTCTAGACCATGGCGATGTGAATACATACCACTAATACCACAGTTTGGTTACCCTTCAGGAAAGAGGTGTGAACATTGTAGTGTACAGCACAACAAGATATTTTCTCTCCTTGGAGATCACAGCCATCTTACTGGCTCTAATACAAGCTTCACTCGCACTCAATCAAGGCTGGGCGTTAGATACAACTTTCAAAGATAAAAGCCCAATGTTAACAACTATTACTTAAGGCCAAACCTGTTATTTTATATTCAAATTATATGTCATTACTTTTACAAACACAGTTTAGAGGCTTATCCATGATTTGTGGTTTTTACTAAAGGTGGTTCCCACACTGTCAACTTTCCATTAAATAAGTTGCCTTGGTAACACCAACTGTGGCCAGATATTGCTTTCCTATATCCATCCTCTCCAATCTTCTCACCTCTATTCCCGAAACTCTTGAGCCTTAACAGTGGCTAATATGATGAAATCAATTCCCAGCATTCTGTGAGAAAGTGGCCTTCAGGGTACATTCAATTCCACCAGTTGTTCAGTGGCAATGTCCAACTCTACCCAGTAATGGGCAGCAACTTAATGCAAGACTTTTTGCAAAGTGCTAAGGACAGTTTGAGGGTTTGTGAAGAGGATTTCAAAGCTGCCAGGAAATGAGATTGTCAACTAGTTGAAGAAGCAGACAAAGGTGGAACTGCTGCTCATTGCGGTGCTGCAGGGAAAGCAGGTAGTCTAGAGGTGTCTGTGTATACAGTCAGTGAGAAGTTGAGAGTAATTGGTTGGGTCTGAGCAGCTCTAGGAATTAGTAGGCAGCTACGTGTTGGAATCAGGGCTCAGGGAAATTCTAGGAGTTGCAAAGAACTTGAAAAACATTCTGTGCACAATTCATCATTCAGTGTACTTGACAGTGTTTGCATCTGAGTAAGATTAGAGTTCAGAAAAAAAAAAATCCAGCAGTATTGCTGGCTCGGCAACACTTGCCTGTTATGAAAAACTGGAATTGTGCCTGTAAGAGATTACCATTTCCAGAGTGAAGGGCAGTGAGACCCAAGGAAGGAAGGTGTTTAAACAGAACAGGAGCAGTCATTGACACAGCCAAGGACAGAAAAGCTCTTGGGAGGGGATTTCAAGGCCAGATAGACAAAAGCAACAAATAGTGATCCCTTTTGAAAAGTTTAATGACGTTTGATGAACCACCATGTCATCAATGTCTGGGAGAATCTCTGTGAAATCCGTGGGATTAGTCCTAATTGTGTTTGCTACTTGATGTGTGAGATGGGCTATTTGATCACAGTGTTAGCCATATTTACCACATGTTAAAGCAGGGTGTTAAAAATAAGTTATACATATATTGAAGATTTTGGCCATGAGTTGTCGGTAATGTTGGATGGAATGATAATTACATTGTTCTGTTTATTGATGTTTGTTCAAACTGTGGGCTCTTTATCAATGAGACGAGAGAGCATTTTTTTTAAGGAGAGAGCAGAGAGATTTAACACAGACAAAGGGACAATTTTTTTTACACTGAGGGTAGTTCGGGTGTGGAATGAACTTCCAGAGGAAGTGGTGAATGCGGGCACAGTTACAATGTTAAAAAGACGTTTGAATAATTACATGAACAAGAAATGTTTGGAGGGGTATGAGTCACGCGCAGGCAGGTGGGACTAGTTTCATTTGGGACTGTGTTTGTCATGGGATGGTTGGATGGAAGGGTCTGTTTCTGTGCTGTAAGGCTCTATGACTTGAAGTCACACATTGATGTCTCTCTGAACTCCTCCAATATGTTCAATCACCTTACTCTGGACCACCCCTTTCACCAGTCCTTTCAAATTCTTCTCCTGACATTTTTCCAAATGTCCTCCATGTTTTTCTCCTACAGCTTCACCACTGAACAACTCCTCAACCCTATTATGTCAATCTTCATCTCAATTCTCCTTTCCATCTCTCCTCTGAATGCAACCATTCCTTCATGCTCCTTAAAATTCTTTCAACAAATAATCTCTGCCATCCAGCCACTCCACAAGCCTTGCCATTTCATATTACCTCTCTGCGACCTTTTCTTTCCTTCTTAGGCAATTCCTCTTGATTGACAATAACTTCTTCCATTCCAATTTACTGGGATCTAAAATATACAGATTGTACATGAAATGTTCCTGGGCTCTTGGTGTTGCACTTAGCCATGGGCTTTGGTGGGTTGTGGGTCTGGAGTCACATGTGGACCAGACTAAGTAAGGAAGCCAGTTTCCTTTCCTAAAACTAATCACGTTTCACCAATAGGCAACAACATAATTAGTCTCTGGTTCTGTAAGAGAACCATTGCAAATGTTTGAAAATCTCCACCAGCTTTTGATTCTGTCAACAAAACATCTTACAAAGGTACAAGAGATCATAAATAATCTGTAATCCTCCTGACACTAATTCAAGGTCTACACTATGACCAAAAATTACAAATTCGACTGGGCGCCACAATTCTGAGTAACTCTGCACCAGATCTGGAACAAGGATGGATGTGTCCGAACTTCAGTTTTGTTCTTTGTACAGGTCTGAATCACTGTTTTAGCATCAGCAATCCCATTGTCTGATATATTTTTCTGACTTGCGTGATGCATATAATCTCAACTTTGTTTGGAAACCATGGAGAGTGGAAGCTAAAAGGAAGTGATGTCCGGGCTAATGGTTTCTCAGGCAAACAAGGTGAAAAGTCACATGACACCAGGCTATAGTCCCACAGGTTTATTTGAAAACACAAGCTTTTGGAGCCTCACTCCTTCTTCAGGTGTCTATAACCTGGTGTCATGTGATTTTTGGCCTTTTCCACCCTGGTCTAACACTGGCACCTCCATATCATTTCTTGGATAGAAGCAAAGCTGAGAATGACATCACAGGTTGGATGGGCTGGATTTTACACTCTCCAAACAGTGGGCTTGAACTGGGAGTGGGCGCATCATATCCAGAGTGGGGGGACTCCTCAGTAATTTTACCAGTCGTGGGGTGGCTTTGGTCTGTCTATCTTCTAGTGAACAAATTGAGGGGCTGAAGGGCCTGATTCTGTTACTGCTGGGCAGCAGAAGAGAGATCCGTGCAAGGCAGCCGTGCCAGCTGCTTTCCCTCTGTGAGCTGGTAGTGGGCACTGGGGGATGGCGTTTTCACCTTAGTGAGCCCTTTAGCTCAAACAAAACCCTCCACAGCCCTCCTTTTCCTGTTCCCTCAAAATATGACTCCGTCCAAGTTCCAATGTTCCAGTGGCTTCTCCACACCCCCCCTTCCCACACTCCCTATGCCAAGTCACCTCATCTGAACCTGTCACCATGGCCACAGTGAGTTCCCAAGCTGCCTTGAGACAATCCCAGCCCTCCCCAGCTCCCCAAGCCGTGTGAGATATGGCGCCACCTCCCAGCGACTGGCTCACAGCTTCCTTTCCCTGAAGTGAGGAGGACCCCCCTCCAGTCCATTCATAGCCAGTTATTAAATGGCAAATGTACAGCTGCACTTTCTGTCCAGAGGTTACTATTTCTGGTAAGGTTGGCACAGGATTGGGGGTTGGTATTACCCTCAAGTGCATCTTATAGTGTTTTCTAACCAACCTGTTCCGAGATATTATTACACACTTCTGGAATAGGGGTTCACACACCCCTAGAGCAGTTGGGACTTGAACATGGGCCTCTTGGTCCAGGGGTAGAAATGCTATCACTGCGCCACAAGGGGGCCAAAGTAAGGAGGCCCTTCATCCCGGGGTGGTCATGAACCATCAACCTGGAGGATAACCGTTGAATGCGCTGACCTATCGCTCCACAGATACGGGCAGTCCTATAATACAAGAGATTGATTTTGACATGCAACGCATGCAGGCAACAGAGAAATTTATCTCTTTGTTTAATACCCAAGTTATCTGGTCAAGGTCTTAGTCATCTCTCCCAATATTTTCTATGCTAATCTACAAAAATTGTCACAACAAAATGTCACAGCTTTTGAACCTTATCCAATAAAATGTGTCCCTTTTCAATCTTTTCTCCCGTACTCCTTCCATTTTTAATATCAGTTAGAGAGTTGTTGATATGAAGACTGGGCACGTATGGGAGCTTATTTGAGATGGGCTGGCCAGGGACTGCTAGGTAGCAAGATTTGTGAAGGTTTGGGGGGTGGGGATGACTTGATGAGCTTAGTACTCAGTGTCCAGCCCGACTTACACTACCTTCCATGATCTGCCTCTTTGAACTCAATTAAATTCAACAGCTTATTTCTCAGGGCAATACCCTGACTAATTAGGGTGCCCTGTCTGGATGATATTCTAAATCAGATTCGATGGGTTGAATGGCCTAAGTTGTGCTCCTATGTTTTATAAAGCCTGGCTGTTAACGGTCAATTATTAATTATCCATTCTCCATGGCAACACCTCTACCAGTGAGATTTCATACGCCAACCAATCACCACTCGTCTCTCATGCAATATAAATCTTGGTTTTCCCATTTATTGGTATTCTTGCAAATTGTCCTGATCACAGCAAGACAACAAAACTTTGCAAAATGTGTGTTTTTAAAGCAATACTGAAATGGTATTATGATTGTGAAGCTGCTATAGTCTCAGAGGACCACAGACTGCATGCTCATTAAGGGGGAACAGCTGGTGGTGGGTTAACATGAGGGTCATCCACATGACTTGGGTGAGGGTGAGAAGATGGGACCTTCACAGCGACCCCAGCCAGTGTGGAGAGCAAGCCCACACTGTCAGCATTACTGCAAACCAGCAGCGTGCTTCACTAACTTTGTTTCAGCACACTGGCACATCTTAAAGGCATTCTCATAATGGAAAACAGGGCTCAATGTAGAGAGGTTGCTGCTGATTATCCATGCAAGACCTAGACAGGCAAAATCACACATTAAGGAGCAACAGAAAGAGAGAAACAGAGAGAGAGAGAGAGAGAAACACAGGGGTGGGGGTGGACAGAGGGAGAGAGGGGGAGAGAACTCTTAGGTACGGGAGGTTGCATTTTAAAAATGCATTACTCTGAAGTGCAAGTTACATATAAATAACTAAAGATTATAATGTTATTTGCAACCAAGTTGTATATTTGAGAAACTCTTGCTTGAATGCCGAATCCATGGATTTCAGCAGGTTAGGCAGAATACATAGTCCTCTGTAGATATTGTTGCTGTAGGCACCACAATGATTGATCGCCATCACAACAGTGTCAGCTGTGGCTCAGTTGGGATCACATTTACCTTGGAATCGTAAGTTTTGAGTCCTATTCAAGATCTTAAGTACCAAAATGTAATAATTCAGTGCTTTGCGAAGGGAGTCATTTGAGGTGGTGACTTTTGGACAAGACATTAAATTAATACATATCTACTTGGGATAACAAGAAAATCTGAAGAAGGGTCTAGGCCCGAAACGTCAGCTTTCCTGCTCCTATGATGCTGCTTGGCCTGCTGTGTTCATCCAGCTCTACACCTTGTTATCACGGATTCTCCAGCATCTGCAGTTCCTACTATCTCTCAACCACATCTACTTGCTTGGATGGATGCTCAAAAAGGTCCTACATAACTACTTTGAAAGAAAAATACAATATTTATCCCTCAACCAATGTAGTCTTCATCACATTGCTAGTTGGAAGTGTTGGGTGAGCAAGAATTAGCGACCTCATTTCCTACATTACAACACTGACTACATCTCAGAAAGTAATTTGCCAGCTGTAAAGACTTGAGCCATCCAGTGATAGTGAAAAGCATAAGTTCCAGTCTTTATTTTATGGACTTTAGGTAGAAGGTTACATCAAAACAGTTCACCTCAACTAGGGCAGCATTGTATCGTAGAAACCTTACAGTGCTAGATAAACTCAGACTTCCCCCTATCTGATTGAAATAATGCAATGGATGATGGTTTATTTGTGGGTGCATTTTCACATTCAGTGCTGTTAGTTAGTCCATTGTGCGAATAGAGCCAGGAATGAGGTTACAAAGGGGAAATAGATTTAGAAGCAGGGTAAGTTTGAAGAGTAAGGTTAGATTTAAGAGTTACGATGGATCTAGGGTTATTATCTGACTACGTACTCAATTTAACTTTAGAATTATATTTGGGATTATGATTAGGATATATTTAGGGAGTGGACATGCCATTTCGAATGAGGATAAGTGGTTTGAAACATGCTGCCTACTAGCCTGGTAAGCAGCAAACTGGCTACTCATTCTCCATATTTCATAGGCTAAAGTGTTATCAGGCAAATGCTTACATTCTGAAAGACTATATTCAGTAAATAAATTACAAAATGAGATATTATGTGGGAAAAATAAGCTGAATTATTATGTCAGTTGAATTTGCAAAACAATCAGTAATCGTTGATTGAAACGAGACTTTACACATTAATGCAATGAGATAGCAATCATGAGCATGTTTACCAAAAATGCTGAATAGTGTTACAAAATTGAAAAGCTTTACATAATGTTTGATCACAGATTAGAAAGTCCCTGCACAGTATCACATTCTGTGACTTAAATTCAAAAAATATGTTTGCGTGAATCAAGACTGGGAATGAATCTAGATTGAGTAAAACCGATGATATCAACATGTATAAAATGCTACTGTAAATAGTTTCTGCAACGAAAATGATAGCAAGACATTTACGGTTTTGTGTGTTTGTTTCTCTGGCTGGCTGAATAATAACTCGAACTCTTAAAGGAATATATAGTTCTTAAATTATACACAAACTGATATATTCTGACCTGTAACCATGGACCTCTGCAGTGATACATTGAAATTAATGCCACCAATGCACAGCATCTGATATTCACAGATGATATGCAATTAAAATCCCTTTTCACATTCTTATGAGTCTGTCAATCAAGAGAAAAGTCTTTTTGGCAACACTCAATGAACCATACATACTAACCACTGAACAGGAACTTAAACAGTAACAGCCTTTGTTACAAGCAGGAGAAAATTCTATCTTGATTAGCTTTATTAGTAAGACATCTCTTTCTAAATGTTGACATGCAAAGAATTAGAAAAAGGTTGAAACCTCATAATAACATGCATTTTTTTTGTGAAGCTGTGTTTGGTATTCCTGGGTTTAGATAAGGAACAGAGCTTTACATTTTTAAAATTTTTTTTTACTCAGCAGATCTGAACATTTTAAAGATTGGAAAAGTATGAATACTTTCACAATGTTTATTCTGCAATACTTCATAACATATTGCGACTTCACTAATTTGACTATTAGAATTCAGTATTGCATAATCCACTAAATATTGCCAATCATTTAGTTATCTTCTATTTTTTCATAATGTCAATGAAATTTTGATTTTTGTTTCTTAATTGAGGTGGCAACAGTAAAGAACCAAAGGTTTAACTGCAGTCAACTCAATTCCATTGTGTGATTTCATAATATTGTGACTCAGTTTGGATTGGACTGCACTAATTCCTTTCTAGTCCCACTTTTCCACTGGTTGTAACAACCTCTGAATTTAACCAGAATGGTATAATGGTCAATTATATAGGCTTCAGACTGTAACTCACTGAAAATGAGAAACAATTCAATTAGGTTTCTTTCATCAACAAAAAATAACTAGTTTATTACAAATAAAACCATGCAAGGATTATTGATAAAATAGTTTTAGTTGGTTCAAAGATATATTTGAGTTATTTTATAATATCTCAAGGCTAACCTGAGGCAAATATAAGTAACAGACAAATGATGGTTGAACACCCGTAGAACGCTTAAGGTCAAACAGCACAGAAACAGGCCCAATGGTCCTACTGGTCTGCACCGACTAAATTTCCAAGCTAAACTAGTCCCATTTGCCTGTACTTGGCCCGTATCCCTCTAAGATCCCATGGATTTCTCAGTAATTTCCCAACTGGTTAGTGACACTGTGGGTCACCAAAGGTCATTCAACCTTCGCAAAGGATATGTTTGCTCATTTTTTGATAACCGGGCTTGAAAGTGCCTCAAACACCACTCAATAACTGCTCACGTTCTGTTGGTCCTTTTTTTTACCCTGGGACTATGCTCCCTGGATTCTTGGACATTGCAATCCACTCCTCACTTACAGGCTGAGATCCAGGTTCTCACAGAGTCACTGGAGTTGATGCTGGCCCTGGATTTGATTCCTGCTCCATCATCTGGTTCAGCTGCACAAAGCGAATACTACTTGTGGATTTCCCAAACACCTTCACCTCCAAAAACCACACTCCCATTCTACATTTTTTTGAGCCCTGTCTCTTTGCACTTCCCTGTGCTCTCACTACATACAGCTAGTCAAATGTTCCAGGACTTCCCTGAGCCCCAATGATGCCGAACCTGTGTATAATTCTGTTGCCTTTAGCAATACAGTAGCCTTTACTAACAGAGCCTGCTTCTCCTTCCTCCTTGCCACAGAAAGTAGCTAACATGTTGGAACAGTCAGGTTTAATAACTCTTAGAACTCTCTATTCCTCAAATGTTACCATTTTCACAGAATGCTGGTTTACACCACAAATTGCATACAACAAAATAAAGGAATTTATCACAACACTTTTACAGATTCAACAGCATAAAAATGCATGAAATATCTCAAACTGAGGCCACGTATTTGTGTTGCTGAAACAATCGAACTGTCACAAAGGAATTCTTTTGTGGCCCTCTGAAAATCACTTGTAAGTTGAACTGCAAGGATGGTAGCCAGTGCATGGCAGCTTCCTACTATTGTCTCCATTGGTCCCAGTCCTCATTCTATACTAAATAACAATGTTCACAATGCTCAAAGCATTTTGTAAATTTCTGAACTGTATATAACTACAAGTTTTGCTTAAATTGTTCCAAAAAGTCTCTGTGTGAGAATCAAGTGACAGTAGTTTCTTCTACTGTTAACTTTATCTTTTGGAAAAATGTGAAGTTGTAAAACAGGAGAGATGCATTCATTTCACTTGTTGTCAAGCAGGTTTTCCAAAAGCAACATTTAATTAACATAAGTTATGTTGCTAATATGTAATCCCACTTAAAGATAACTAACTTCAAGTGTGGCAACAGTGTATTAGGCTCAGTTTTTTGCCTGTTCCATTTCATTATGGTGAAACATATTAGCATGCTTTGAACTAAGAAAGAGCCATATAATAGAAGTATACTCCTTAACGTATTGGAAACACAACCTTGAAATAGAAGCAATATAAAATGTAAAAAGCAAATAATTCCATCTGTCAAATTCAATCAATGGACGAACACCTGTAACAATGTATCTATTATACCACGGGATAACTCCTAGGATGTTAATTTTATGTCCTACTGAAAAAACTTTCAAGCAGTCATGAAATTTCTGCTATAAACCTGAAACAAATATATCATAAATCTCACAAAGCTGGTATATTGTTCTCTTACAGCATTCTGAATCATAGAATCGCCACAGAGCTGATAGAGCCCATTCAATTCATTGAGTCTGCATTGACTCTCTAAAGCAGCATTCCACCCAGACCCACTCCCCTTACCCTAACCCCATAACCTCACATTCACCGTGACTGATCCACCAAGCCTACACATCCTTTGACACTATGGAGAATTTAGCATGGCCAATCCACCCTAATGTTCACATCTCTGGACTGTGGGAGGAAACCGAAGCACCTGGTGGAAATCCAAGTATGTGCAAACCCCACACAGACAGTAAGCCCACAGTTGGAAGTGAAACTAGGTCCGGGTAGCCACCGGGTGTGGCTTCCTCTACACTGAGGAAAACAAGCTGAGGCTTGGGGACCGCTTTGCAGAACACCTCCACTCGGTTCGCAACAAACAACTGCACCTCCCAGTTGCGAACCATTTCAACTCCCCCTCCCATTCCTCAGATGACATGTCCATCATGGGCCTCCTGCAGTGCCACAATGATGCCACCTGAAGGTTGCAAGAAGAGCAACTCATATTCCGCTTGGGAACCCTGCAGCCCAATGGTATCAATGTGGACTTCACAAGCTTCAAAATCTCCCCCTCCCCCACTGCATCCCAAAACCAGCCCAGCCTGTCTCTGCTTCCCTAACCTGTTCTTCCTCTCACCCATCCCTTCCTCCCACCTCAAGCCGCACCTCCATTTCCTACCTACTACCTCATCCCGCCTCCTTGACATGTCCATCTTCCCTGGACTGACCAATCCCCTCCCGACCTCCTCACCTACACTCTCCTCTCTACCTATCTTGTTTTCTCTCCATCTTTGGTCCGCCTCCCCCTCTCTCCCTATTTATTCCAGTTCCCTCTCCCCATCCCCCTCTCTGATGAAAGGTCTAGGCCCGAAACATCAGCTTTTGTGGTCCTGAGATGCTGCTGGGCCTGCTGTGTTCATCCAGCTCCACACTTTGTTATCTTGGATTCTCCAGCATCTGCAGTTCCCATTATCACTGAGTATTGTTCCAGTGAGATTAGAACATGTCTGCATTTCCCACATTGCAACAATTGTTCTGCTCTCCCACCGGTGTGGATCCGACCTGAGAAGTGTTTTTACATACAAACTGAAAATTTCAACACTGCTTATCGTTGGCGCTCAAAGCAACAAACACAGCTGTGTGCTATGTTTTCAAGCATAGCATTAGATAACTTCTCTCAATTCCAAAAATTAAGATAGTGGTTAACGAGCCATTGTTCAAATGATATTCGCTGTTCAGTTAGTATTTCTTTACAGAAATCATGATCTTAAAACAGAGTTATACACTGTTGGAATTCCTGTTTTCTAGTCTATGTTGTAGTGGAAACAATAGTTTGATCAACTATGCCATGCTCCATATGTGACACTCAGTGTTTTCTTGTCACTGTTGCTACAGTGAAGAAGTGTCTGTGCTCACCTCCTTTAGAAACCTGAGCCACATTTTTAAAGATCATGTTATTTGTAGTTAATTTGGTGTGGTAGTCATGGTTGTGTAGTTTCTGACCTTAAATTCTGTCTTAAAGTCTGTACGAATGAGCACTGATATCCGTCTACAAAACAATGACTACACTTGAAAAGTAACTCACAGGTTAGGAAAAACTTGGAAGCATGCTGAAGAGGTGAGAGATATTACATAAGAAGACATTCTTTTTTCCTTTAATTTAATTCAGTCTGTGGTAATTATTCAAGAGATAACAAGGTGTAGAGCTGGATGAACACAGCAGGCCAAGCAGCATCAGAGGAGCAGGAAAGCTGACGCTTTGGGCCTAGACCCTTCTTCAGAAATGGTCTAGGCCTGAATCATCAGCGTTCCTGCTCCTCTGATGCTGCTTGGCCTGCTGTGTTCATCCAGCTCAACACCTTGTTGTCTTAGATTCTTCAGCATCTGCAGTTCCTACTACATCTGTGGTAATTATTCAACTACTTAAGTAAATAGGTCAGAAACTACACAACCACAACCATCACTCCAGATTAAATACAATTAGCATGATCTTTAAAAATCTGGCTCAGGTTTCTAAAGGAGGTGAGCACAGATGCATCTTCACTGTAGCAACAGTGACAAGTAAACAATAATGAGTGTCACATATGGAGCATGGCATAGTTGATCAAACTACTGTTTCCACTACAACATAGACTAGAAAACAGGAACTCCAACAGTGGACAGCTCTGTTTTCTCAGCAAAAAAAAAACCCACAGGATGCATTGTTTTGTTTGAAAACACATATTGAGAAATAAATTTTAATGCTGTATACTTGGCTAACAACACCAATCTTTATAAATACAATTAAAAGTTGAACCTGAAACATTTTCAGCTGATAGATTCCTGAAATGTATGTTATAATATTAAACAGGTTCATTAAATACATAACAACAATTTGAAATTCAGTGATACCATATGGTGAAATTTTTCCTGTTGTTAGTTTTTCTTTCCCAGATTGCTCCTAGTTTAGATTCTGCATTAGTAATTCTTTCTTTTGTCAAGTTCTTTTGTCTGCAGAAAATTGGCAGCAGTCCAGATTCAAAGTAGACCTATTCATTTGCTGACCATATAACCAATACCATTCTAGTTCACATCAGCCTAGAGAGCTAAGCTCTACAGAGAATAAAAGACCTGCTTCACCACTGACGAATGGTGTATATATTTTTCTATGTTAAAAAGGTAATACCACGTCTGAAACTAACAATATAACTTATAATTTCTCATTCACGAGCATGCAGCTGCTGAAATACCCATTACATAAAAACTTCATTAACTGCCAAAGCAATCATCACAGCAAAACTGTGAATTGAAAAGGTGCAAGATTTGAAAGCTGAAAATCTGTCATTTGTGCATTGGTATATAATGTGAAAATAAGGCATGGTAAATGTAGAAAGTACAATTAGAGGTAGGATTGATAAAGGATTTTGTCACAATTAAACTCAAAGTATTGAATTTCAAAAGCTCTGTTACAGATAGAATCAGACTAAAGTAAGCAGTACTTTTGCATAAAGCTCTAATCTAGTTTTCTGGTTAGCAGAATATTTTACCAGAAAACATCCCATTGACTTAGTTATAATAATTTAAAACAGAACAATATCCAAATACATAACGTACATCTCTAGTCCAGCCTTTGCAAAAAAGTCATATGTGGCTGTCTTTAATGGCTTTCATGTAACTTTGTTGCTATTAATTTAAGATTTTTTTTAAGGCAATAAAACTGAGTGAAATGCCATTTATGTACTTAAAACATGACATGTTTGAAAATAACTGCAGGATCTAAGTCACATCACTGAAAATAGGTTAAAATTTAAAAAAAACCTTACTATGGAAATTTAAATGTACAAAATGAGATGCTCAAACAATATTTCTGGAATAAAAGTGGATTTTGTAAACATTCAGTTAAATACAAGAATAAAATTTTCTTGACTAAAGTGCCTAATGAATGTTAAATAATATTTTCTTAAAACAATGAATGTGTTACACACTGTTAATTTTTGAGATGTAACAGCTCACATTACTAAAATATGAACATGTTGTAACTTTGCAGCACTCTTTGTTTTGCTGCTTGTATCGATTACCACCAGAGGAGTGCTCCCTGCAGCATCTGTTTACTAGTGCCTGTCCAACGTGATGCTAGAAATACTTTAGTTTCTGGGGTGGTAATATGTTATTTAAAACTAGATTAGTTTGTTAAGTGTTCTGAGGGTCACTTCAGGTTTGACCTTTTCTGTGTGTATCAGTCAGACAATGATGTATCATTAACACATAGCAGCTGTATCCCAATTGATACCATGAACAAAACAGCTTTTTATAGCCATCAAGGGAGCATAGATAGGTTCTTTTATGAATCACTAAATGTGATTATTACATTATATGACCTGCACTTTTCAAAAGAGCCCATTTGTTCAAATCTTACTGTTTTGTGAAAAGTCAATACATGCCGTTACTAAATTACTCCCGTAACATGTTTTTTTAAAGTTATTTGCTCTTTTTTGCAACAAGTTAAAGGACTGAAAATAAATGGCTTCTTAAATGTTAAAGACCAACCCTGAGCAATTTAAAATAGCTACTAATGATATATGGTTGACTGGAGAAAACTGCACCCAGCACCATTTACTCAGAAAGGTCAAATCTTACTCAGAGCACTTAAATGCTCCCAAAGAAAATGATAGTTTCACTAAAACCAATCAAATAAATCACCAGCATCCTATGAAAATCAACAAAATGACATAATAATTAGAAAAATGATTAGCATTTACTGTAAAGATATTGAACTGGCGAGTTAACAATTACTTGCTCATAACAGGGGAGGTGATACATAATGGGAAATGTATACATAATAGGAAAACATTTTCACTTTTTTTTTGAATTAGTGTCAGGGCCCACCAGTTCATGAAAATGAACTTTGAGCTTAGAGTCACACAGGATGGAAAGAGATGCCTAGGTCCACTAGTCCATGCTAACTATGTTCCCAAATTAAACTAGTCCCACATTTGGCCTATATCCTTCCAAACACTTCCTATTCATAAACTTGTATAAATGTCTTTTAAACATTGTAGCTGTACCAATTATCATCCTTCTGTGTTTTCAGCAATAATTTGTGTCCAGCAATTTATTAATTTTGTTTACTTTTCATTCATTCAAGTGGAGACTCAGATATTATTGAGAATAACTATACAGAAAATAAAGGACTTGAGAATTAATTTAAAGGCTGTAATCCAATCTTGGGTTCTACAGACATCATAAAACAATAGGTATTTTATAAATAACTGAAACACTGAGGCAAAATTAGCCTCAAAACATACATATAACTATTACTTTCAGAATAGATTGAAATTTGCATATATTTTAATAGATTAAGGTCCTTTATTGCTCCATAATCACTACTAAGCATTTTACTAATTGACTTTATTTTTACACATTGTTTGAGAAGAAATAGAAACAGGCTCAAAGGTATGTATTAATCTAAAAACAGCACAGGGGAAATGTGTGTTGCGTATGTAGATATTACTTTAAATGTACAAAGTATACAGAAAAAGGCAGTTTTTGCTTTATCTGCAGTCTATTTTCTTCTTTTAGCAGGGTTAATAGGCACCAAACCTGACAGTGCACCTGTCCATGATGCCCCATGTTGCTCACACCAGGGTAATGATGCTTTGTTATGTCACAATGAAATAGTAACTTTTTTGTTTCCTAGTTTTCAGGGTCTGAGCCTGCTATGCATATTACCATCTGAATTGTAATCTGTTAGAGCTAAACTTGAACAAGCTCATTATTTTTAAAGATAACAGTCATTGTACAACAAAAAAGTAAGTACTAATTTACCAGAATTTCACAAAAGATGGCTTTAAAAGGAAATTGATACGATTGGATTTAATCCTGCACTGGGTTAATTATACCTGTACTTAAATATATCCATTATTGCCCCGTTAATTAGATAATAGTTAGATTCTGTACACTGATGCCCAACTTCTGTATTTACTGACAAACAAAATTGAGTATTAAAGTTAAATAACTGCCGCATTTACACATTTGAGCTTCAGGAACATTGATGCCTTTGATGTTATTTTTGCTGCTTTATCATAGATACGCATCTTGTGCACACTTTACTAAAGATCATGTCTCATACTCAGCTCCTGAATGATCCCCTGTGTTTGTCCGAGAGTCTGACCCAAATACAACAGCATTCCGTCCATTTTTGTCTGTTTACACAAGAGATACCTCACACATTTGCTACAACCAGCCTGATTTGAATTTCCTTGCTACTTAACACCGATGTACAGCCGGCACTTTACAAACAGTAGGTTTCAGACAACTTCAGACTCATTTCATGCAAATATAACCACCCGCTCCCAGCAAATAATCTGGTAACGTGAGTAAACGGACGCAATAGTAATTGGTTAATTTTATGTAAACCCCTGCCTTTCTGCTAAAATACATTAACAGTTAGCCAGTCAAGTGAATGTAAGAGAGATTTTGAAAGTTTATTGACTGGTTGGTTAGTAAGCACTGGAAGATGGGGTTATGATTTGAAGCGTGTAACGTGCTGACAAGTATATTTGTAACCAGATGTTGTTCAGAGCACAGCCCGTTACTGACAAAGCTGCACTCGGCGATTTGCAAAATGTTCGATGACAACTGTTAGTGACAGCGCTGTGAGAACTACAACAACCTGTTCAGCTACAGTTTCTGACAATGAAAGCAAATGAGTCGGAACTAGTTTATTGCGATCAATGCAGTTTTACTTCCAAAACTACTCAGTACTGGAAATATCCAGTGATTACAAAAGGAGGGGGAAAAGCCAAGGTTTACTGCACATGGATGTGCCTCCACCATCCGAGCTCCCGAGCTCAGTTACAAAGCAAAGCTCACCAGCAGCAGCTTATTGTCCCCGGGCCAAAGTGACTGGCCAACAGCCAGGCTCCCACTGCACTGACTGCTTTCACCACAACTCCAGAAACATTCAACCAGACACCAAAGTAACAACATGCTTGAAAGAGAACGGAAGTTCAGTCACCTTATTGCTATAGTATGGATCTAAGCAGGGTGAAGGTCCCAGGCAGGGAGGATCTGTGGAGATGGTAGCTGGAGCAGTCTGTAGGTAAAACCTCACGTCCATCTCAGTGAAATTTGCAGTGAACACATTCAGCAGCTTCCCCTGTGTTACTCTGGTTTGTTGGTGACAGCAGAGAGAGAGAGAGAGAAGAGACAGGAGGAGGCACACCTTGCCTGTCTCACATCCGTTTGTGGTCTACAGTAACTCTCCAAAAACACAGTGCAGCAGCCTGGAGTTTCCTGCTTCCAACAGAAGCACCTATGCAGTCCCGCAAACACTTGAAGAAAACCAAATGAAAATTCGAGTCAGGAGGAGAGCGCCTGTTCCCGAGGTGAAGGAAATTTCCTGAGTTTTCCCCCTCCCCACCCCCGCCTCCCTTTTCCAGAAGGAGAATGTGGAGTTTGCTGGGAGCTTTCGGCAGGCGATAAGCTTCTCTCTGAACCAGCGGCTCGACACAAAGAGAGAGACTTCAGCCGCACCATCAAGCTGAGGCAGCCAGGGGGCACTCTTACTGAGCCCCACTCAGGCAGCTTTCCATCCAATTACACTCAGCTTCACTCACACAAAGCCGTACATTATCCTGCCTAACGAATGGTTTGTTTTGATGTTCGCAAAATGAACCATTAGACAACATGCCAGTACAATCATTCTGGGCATTATTAACATATCTCAACGCCTCTCCCCTCCCAACTAAACTAATTCATTATCTTCAGCCACCGATGTTTTATCCTCTCCACTCACAAACAGTGAAAAACTTGCCCAAAGTATGTTAGTAGCTATCTCTCTCTCTCGCTTAGTTACTCATGCACAAAACTATTATTTAACAGTGTGCAAAGAAGTTAAACTCCCTGCTTTCTGATTAATAATCGACTTGAAACAGAAACTCCCCTCACCAATGCTGCCACACCAGCTGTGTGCACTGTTAACAGCTTGATTGGTGCCAACACACTCTCCTTTTCTTGGAACTAAGGGTTGACAGTGGTTGAGGAAATCACTAATCAGTCCCAACAAGAAGCTCCTGCCTGAAACAAGTTGTAGTTGGTTGCATGAAAACAATCAGGCGCAAGTTACATAGAGTCAATTAGTGATCTTTGCACCGACCATGGAGACATCTGTAGAGATAAGTCATTGTCCTACAGGATCTTAAGGCACTCTGACATCAGTCCTACCTCATCAGAGTGGATGAGGCTTAATGCAGCCTCCAACTTTAAGAGTTCTGAGGAAGCGTCACTTGGCCCGAAAGGTTTCTTCAGATTTCCTGCCGGATCTACTGAGCTTATCCAGCAATTTCTATTTTTTGTCTCCAACATTAACCCTTTTTTTAGAAATATTAACTAATGTTGGTCATTTGTTATAAATGTTAGTTAATATTTATATATTCATGCATAAAATCATACTTGCCATGACCCCACCTCCACATCATCCCTAAGTCTCTGAATTCACAACTAAGGTGGCCTGAAGCTTTCACAATTTTTTCTCTTCAGGCTTAGAAGATCAGTACATCTTTGGCTTGAAATCTCTTGATTTTGAATCAGTTTGTGACCCTGGGTGGTTTATAATGTTGGCTTATCCTGGAGGATCTTTTATTTTTTGGATGTCCTTCACTGAGCAATATTGTTCCTGAGGAAACAAGTAGTCCATTTCCTTCCTGGAGGACCCTTTATCTTCTGAATTTCATTCACAGAGGAACCCAAATGTGCTGAATCAGGTGCTTTCCCCATGGTATACCATTTGGGGGACATTTACTCTGATCACTTCCCGTAATGGAAAACAATTGCTCTGGTGAAACAGATGTTTTCTTTTTTGCACATTCCA
Organism: Stegostoma tigrinum; assembly: GCF_030684315.1. Taxonomy (NCBI): domain Eukaryota; kingdom Metazoa; phylum Chordata; class Chondrichthyes; order Orectolobiformes; family Stegostomatidae; genus Stegostoma; species Stegostoma tigrinum. The sequence continues at coordinate 35,775,669 of NC_081358.1, read as the reverse complement.
GATCTGTAGACCAGCCAATTTATCGTTGATTTTTGTCCTGATTTTGTGGACATGGTTCGTACCACCATAATGTGGGCTCCCATAAAGTTGTATGTAGTCGATCTTCAATCTGTGTGAGCAAATCTTTCTTTTCATTTTGCTAATACACCTGTGCTCAAGCCTGGAAATTCTTTAGTTCAATGTGTCCTTTAGATTGAGCATCTTCTGTCACCTTCTGTGATTATTTACTGGTGGATGCATCTCATTCACATCTTCAGTCATTTTGAGGATTGTGGAGAATGTAACCCTGCCTGTGGTATTGGTAATTCTTCACTCTGAGATATGGAATTGAAATAAATATTCCTCTTGAAAGTTTTTTGATTCATCATCTGACATTAAATTTGAATCTGTTGTTAATGCTTTATTCACCAGGCTATGTTTGGTTAAAAATTAGCCGAAGAGCCCAAAGTGTTTGAATTGCTCATTTGTACTTTTCCTTGTGTGTATGTTCTTGCAAACTTTGCTGGGTTTCTATCATGTGAATTTCCTTCAAAGATGATAGGACTGTTTTCCAGTCCTGACAATTGTGTATGAAATCAAAGTGAGTTGTGTAATCTTCACTCCTTCCTGAGTTCTCTGCCATGCCCCTGACACGGCCCCCGGCTGCACTTGCTGATCCCTAAACATCCCAGGTGTATCCTTTCCAGGACAGCATCCGTAAGGGAATGTGGAGCTGAGATGACTGACCTTCAAAAATCACAACCATTTTCCTCTCTGCTAGGTATGACTCTAACTATCTGAGACTGTTCGTCTTGATTCCCATTGACTCATTTTGCTCGGGCTTCTTGATGCCACACTCGGTTGAATGCAGCCTTGATGTCAAGGGCTGTCACTCTCACCTCACCTCTGGAATTCAACGGATTTGTCCATGTTTGAATCAAGGCTGTATTGACGTCAGGAGCTGAGTGGCTCTGGCAGACCCCACACTGGGTGTCAGTGAGCAGGTGCTGCTCGATAGCACTGTCAGTGACACCTTCCATCACTTTACTGACGATCAAGAATGGACTGATTGGACGGGTTGGATTTGTCCTGCTTTTTGTGCACAGGATGAACTTGGGCAATTTTCCACATTACCAGATAGAAGCCAGTGTTGTAAGTGTACTGGAACAGCTTGGCTAGGGGAGAGGCAGGTTTGGGAGCACAAGTCATCAGTACTGTTGCTGGAATGTTGTCAGGGCCCATAGCCTTAGCAATACACAGTGTTTCTAACCGTTTCTCAATATTATGAAGATTCAATTCAATTGGTTGAAGACTATGGTCTGTGATGCTGGGAACCACTGGAGGAGGCCGAGGTGGATCGTCCACTCAGTACTTCTGGCCGAAGATTGTTGAGAATGCTTCAGCCTTATCTTTTGCACTGATGTATTGATGTGAAGGACATCCATAATGCCTGACAGCATTCATTAAGAAATGAACAGAGTTAATGTCTTGAGTCCAGTATGACTCTTCTTTTTGAACTATTTGCAGTCAATATTCTGTGTTTCCTATTACTAAACCAATTTGTATTTATGTTACTACTGACCCGTTTATTCTCCACGTTTGCTGAATTTAAATCTTAGCCTCAGTTGGTCACAGTCTATGTGCAATCACCAGTCATCCTTCCGTTGGAAGCAACAGAGAATCTCTCAAACTGAGTTCCAGAATTAAGCGAACTTCAAGCCACAAAAGAAATGTAACAGGACAACTAAAGGATTCTCTCTTACCTGGATTGCAGGAATTCAGTCTCAGTCACAAGAAATCAGAACAACAGAATCTCAAAATACCTGAAAAAAGTTAAAATGAACAGTCTTGGAGAAGAGTAATGCCCAAAACACTGACTGATCATTTCTTCCAGATGCTGCCCAGCTTGACTGTGTTCTTTCAGCCTCCTGTTTGCCTACCCTGAATTCATGCATCTGCAGTTTTTCTGTCTCTTAACTAACAACTATTGGCATGGGTTTCCTCCAGGTGCTCCAGTTTCATCCCACTGTCCATAGATGTGTAGGTTAGATGGATTAGCTTTGCGACATTCAGGGTTAAAAGTGTATGGTAGGGGGTTGGATCAGGGTGGGATTCACTTCGGATGGTCAGTGTGGACTTGATGGGCTGAATGGCCTGCTTCCACACTGTAAGGATTATATGATGTTGATGGCCCTACCAGAGAAGGAGCAAAACTTGACTTTCTTTTGGGAAATAAGGCATGGGAAGTGACTGAGTGCTAGTGGGGAAGAACTTTGGAAGCAGTGATCATAATTCTATTAGTTTTCAAATAATTACGGAAAAAGATAGGGCTTCCATTACAGTTAAAGTCCTTAGGTGGAGTAAGGCAAATGCTAATGGTATGAGACAAGAATTTTCAAATTGATTGGAATAGACTATTTGCGGGTAAAGGGGCAACTGACAAGTGGGAGGTGTTCAGAAGTGTGATAATGAGAGTTCAAAGGCATTATGTTCCTGTTAGAGTGAAGGTTAAGACTGGTAAGAATAGAAGAAAGAATTAAAAGGGACCTGAGGGGCAATTTTTTTTCACACAGAGGGTAGTACGTGCATGGAATGAACTGCCAGAGGAAGTGATAAATATAGGTACAGTTACAACATTTAAAAGACATTTGGACAAATATATGAATAGGAAAGGTTTGGACTGATATGGGCCAAATGCAGACATGTGAGACTCGTTTACTTTGGGAAAACTGATTGGCACGGACATGTTGGACCGAAGGGCCTATTTCTATGCTGTATGATTCTATGACTCTAAGATAGAGATAGTGCCATCGCATTAAAACGGAATTTGTTAAAAGATACATTCATCCCATTTCATGTATTCCCCACAACCTCTATCACCACTAATGTTACACAAGGTTGGGTGTGATATTTTTCAGTCAATTTAAAAAAGTTTTTTTAAGTAAAGGAAATTTTCAATAAGAGGAAGTAAACTTACTTTTTTTTCAAATTGTTAGCCTTATTCACTGCTGGCACACTGCTCTTATGTTTACATGCCTCAGCCAATAGACTTCAACTCATGATCCCCAGGCTGATAATTCACTGTAACAGTGAAGGTGGACAACAAAGTGTGGAGCTGGATGAACACAGCAGGCCAAGCAGCATCTCAGGAGCACAAAAGCTGACGTTTCGGGCCTAAACCCTTCATCAGACCCTCTCTGATGAAGGGTGTAGGCCCGAAACGTCAGCTTTTGTGCTCCTGAGATGCTGCTTGGCCTGCTGTGTTCATCCAGCCTCACACTTTATTATCTTGGATTCTCCAGCATCTGCAGTTCCCATTATCACTGTAACAGTGAAGGTGGTTGTTTGATCAATGATGTTGTCCAATGAATCAGTATCACATTGAGACCCATGTGCTGCCTCAGATGGTCAATCTTTGGCCTGGTTTGAAGAAAGGGTGGTCTCCTGATGCCTTGCAGAACACTGCTAAAACTTATTGTCTGCTCATTTATCACATTGCTGTTTGTAGGACCCAGTTATGTGCAAATTAACTGCTTAGTTTTCCTACATTACACCCATGTCAATACTTAAAAAAAACCCTCATTCACTTTGAAGTGCAGTGGAAAGCCCTGAGATTATGAATGAAAAATGTAAATGATGTAGAACATAGAACATAGAACATAGAACAGTACAGCACAGAACAGGCCCTTCAGCCCACAATGTTGTGCCGACCATTGATCCTCATGTGTGCACCCTCAAATTTCTGTGACCATATACATGTCCAGCAGTCTCTTAAATGACCCCAATGACCTTGCTTCCACAACTGCTGCTGGCAACGCATTCCATGCTCTCACAACTCTCTGCGTAAAGAACCTGCCTCTGACATCCCCTCGATACTTTCCACCAACCAGCTTAAAACTATGACCCCTCGTGCTAGCCATTTCTGCCCTGGGAAATAGTCTCTGGCTATCAACTCTATCTATGCCTCTCATTATCTTGTATACCTCAATTAGGTCCCCTCTCCTCCTCCTTTTCTCCAATGAAAAGAGACCGAGCTCAGTCAACCTCTCTTCATAAGATAAGCCCTCCAGTCCAGGCAGCATCCTGGTAAACCTCCTCTGAACCCTCTCCAAAGCATCCACATCTTTCCTATAATAGGGCGCCCAGAACTGGACGCAGTATTCCAAGTGCGGTCTAACCAAAGTTTTATAGAGCTGCAACAAGATCTCACGACTCTTAAACTCAATCCCCCTGTTAATGAAAGCCAAAACACCATATGCTTTCTTAACAACCCTGTCCACTTGGGTGGCCATTTTAAGGGATCTATGTATCTGCACACCAAGATCCCTCTGTTCCTCCACGCTGCCAAGAATCCTATCCTTAATCCTGTACTCAGCTTTCAAATTTGACCTTCCAAAATGCATCACCTCGCATTTATCCAGGTTGAACTCCATCTGCCACCTCTCAGCCCATCTCTGCATCCTGTCAATGTCCCGCTGCAGCCTACAACAGCCCTCTACACTGTCAACGACATCTCCGACCTTTGTGTCGTCTGCAAACTTGCTGACCCATCCTTCAATTCCCTCGTCCAAGTCATTAATAAAAATTACAAACAGTAGAGGCCCAAGGACAGAGCCCTGTGGAACTCCACTCACCACTGACTTCCAGGCAGAATATTTTCCTTCTACTACCACTCGCTGTCTTCTGTTGGCCAGCCAATTCTGTATCCAAGCAGCTAAGTTCCCCTGTATCCCATTCCTCCTGACCTTCTGAATGAGCCTACCATGGGGAACCTTATCAAATGCCTTACTGAAGTCCATAATGCCTTACTGAAGTCCTTGTTGTCATTGATCAGGTGCGTAAGTGTGTGGCCTAATATTAAGTTGTTGGGTTACAGCAGAAGAACATGCTTCAAGTAGACTGTCATGCTTCAAGTGATCCCAGAGTGAGATGGCGTATTATCCTCAGTACATACCATAATACTGCGATGACACAATCAGCATGTCTCTTAAAGCTATACTGACATTCTGACTGCGAGGCATAACACGACAAAAGTCGGAAGAATAGAAAAACCCTTCAACAGAATGAAGAAAACTAAGGGAAGACCTGACAAATGGTTTTGGATAAGTAGATATTTTTTATTTAGCTGACAATTTATAACCAAAAAAGTATAGGGAGAAGATACCTTGTTTTTTATTTGTTATTTTTTTCTCTTTAAATGGATGAAAATTAAGATTATCCTCTTGCTGCAGTTTCCAGCCAAACTCAGAGTTATTGAATAGGATCAAGTATAAATATAAATGCTGAAATAAATATCAAATTCCAGATTGCAATGCTAGATCTTGTTACCAATAGATTCATTTCTGCTCATTTACTTACTGCTCAAACAGTTGTACACAACAAAAATGTCATGCATTTTTAAATGAAGAAAAAGTATTGTCTACTACTAAATCTACTAGTAAAATAAGGCCAATTATTCACACTCTGTTACTCATCCCCATTGGTTTCAGGTTTGGACTATTCCTGCAGAAATATTCAGCACACTTTGACTACTAGATCCTTCATTTCACTGTATTAGTATTTATAGCAAAGAACAGGTCACTCAGTGCAACATGCCTCACACAAGAGTCCTCCCAACATTTTCGTACCTAACCCACTTATTCTTGTAGATATTTTCCTCATCAATCTCCTCAGAAACATTGTTACAAGCCTCAGGAGCAGATGTGACTTGAACCTGGGCCTCCTGAATGAGAGGTAAGTTTACTACCACTATGCCACAAAAGTCCTCATTTACATTGGCATAATTTCTCTCTCATGCCTTTGTTTAATAGCCCCTTAATTGAATTAACCCTCGCCATTTCAATTACTTCCTCATGGCTTCCACATAACTGTTACTCTCTGAATAATGAAGTTTTTCAACAAATTTCCAATTAGTGACAGTCCTATATATATATTTTTGACACCCCCCACCCGCCCACCAACCATTTTGGTTTCCCCCGTAAAGAAAAACATCTGTGCCAAACCTATCAAGCTCTTCCATAATCTCAACTAACTCCATTAGAATAAGGCTTTTGGGTTTTAGTTCATGACGACTGAAGTTGTATGATGTTACCAGAACTGAAATATCCTGTGAGGCGCTTTGTGTCATTTACCAATGGGCGCTTGTAACTTGCCCATATAAATGGATCCGTTCTTCTGTGTTAATCAGAGTAATAATAGGGCTGTGAGAATTTACAAAATTAATTAAATTAAATAATCTCAAACACATCTGAGCTAGAGAAAATAAATCTGATAAGGTTCCCAATCCTGATGACTATTAATGGCCTCTGCAGAAACATTCACACGGTTGGATTTTGGGTGACAGCAAGATTAAGCTCAGCTGTGATTTCTCATATGTCAGAAAACTCACTGTAAGAATATCAGAGTATCATAGGGAAGGAGCAGGCTATTTTACCTCTCAGCTTTAACCTCACCTTTCACCCACTTCACATTAAATATGTACCCTTACCCTCTTGCAGTCCTGTGGTTGTTTCGTTACCTCTAGACCAGGGAATCTTGGTTCAAGTCCCATCTACTCCAGGTTAATGAGAAAATATCTACCTGTGTTTTCTCTTCAGGCTCCAAACTTCCACCAATCTCAGTCGTGGAATATATTAAGTGAAATGCTATCTGTAGTCTTCTGGAAAAAAAAATTCCAAAGATTCACAACTGAAGGAATTATTCATCCTAATCTTAAGTAGTCAACTCCTTGATTTAACAGGTAGGATTTTCCTAGACCCTGAACAACATGGTCATTTGTGAGTCAGTTTAGGAAAGAAGATGGGATTGAGAGTCAAGAGCAAAAAAGTGTTATTTTTGAACCATCGTTTGAGCTGTGAGATGAGAGTCACGCTGGTGAGCGACATGAGACATATTTTAGGTGATTTGCATGTTTTACCACGTCATTACAAGCTAATCTTGCCTCAGTGATATGTTGGTTCCCATTCTCCTTCCTGTCGATAGAAGCTATAGGTTAAGAATTCTCAACATGGAAATCAGAGCACATGCTCTACAAACCCGGCTCACTGCTCGTTCCTCCGGAATACTCCTCAGACAGCAGTCTCCAACATCTCAGGGCAAGCTCCGCAGGAAGTGACTCCTTACTTTCTGTCATAGCACTCAGACCACTTTGTGCTTACTTCTTGCTCACAGCATTTCTGTTTTGCCTTGACTTTTTGCATTTTTCTCCCTCAGTCAAAGATTAAAGGTTCACAGTGCTTCTGCTTTGCCTTGCATTTATCGCAGACAAAATGCCAGGTAGCTGATCATAGTTGTCAGCAATATGTGGCCATTGAGCTTGACTTGTTGTTGTACATCACTATACTGTATCAATCTCCCATTGTCAGCAACTCTCACTACAAACACTCTGAACACACCCTTCAAACAAATGGCCATGGCTCAAAGTCTGAAGGGAGTAGCCCTCAGTCTCAGGTCAGGCTTGCAGCTTGAGTGAAACATGTTTGGTGAGTTAGAACAAAGAAAACAGAATACAGCTCAAGAACAGGCCCTTCGGCCCTCCAAGCCCTCGCTGACACATTTTGCCTTCCCACACTAAAACTGCCTTCATCTACAGGGTCTGTATCCCTCTATTCCCTTCCTATTCATGTATCTGTCCAGGTGTTTCTTGAATGTTGCTACTGTGTCTGCTTCCACCACCTCCGGCAGCACGTTCCAGACACTCCCCACCCTTTGTGCGAAAAATGTCCCTCGCACATCTCTTTTAAACATCCTCCACTCTGCACATTGAATCTGTGTCCCCTAGTAATTGCCCCCTCAGCGCAGGACAAAAGCCACATACTTTCCACCACGCTATTCACAATCTTATAAACTTCTATCAGGTCATTCCTCAACTTCCTGCGTTCAACTGAAAACAACCCCAGTCTATTCAAGATAACAAAGTGTGAAGCTGGATGAACACAGCAGGCCAAGCAGCATCTCAGGAGCACAAAAGCTGACGTTTCGGGCCTGGACCCTTCATCAGAGAGGGGGATGGGGAGAGGGTTCTGGAATAAATAGGGAGAGGGGGGAGGCAGACCGAAGATGGAGAGAAAAGAAGATAGGTGGAGAGAGTGTAGGTGGGGAGGTAGGGAGGGGATAGGTCAGTCCAGGGAAGATGGACAGGTCAAGGAGGCGGGATGAGGTTAGTAGGTAGGAAATGGAGGTGCGGCTTGAGATGGGAGGAAGGGATGGGTCAGAGGAAGAACAGGTTAGGGAGGCAGAGACAGGCTGGGCTGGTTTTGTGATGCAGTGGGGGGAGGGGACGAACTGGGCTGGTTTTGGGATGCAGTGGGGGATGGGGAGATTTTGAAGTTTGTGACGTCTACATTGATACCTTTAGGCTACAGGGTTCCCAAGCGGAATGTGAGTTCCTGTTCCTGCAACCTTCCGGTGGCGTCATTGTGGCACTGCAGGAGGCCCATGATGGACATGTCATCTGAGGAATGGGAGGGGGAGTTGAAATGGTTCGCGACTGGGAGGTGCAGTTGTTTATTGCGAACCGAGCGGAGGTGTTCTGCAAAGCGATCCCCAAGCCTCCGCTTGGTTTCCCCAATGTAGGGGAAGCCACACCGGGTACAATGGATACAGTAGTCCCAGTCTAGCCAACCTTTCTTCATGGCTAAACTCCCCTATACCAGTCAACATCCTGGTAAACCTTTTCTGTTACTGTCTCCAAAGCATCCACATCCTTCTGGTAGTGTGTGACCAGAACTATATGCAATATTCCAAGTGTGGCCTAACTAAAATTCTATAAAGCTGCGGCATGACATTTTTATCCTTGTACTCAATTCCCCTTCCAATGAAGGCAAGAATGCCACAGACCTTTTTTACTACCTTATCTACCTGTGCTGCCACCTTCAGTGATCTATGGATCTGCAAACACAGATCCCTCTGCATATCATTACTCCTAAGGGTTCTGCAGTTCACTGTATAATTTCCAAAATGCATCACCTCACATTTGTCCGGATTAAACTCCATCTGCCATTTTTCTGCTCATGCCTCCAACTGATCTATACCCTGCTGTCTCCTCTGACAATCCTCTTTACTATCCACAACTCCACCAATCTTTGTATCATCCACAAAGTTACTAATTAGACCAGTTACATTTTCCTCCAAATCGTTTATATAGACCATGAACAGCAAAGGGCCCAGCGCTGATCCCTGTGGAACACCACTCGTCACAGCCCTCCATCCTGAAAAATATCCTTCCACCGCTACCCTCTGTCTCCTCTGGCTAAGCCAGTTCTGTATCCATCTTGCCAGCTCACCCTGATACCATGTCACTTCACCTTTTGTACCAGTCTGCCATGAGGGGCCTTCTCAAAGGGTTTACTAATGTCCGTATAGACAACATCAACCTCTTTTCCCTCATTGATCATCTTTGTCGCCTCCTCAAAAAACTGGATCAAGTTCATGAGGCACAACCTCCTCCACTCAAAACTATACTGTCTATCGCTAATGAACCTATTTGCTTCTAAATCAAGTTGCAGGATGTCAGTCAGGGTATTGTAGACATGTCAGTCAGACATCTAGTCTCACATTGGTAAGCGGCTGGCTTCCAAGTTGGTCAGAGGGGTTAGGGGCCATGGTCAGTCCTGGAGATCAGCGCAATGAAACCTGAGAGAGTGCTATCAAGGGCCAGTGCTATTGGAGCAAAGCTGTGGAAGTCAGTTCTGTGGACTGGAAACAACGTGCTGGGCTCCAGGGGCACCACAGTGTGGAGGGGGTAAACTCAATGAATAAGGAGTGGAGATGATGGTGCAATGGAGGACATGTGTCACTGAGGTGGAAGGGAATGTCAATGATAGTCAGAACCACCTTGCATTTGATAGGGAGTCAGTGCAGCAATGATAGTTTGAATGACTAAGCTACAGGGCCATGTGTTGGCGAGTAATAGTTAGAGACGAGGTTGTAACTGGAAGATCAGTTCTGATGGGCTTGATTGGGTGAGCCAGGAACATAGAGGTTCAGCAGATGGGGGAGGGGCCTCGATTGCCAGACTGAGCCTGAGGCTCACTGAGGCTCACTGTACTGGGTTTGGTCAGTGTTGCTGCATAAGTGCAAAATGCACACAGAAACTGACTGGAGCAGATAGAGTTAGTATTGTTTTTCCATTTTGAGCCCATGGGCTATACCTGCGAGCACTGTGCATCTTTTCAAGGGGTCATTGTGTTAATCATGTACTTGCACAGTGCAGAGTGAAGACATTGGTAATCATAGCATGGGAGATATACGCAGTGTCCAACCCCTGTGGGACACAGATCCCAGCCACAAGCAAACTTGACAATGTCATTGGTCATCTCTAGCTGACAGTATGATCACGGGCAACTTTAAAAGTAGCAGCTGCTGGCCTCAATTCACAAAAATAATCCACAATCTCACTGACTGCATGAGGGCATTGAGCTAATTTCCACTCGCTGTAAACTGTTAGCATTTGGCAACACGCTGCTTTTCTTGGGTGGGAGCACAATGTATCAGTAAACCCAGTGCACTGACAAACTCTGACTGGATTCGTGCAGCATGGTTATGCTGTATTCATCGGAATAAGGCCTTCATGTCAAAGTTGCGGATGGAGGAATTCCGTGGTAATTCTTTTTGGAACCCTCGTGTCCTGCTGTATGGAGGAAGATGCTAAACTGTCACATGTGTGTGAATGCTGATGGGTCACATCAGGAAGAACCCTGTTCTGTTTCTGATTTCCTTACATGGATTAATTGGCAGTATCAGCTATGGATCGAGCCACTGCAGGGATCTTCAATGTTGTTGTTGCATTGTGACAAAGGAGCAGGGAAATCGAGGAGAAAGCAATGCACCATCAAATCCAGGATCAGCAGTGATGACCAATGGTTGCCTCGCAGTATCCACATCAAGAGGTCACAGCTGAAGGTCTCCTCAGGTGGGCAAGAAGTTCCATGAGGTTCCACATCTGTCCTCCTTGATGTCATTTCCTCTGGGTGAGTGAGGCGCAGTAAGGCCGCAGGCTGAGAGGGTCCTATAACAACTGCTGTGTAGTGGGATCTACAACCTGAAGGAGTGGGTGCTGTCCTATCCCAGTGGACATCAATGGGACAGCTGCATTAGGCTCAACTGCAACTGGCTGCTCCCAACCATCCACTGGGGATCCTGTATGACTCAAAAATGTAACAATGCTGTTACCAATGTAATATCTGTCAGATCACACCACTTCATCTTGTCTCCCTGAAATGAGGTCAGTGTGCTCCAGACTGGCTGAGGGGCTTTGCCAATGTGATTGGCTTCTCCCATTTGCCAGGCACTATACAGGGTACATTTGCCGTATTGAGTACACCATACCATGACGCAGCTAACTTCACAAACAGAAGAGCGTTCCATTCTGTCAACATGCAAGACATCTGCATTCAATGGTTCTACATCATTGAAGTCTGCGTCAAGAATCCTGGGAGCTGCTGTGATGCCTATATCCTTGAGAACTGAGAACCATTCTGAGGAACGGTCACCAGACCCAAAATTTTAACTCTGATATTTTTTGCCTCACAGATGCTGTCAGACCTATTGAGCTTTTCCAGCAACTTCTGTTTTTTCCCTTGAGAACTCTCATGTTCCCATTGAATTTCAAAGGGTGAACACCTAAAACGGATGATTACTTGGGGAGAAAAGGCCACCATCAGTGCAAATGGCTGATGACTCTGTTACACAACCCTCTGAGTAAGATCAGTGCACTGCTCTCCATTCTTCAATCATGGACATCATGGAGCAGACAATAGACTTCCTGCAGGTGAAGTTCTGACGTTTCCAGGCTTGGATCAGTCAGGATGAAGAAGGAGGTGGTGATGCCTTGCCTTACATTCCATCCACAGTATGCCACATGACCCTGCTGCACTCTGTACAACTTGAGCAACTACAGAGGGACATGATGGACATCTGAAGATCTGCATGAATGACTGTAGTTTTCCAAGGAGGAAAATGAAGACATCGAGAAAGAGGAACATCACCTTCTGCATGATAGAGCACTGCAGCATCAGGTGAAACCAGCCAGCCAGGACTTCATCGTCATTTGTTTCTAGTAGGTGTGACTGGGTGCAGTGATCATTCACTGACTGTAAACCTGTTGGTGCTGGAAAGTCAAACAGTCCCTCTTCATTCTGACAAGCTAATGAAGCTTCTGTTTGTTGGTTTTTCTTCACCTTGCCTGCTGCTGAATAAAAGAGAACATTTTCAACCATGTGAAGGCTTTGAAGTTTTTGAGAAGATTTGTAGCTTGGGTTGTGGATGAAGTTGTAAATGTGCTCGCTGAGCCAGTATGTTTGGTTGCAGACGTTTCATCATCCTGCTAGGTAACATTGTCAGTGCACCTCTGGTGAAGCGTTGGTGTTCTGTCCTGATTGTTGTTTATGAGCCTTGGTTTGCTGACATTTGCTTGAAGGCTCTCCTGCATGTAGTGATTCCACACTGAAAAATGCAGTGGTGTTCTGCTACACTGGGTATTGGGAAAATGTAACACTCTCTCAAACAAGGTTCTAGATGGGTTGAGGCTTAGGACAGTTCTGCCGTGTAGCTTGTTTCTTTAATAGCACTATGGCTACAATGAAGTGCCGGCTGTGCCCTGAGAAGCATTTGTCTTTTGTTCCCCTGCCACCATGGAGAAGGATCACTCCTGGCCAGCAGCACTTGAGCAGGTTCACTGCTGGGTTTTAAAACTGGCGCTGGTTCCAGGAACGCTGAGAGGTCCTGGCAGTGGCAAGACCTTCTGTATGTGGTGAGAGGGAAGCTGGGATAAACATCATCCCCCGAAAGCTAGTGGGGATTGGTGAATGGCATGAGAACCTCTCACCATCATCCACGAAACTGACCAGAGTTGATACATAGTCAATTTCTGGTAAATTTCAGCCCACTGTTGTGATTCAGACATGGACAACAGCTGCCTGGATAACCAGTATTCATGAGAAAACCTCCTGGAAATTGTTTTTGGAAAAGTATGAAAGGGGAAAAATCTATAACACATCATAGTTACATTTTTAAAACTTCTTTGGAGATTGCTGACCCAATTATGTAAGTTTTGCGGTTTTAAATTATTTTCATTTTGTGTCATCCTCCGTGAAGCTTCTTAACCTCTAAGACAGCATTTGATGCCTTTCCACAGGGCTCAATCTAATTTTGGGATCAGCTGATTATGCCTTTGCAACCTGCCACATTATTCCTGCTCCTACATTTCAAGGACCTATACTCATGTTCTCTGCTCTTCACAGTACCCAGTCTCCTGTTGTTTGGTGTGATGCATCCTTGTTTATCTTCGCACCTGATCATGTCATTTTATATAGTTCATGGTTTTCATCTTATTTTAAAAATCATGTGCAAATTAGGTTCTGCACCGAATAGTCACTTAAAAATTGTAAGTATTGAACAGGTCTTATATCTAAATAAAAGACCATAAGTCCATGAGAATAGATCATACAGCTCCTCAAGCCTGCTCCGCCATTCAATAGGATCATGGCTGATACAAAATTCCCTTACTCGATAACCCTTGATTCCCTGGCTGATCAAGAATCTATCTCAGCCTTAAGTACACCAAAGGACACTGCTCCCCTCCTGCGCCCACCCCCCCCCCCCCGCCCCCATCACTCTCTATGGCAAGGAGTTACAAAGACTCATAACCCTCTGAAAGAAAAACTTCCTCCTCATCTCAGTCTTAAATTGCAACCCCTTTATTCTGAGACTATGCCCTCTGATCCTAAACTCCCCCACAAGGGGAGACACCCTTTCAGCAATGAACCTGCCACACCTGGAAGAATCCTCTCTGTTTCAATGAGATCTCCTCTCATTCTTCTAAACTCTAGAGAGTAGTGTCTTGTCCTGTTTAAGCTTTGCTCAAAAGACAGCTTCTCCATCCCGGGGATATGAATTGCTAACACTTATTGTGAGGAGTTAATGAAAAATAGTGATAACTGTTTACGGTTGCTGCCAAATTTACTGTAAACTGTGCCCCGTGTTAAATCAATAATTGCCAATTTCCCTAGTTCCTGCTGATGACAGTTTTCTTCAGTGTGACTTCAAACAGACTTTTGGCCTCGTAACTATGAAAGCAGTTGTGAAAATATAGCAATGAAATGTGCAGAAACTGAATCCGCTAAACTGCTCAACATGTTCTTATTTAATTTTTTTCCATCCAGGATTCTTCTTTACCACAAGCTCAGATATCCACGATTCAAAACAAGATCGATAGCAGTAAAATCAGTAAAGACAATTAATTTATCATTACACAGCTGCGCATAACTTTAAAACTTTTTTTTGATCTTTCAGTGGACTCACTTCCTTTTCCTCAAAGCTGTCAGGCCACCCTCAAAATTCTGAAAATGAAATGAATATGTTTCACACAGTCATTACTGTCTCAGCTGAAGGGAGGTACTGATACTATTGATGCCAGCCAAGACTCCCAAGATCTTGCCTGTACAGAGTGTGCAGCACACACTGATACAGAACCATACAATTCACTACATGTTTTTCTGCATTTTCTGCACCTGACCCTTACTTTGATGAGATTAAAATTTGCAACATGGGGCTTCTGAATGCACACTTTCACTGCAAAATCTTGTTCATCTCAACTGTACGTCCAGGGATTGTGAATGCATTATCTACACTTCTCCTCTCTTCAATTTTAACAGAACGCAAAAAGTACAGAATGCAATTTCACACATTTGTCTCCAAAGCTTTCTTCATAAAGGTGCAATTGGTAAGATAAATGCACATTGAGTATTTTCTCTGCTCGAGAAAGGTTTGGAGCAGGCCTTGTTTCCAGATCAACTGTTCCATCAGCTAACAAATTTATGAGCTATACAATTGCACCTAAACTTTAGATGCTATACTTAGGGTTTATGCACCTGTGATTGGTTCGCTCACTGAGCTCGTTCATTGTTCCACAGATGTTTCATTACCTTGCTGAGTAACATCATCAGTGCAGCCTCTGATGAAGCACTGTTGTGTTTTCCTGTCTGGTATTTAAACTCTGGGGTCTGTTGATCTGGATTACCTCACTTCCGTTTTACCTTCACAATGCAGTACATTTGCGTTCGAGCTCTATATGTTTGTTGATGGTTTTTTTAGCAAACGACCAGGCTAGTAGGAACTCCCGTGCTAGTCTCTGCTTTCCCTGTCCCAGGATCCTGGTGTTGTCCCCGTCAAATTGGTGGTTTTCCTTATCCACATTGGATAAGGCTGCGCTGATGATGTTACCCAGCAAGGTAATGAAACGTCTGCAGAACAACGAACCAGCTCAGTGAGCCAACCAAACACAACATCCACAACCCGAGCTACAAATCTACTCTCAAACCCTAGGTATATATACTGCATGGAACTCTCAAAACTCATTCATATGATGCTGTCAACGCATAATGCTGGCATTTTCAGACTGTAAGAATAATTCTGTAGTTGCTTTTCCCCAACTTATTTGTAAACAAGCTGGAACATGAAAACCATAAAACATTTTTGGGGTAAAATTTGACAAAAAGCTATTTGCCAGAAATCTGTTTTTCTTTTCACGTCAGAAAGATTGCTCCAGGAAGTAAAAGTGAGAAAAAGAGAATACGTGACTTTTATGTTGAGCCAGTAAAATCCAGAGATCACATAAATATTTATTTACCTAACTACAGTGAGTAAAATAAGAACTAATTATTTATTTTTGCAAAACTTTCAAGACAACTGCAGCCAGAATTTCAGAACACTTCTAAGTGAAATTTTGACAGGAAAACTAATGAAAAGAGTTGGATCATTTTGCCATAAAAAAGTATAAACATATTTTATTGAAGGGCTGGTCCTGGATTCAGATTGTAGCTACAGTTGGCTAGCTGCCAAAAAGTGCCACTTGCCCTTGCTGGTCTCCAGCCTCCCCACGCAATCACCCCAAAACTACCATCCACAGTGATCCCAGTGCTGGCTTCCCGGCTGGCTGACACTGGGTCTCTATGAAATTGGTGCACTGTCTGGGACACGAAATGCTCCCCCAACAAGCTGGTCATTTTCTGAAAACACAAGAGCCAATTCCACGTGGTGTTCCAGTTTTGGCGCAAATGTTGTTGCTGCCACTCGATTCAGACATGAGTCATTTTTTAAGTATTTATTTATTTACTTCGAAGTTAGAGCCTGATACAAAGAATCAGAGAGACAGAAACAGGGCTTAACTTGGTTATTTAAATTCCTTCTCCTTGGTGTGTGTTTGAAACTAAAATCCAAGTGGTGTACTCAAGGCTTGTTGTGTCTGTTTCGCTGTTTGCTTGGTGTTAAGGCATGTACTCATATGAATCTACACTTCACTGAAATCATACACTCCAGTGAGTAGTAATGGCTCACCTATTGCTGAAAATAAATTTCAGGCTGAGTCCACTATTAATGGGCTTGGAAGAAGCATAAAGTCATGGAGTCACAGAGACATGGAGTCATACAGCACAGGAACAGACCCTTTGGCCCAACATGTCCGTGCCAAACTGGTTTCCCAAATTAAACTAGTCCATTTGGCCCATGTCCCTCTAAACCTTTCCTATCCATGTACCTGTTCAAATGTCTTTTAAATGTTGTAATTGTACCCACCTCTACCACTTCCTCTGGTAACTTGTTCCAGATCGCTTGTACCATCCTCTGTGTGTAAAGGTTGCCTCTCAGATCCCTTTTAAATCTTTCCCCTCTCAACTTAAACCTATGCCCTCCAGTTTTGAGCTCCCACACTCTATGAAAAAGACTTTTGTTATTCACCTTATCTATGCCCCTCATGACTTTATAAACTTCTATAAGGCTACCCCTCATGATCCTACTTACCAGGTGAAAATGCCTCAGCCTATCTAGCCTCTCCTTATAACTCAAACTCTCCAGTCTTGGTTACATCTTTGTAAATCTTTTTGCACACTTTCTAGTTTAATAATATCCTTCCTATAGCAGGGTGACCAGAATTATACACAATACTCCAAGAGTGGTGTCACTAATATCCTGTACAGCCATATCATGATGTCCCAACTCCTGTGCCCAATGCTCTGACTGATGAAGGCGAGTGTGCTCAATGCCTTCTTCATCACCCTGTCTACCTATGGTACCACTTTCAATGAACGATTTATCTGCATCTCTACATCCCTCTGTTTGACAACACTCCTCAGGGCCTTACCATTAACTGTGTATGTCCTGTCCTGGTTTGTCTCACCAAAATGCAAAGTGTATTTATCTAAATTAAGTTCTATGTGCCATTCCTTAGCCATTCAGCCCTATTGATCAAGATCCTATTGTATTCTTCGATACTCTTCTTCACTGTCCACTATACCACTAATTTTGGTATCATCTGTGAACTTACTAACCATGCCTCCTATATTCTTATCCAAGTCGTTGATATACATGATGAGCAATAATGAGGACTATGAAGTGGGTAAATATTCTGGCTAGGGTACCAAATGAACATCATCATGCTTGGGCCAGTTAAACCTACAGACAAGCCCTAGGAAATTCAGACAATTGAAGAAACAATTATAAACAAGGTTATAGGAAATGCCCTACAATGTATCCTTGCTTTCAGTTGTGGCACGTGTCCTTTTAAGCTAATGTATCAGTTTAAACTCCGTAACTTAGAGCTTCATAAGATTTATTTGAACAGGCAAAATCACATGAAAATAGCAAAGAGATTATTGAAGATTAAAACAAAATATAACCTTGATGTTTCTTGGCCTTGTTTTATTTCTTTTGATTAGTTCTTGTGAGGTTCTTGATAGCCATAAAACATCTGACCTAAAAAAACAATATATGATCTGACCTCCGACCCAAGCAAACCTCTAGTTCACCAACAGCCTGCATTGTTGTCTTCTAATGAGCCCAATTTTAAAAAAAATCACTCATGGCTGGCCAGCATTAATTGACCAGGGCAACCACATATTTCTGAACTAAGTTCAAATCCTCACCAATTGATCTTCCAGGTTTTAATGGCAGATGCAACAAGTCTTTGATATTGTGCTCAGGATCACATCATTGAATATCTCCAGTACTGCATTGGTAAAGCTAAACCAGGAATGCCTCTGATGAAAAATATTCCTCCTACTTTCAGGCATTAAACTCGCTGGTTTGCATGTCTTTATTAGAAAGCCTGTTAAAGTGTGTTTCAACTATAATAATTGCTTCTGGATCACATTCCACTGCCATTATGAGCATTCATTTTCCCCCTTTTACATATTTCAGCTCATATCAATCTGTGACTGAATGACAACAGAAGAAATCCTGAAAATGTTGGAAACATTTAATAAAGGACCATAATACGTATTTGAAACTTAGTAAATTAAATAAAAATGAACAAAAAACATGCCTAACTATGGATACCGAAATCTAAAAGCAGCAAAATAAAAGGTAAGAAGCTTGCATGCATCCAATAACAAATGCCAAACTTCCACTTTCTGTAATATCCACTTAGTTACATTCTGATCACTCTTATAGACTCAATTTCCAGAACAGGGACATAATTTAAAACTAAGGGAGATGCCACTAAGTTCTGACGTGAGAAATTTCGCAAATTCTCTTACTCAGAGGGTTGTGAAGATTTGGAATTCTCAACTATAGGGAGCTGGGAAAGCTCAGTCTTCGAGTTTGTTTAAGGTGGAGATTGACAGATGTCTGAAAGGCACTGAGTGTTCAATCAGCCCTGATCATAATGAATGGCAGGGCAGTATCAATGGGCTGAATGGTCACCTTCTATTCCCATGTTTTTAGTGCCTGTTTCCCTAGAGGTACAGCCCTGTATTCATCCAATTCTGTTTCCTGCAGCTGTAACGGGCTGTGGAGGGGGTTGCTCTCACCGAGCTGCAAGATTCTGCCTCTTCCCCTCAGAGAACCAACAAACTTCACGTGGACCCCCCATCTCCTAAGGAAGTCTCACAGACCCCGAGATGGAAATACCTGCCTTGAAATCCATTGCTTTTCCCGCCTCCAAAATACACTGTATTCATAAACTTTGTAAAAGTATTGTGAAAAGTATTCAACTTGAATGTTACAGTATTTGCAATAAAATTTAACTTCTCCAATCAGCATAACTGCAATAGTCTTATTATTTATGACATACAACGTAGAGTACTTCCGATATACAGATTAAATATGGTTAAAGATGTACAGGTTAGGTGAACTAGTCATAGGAAATTACCTCATAGTGTCCAGGGATGTGCAGGCTAGGTGGGTTAGTCACAATAAATTGTTGCATTAAGGGTTGGGGTGGGATGCTTTTCAGAGGGTCATTGTAGGGTAGTCTCTGTCTGCACTGTAGGGATTATATGATTCTACGACTCTACATCACGTCTTTCTAAACTCAGGAGAAGGAGGATGCATGTACGGAACTCAAGAAGATGCATTGTGATGTTCTTCATCAAATTGTTATAAGGAGAGGTATTGGAGATTTTGGCAGATTTAAAACTGGATAAATACCAAGGCCCAGATGACTTGTATCCTAGGTTGCTGCAGGAAATGAGGGAAAAAGTTATTGGGGGGGGGTCCTGGACCAAATTTTAAAATGATCTCTGGCCACAGGAAAGGTGTCAGAGGCTTGGAGAACAGTAAATGTGGTTCCTCGTTACAAGGAGGGTGGTAGAGATAGACCAGGGAACTATAGACCAGTGTGCCTCACCTCAGTGGTAGAAACTATTGGAGAAAATAGGGAAGGGACATAGGGCAGGACAGCACAGGAGCAGGCTGTTTGGCCCACCACGTCTGTGCTGATTATGATGCCATTTCAAACCAATCTAGTCCTGACTGTCTGCACGAGGCCCAAATCCCTATATTCCATGCCCGTTCAGGTGTCTGCCTAAATGCCCCTTAAATGTTGTCATCATATCTGCTTCTACCACCATCCTGGCAGTGCGTTCCAAGCACCTACCACCTTCTGTGGAAAATAATTTCCTTACAAATCACCTTTAAACTTTTCCTCTCGCACCTTAAACCTATGCCCCCTAGTATTAAATATTTCCAAGCTGGGGCAAGAAAGTGTCCACCCTATCCAAACCTCCTTTAGATACTTCCATCAGGTTGCCTCTCAGCCTCTGACTGTCCAGAGAAAAGAAAAGCCCGAGTTTGTTTGACCTCTCCTCATAGCTAATACATCTAATACGGGTATCATCCTGGTAAAACTTATTCACAGGCCTCTAAAGCCTCCACATCCTTCTTTTAGAGCGGCAACTAGGTCTGCATGCAATACTCTAACTGCAGCCTGACCAATGTTTCTCACGGAAAATTAATTTCCATTAAGGAAGACAAGATTTGATCAGGGATCGTCAGCATGTGGGTCATACCAAACAAATCTGTCATTCGCAGCATTCCGAAAATGCTGCACAACTTATATATTTTTTCTAATCTAGGATCTAAATTGAAAGTTTTGGGAAATTTTTGGTTACTCTATTTTGCAAATCAAATCAAATAGTAGCTCTGTAACTTTTGGTCCCACAGAGAGGTTTGGCAAAGCAATAGATGCAACGCAACATAGAAATAAATTATAGTTTCAGTGCTGATGGAATATTGATTCTATTCGTCAGACATAGGAGATCTTTTCTGTGCAGAAGTTTTGCTATCTTAATTCATTTACAATCTGTAAATTAAATCAATGGGTCAATTTGGTTTTAAGATTAAGGTTCGAAAAAAGCACTATGCAGACTTTGTCACAGATCAACAGTGTGTAACATTTACATCCTGGTTAATTGCTTGTTATTAATTATTCCGCACATATTTTTTGTTAAGCAGCATGGCTGTGAAATGTTGCTGTAAATGAACTGATTTTTACAAATTCTGAATGTAACAGATAATGGATATTATTGTCTAATCCCTGACACAATGAGATGAATGGTGGGTGAGCGAACTGAAATCAGGCAGCAGGCAAAACAATTACATTCTCACCATTGAGGTAAACTTCAGCTGTTGGTCAAATGGGTTGCTATCAATTGGTGACAAGCTGCCACAACTCGCTAGATTTCACTCAGAGATAGTAAGAACTGCAGATGCTGGAGTCAGAGATAACAGTGTGGAGCTGGAGGAACACAGCAGGTCAGATAGCATCAGAGGAGCATGGATGGTTCGAGTCAGAATTTCAGAAGGGTCTCAACCTGAAACATCAACTCTCCTACTCCTCCGATGCTGCGTGGCCTGCTGTGTTCCTCCAGCTCCACACTGTGTTATCATGAGAATTCATTTTACTTACCAAATTTCTACTGCTTGCATTTTTTTTTAACCCACATCCAAGAATTGGCTTCAACACACTTGATTGAGGAGGAGACACACCAGGAACTTTCTGCAAGCGTGTTTGACTATAATGCTGCTTATGACATATTACAACTAAGTATTAAAATGCATGATAGTTTAAGATAGACCAGCCTCTAATCTTGCTGTTACATTATTGAAAGTTTATTTCATAAGGCCTACAGCCTAATGCTAGGTGGTATACTTCATACGATATCTATAAGTGTTTTTGACATTCAAATGGATAGTCTCCAAGCGTTTGCACTTTTGTGTTTAACTCCCCCCATGGTTCGGTATTTAAATCCAATGAGAAGCAGCTCTGTGATTTCATTGCTCAATATCCCTCCTAAAGCTTCCTCAATGTCTCATAGACATTTCTACACATATTCTTTTCTCTGCGGGCTCCTGGTACATTAGCTGTGCCTGTGAAAGGGTCTTTCATTGATGTAGCTGCAGGAATGTATGGGAATGTTGGATTGTATCTTCTTCCCTGTTATCAGCATTTGGATTGGATGACGGTTTCATTCTCTGAGGAAAGAGTGATGCTATTCATCTATTGTTTATCTAGAGAAACCTGCTCTGTTGCAGTATTTTGCTTTTCCTTCAAGGTTCTGTTCAAAGGCATGAATACGTACCTTGACTTGTGAGGGGTAAGGGTTATGAAGCAGAGTTAGAACTCTCTTGAATTCTCTTACACAGCATTCAAGATTCTGTTCTTTGTTTCATCGATTTTATTCAAGCATGAGCAGTGGAGAATGCACTAGAGTTAGGCTGAGGCGTGATCACCCCAGTTGGTTACAAACAAAGATTTTGTACTTTATTCTTATCTTAGCTGATAACAGCTGAGGGTGTAAATATATTCTGATCTACACTGCTTAGTTTGGTTGAACATCCTTCAGTTCCGACCTGCAGTTCACTTAGCTCCAGAACATTAAAATAACATCAAACATGGAATTCACAATTCTCCAGCTCTCCCTTTGTTTAAATCCTTCCTGAGGATACTTCTTACTCTGTGTTTGGACTCCGCAGGCCCTAATTGTTCAAGTTCAAATTCCAATTCTCCTCCTTTCATCTTTAATTTTGTTCACTTTAGCAGGGTTCAATGTGTTTAACTCTATCCTAATTGTTTTATGGTCAATTTCTCAAAGGAGTAAATATCAATTGTGATGATACTATAGTGTATAACAGGTGTATTTTGTCCTGGCTATTTTTTTGTGAACAGAGGTTGAGACAGAGTGATGAATGGTCTGCTTCAAATCACTAAACAGCTTGTGAGGCCTTGAGGGTTTATTTCAAAATTGAAACAATAGAAGCGACCTGAGTGAATGGAGTCGAGCTCCCACAGAACGAGGATTTTTAATTTTAGCCTTCAGTAGCAGTTGCTGGGATCTAGAAGCTGGATGTGGAAGCTTTTATTCCTCTCTCTGTTACAGCTGAAAGCTGGGGTTCTCTTCCCGCTGCTAGAATTGCATGTGAGACAATCTGTTTTATTGAATTTGCCTTTGCCAAGGGTGTGCTAATGGGCTGTTACTATATTGGAATAGTTAATGGTTCGTTTATTATTATGTTAAGTTATTCCAATCCTTTCTTTTGTTTGTATTTTAATGATATTGAATGAAAAAAGTGTGTTTTGCATCAGGCCTGATCGTTTGACCAGTTGAATTACAGCCAGAATGCATTGCCAGACTTTTGTGTTTAAAGTAGGAAATCGTTTGGGCCTAGGCTGTCTCCTTGACATTTTATTAGGGGCTTTGGTCTGATCCATAAGACAATACCTTGCTGATTTTAAAGATGTCCTTTACTGGACACTAATCATTTCATGCCATAACAACAGAAGTTGCTCGAAAATTTCAGCAGGTCTAACAGAACTTGTTCTGCTCTGAGGAAGAATTACCAAACCCAAAACATTAACTCTGACTTTTCTTCACAGATGCTGCGAGACCCACTGAGCTTTTCTAGCAACTTCTGTTTTTGTTTCTGATTTACAGCATCCACTATTCTTTTGGTTGTTATCAACCATTTCATGCCATGCTGATAGTTAAGTAGATGCAATTAATTGAAACCTGTTGTTCAATGCAATATTTCCTGTCCTTTGAACTGGTTTCCAGCTTATCCTTTCACATTTGAATAGCATCCCAATACCATGTCACATATTCCCATGTGATCTTATCAAAGATCAGGAAATCTTTACTTATCTCTCCTTGAATGGTCCAAATAACTCAAATCAGATCCCTTATAATAAAGAACATAAACATTCCCAAAAGAAAGCCATCAATTTAATCTCTCACTTAAGCTTGACCTTCACTAAAATGCATATTAACATCAAATTAACATTGTACTGTTTACATCAGTGCATGTTATTCCAATTCTCATTTGGTTCTATGTGCTGTTTGTCTCTGCCTTCCAGTCTCAATCACTTTTATTCATTTCATTTTACATATCCCACTGGTTACCATCCTATCTCATTCATGACCCCTGGAGAATTTTTACAGTCTAATAAAGTAGTCTTGTAATGTTCCCAAACTAGAAATTAAGCATTTCAGTCAATAATGTATTCTTTATCTTGGATAACTTCATTTTCAAAAGTTACAGCATAAATCACTCTTTTTTTTCCCATCTCAAAACTTTTCTAAATTAAAATATCATTGTTAGCTAAATTGCTTTCCCTTTTAATATGCACTTAAGTTCTCCTGAAGAGAAAAACTGATGATATCTTCTGTGCATTGAAACCACTGAGTCTGTGTGTGTATGTATTTACTTGTTCCTCAGAATCCTGTGAACTCAGGTACCTGTTCCCTTTAAATAATTTAGAACACCAACACACGTGAATCTTAATAAAAATCATTTAAAAAATATATTTCTATGTCCAGGCATTGTGGTTTTGAAATGACTGATACTCAATATTTAATGTTTTTACAGTAGTGCTCCTATTTTCAAGCACATTGTTGACAAATGGTTTGGAAGGGTCACTGAACCTGAAACACTAACTGTGATTTCTCTTCACAGATGCTGCCAGACTCGTTGAGATTTTCCAGCAACTTCTGTTTTTCTTTCTGATTGACAGCATCCATAGTTCTTTTGGTTTTTATTTGGATGGGTTGAGGATGTTTCGTCCATCATCGTGTTGTAATGTTGAAAGTCTGCAGATATTCAGAACTTCTAGAAGCTGCTGGAAAACTTGCTGCATCTGAGAAACAAAAGCAATTTCCAGTCACTGTACTCCAGGTGGAATGGGTTAACTCATCTAGATGTTACAGACAGTCAGTGGGGTGACATGGTGGGCCAGTGGTTAGCATGGTGCTGTCACAGTGCTGGCAATCCCAGGTTTGATTCCATCCTTGGGTGACAGTCTATGGAGTTTACATGTTCTTCTTGGGTCTGCATAGGTTTCCCACATTCCAAAGATGGACAGGTTAGGGTGGATTGCCCACAATGTGCAGGCTAACCAAAATCTTTTAAGAGTCAGCTGATCTATTATAACCGGATAAACCTAGCTCCCGATCAGCTTGCAAACAATTTCATTGCTTGCTTCTTACATTCTGTAGACTGTAGCATACCTTCAATTAGTGTCTTCTTTTGGTAGAAAATTGCCTTCGATGCTACAGCATTTTGAAACCACATTGTGATTTAAAATGGAATTGTAGCATTTCATTGGTTAGGATTTTGTATTTATAAAGTTATAGAGTCATACAGCATGGAAACAGACCCTTCACTCCAAGTAGTCCATGCTGACCAAAATCCCAAACTGAACTGGGCCACCTGCCTGCTCCTGGCCCACATCACTCCAAATTTATGTTGCACCTTCTCAAGAATGTTCAATATTAAATGCAATTTCAGATAATACCTTAATGTAGACAGGTCATTAATTAAGCTACTTACAGACACTCCTGGGAGTTGGTATGTGTTATTGAAGCATGATCTTATCAGTGTCCTGTTTGTTCTGAGAGTAAAATATGGAGCAAATCTGTTGGATTGTCAAATTAATTTATTTCTCATTGATCTGTCATCTGTGTAACATATAACCTGAGTTTCTCCAACTACAGTAGAGTATAAACCTGCTATTCATTTGATTTATGGCTAATCCTCAATAATAGAATCTCTACAGTGTGGAAGCAGGCCAATCAGCCCATTGAGTCTACACCAATCCTCCGAAGAGCACCTCACCAAGACCCACCCCCAACTTATCCCCGTGACCCTGCATTTACCATGGCTGACACATCCTAGCCTGCACATCCCTTTACACTATAGGACGATTTAGCTTGGCCAATCTGCCCTAACCTGCACATCTTTAGACTGTGGGAGGAAACCAGGGCACCGGAGAAAACTTGCACAGACACACAGAGAACTAGCAAATTCCAAATGTAAAGTTCAGTTTACTGTAACCAATATGAAAAAAAGATATTCTTTTATCAGGATGACGGAAGGATTTCTAAAAGATCTGTGTATAGAAACTTTCTCTAAATGTTGCCAATCAATAAGAGTCAGTGACTGTTTCTGCCTGTTGTGATGTTGCTCTGGCTCGGAGGTATTTCCATATGACTACATTAGAATTTCAGATGTTTGCTTTAACTCCAATGTATTCACTTTTAGTGATTAGAATTGATAAAACATTCCAGCTTCTGAATAAAACCTGTGCTTCTTTCTTAAATCATCAGAATAATAAATTTTAACTAGCGCCACTCATAGATCTCTGAAAAAAAATTAATTCTGACTGTCTTCAATTAATTTGTGTCAAAACCATTTCTGAAGAAATTTCTTTATTTGCTTGGTTGTAGGTTTATCGTCAAGTAGATAGTTTAGAAGCCTTTCTAATTAGAATCTGAATTCTGTCTCTCGGCCGATCTCATTGGGTGGATTCTGTTCAAAAGCTCAGCGAATCTGGCAGCACCTGAGGAGAAAAAGCAGAGTTAACATTTTAGGTCCAGTGACCCTTCCTCAGAATAGCTCAGAAGTGTCAATGGATCAAAATTGTTAACTCCGCTTTCTCTCTGCAGATGCTGCCAGGCCTGCTGTGTTTTTCCAACAATTCCTGATTTCCAGAATCCGTAGTTCTTTGTTTCTTTTGTTTTCTGTTCAAAGTTTTTTTTCATGGCTGCTGATCTACTTTGCAGCTCCTTTAGTTGATGGCTGCTCCGAAAGCTGTATCTTCAGATTTTTGGAAAAGTGAATTTTGTTTTAAGATCTTCTCCAAATTATTTTGGGGATTTCTATGTCCTTCACTGCTGCCATGATTTTGCACTTAGTGCATCTTGCTGCTGCCATCATCATCCTGCTGGCTTCATACCCAGGTATAAGAGTTATGTTTTAAATCAGGTTGGTCCAGGAGAAGGCATGGCAAGAATGGTCTTCAGGCTTAAGAATCTTTATAACATTATTCACTGTGGATATTTTCTAATCACCCTGGTCAGAGATCGTGTTACACACCTCATGTGCCCATGGGTCTTGAACCCAGACCTCCTGCCTCAGTTCTGATGGAGGGTCACTCGACCAGAAACGTCAACTCTGATTTCTGTCCTGCTGAGTTTTTCTAGCAACCTCTGTTTTTGTACCTCTTTCATAGCGTCCGCAGATCTTTCGGTTTAACTGTTAAAAGGTCATTCCATAAAATTCAATGCCAATCGCTAGCTTGTCTGTTCCACATAGTTAGCTGCCAATGTTTCTAACGTCCGTATGGCAACACGTCAGTCTCCTGCCAAACTCTCCACGTGTCTTTTTCTCTTTTGTTTATTTGACTTCATCCACTTTTTGCTATTTATATCCAGTGAAGGGCAGCTCTGTGACTCCATCAGAAGGTTGCTCCAGGGACCTAAGACTACCCAACTGAGCAACTCGCCACTTCAGAAAGCTGGCATGGACCTGGTAAAAACAAAATTTGCATTTCTTCATCCACCTCTGATCGGTACTTGTTGCTTCAATGTTGTAGTGATACGACTTTAATTGCTGCTTTCAGTTATTTGCATTGTCACTTGTCCAACACACACACTGACGAGTCCAAGTGGAGAAAGCTCCATTGTCTCCCTGGGCCAAACCCAGCTGGTGCACAGCCAATAGGGAGCAGCTTTAGACTGACGAACAGGGGGCTAGGAGATGGTGCGTGGGTGTGGACGCGGCGGGTTGGGTGTTGGGGATGGCGGTGGGGGCTTAGGGGTAGGGGGCTGGGATCTGGAGGTGTTAGGCCCGCGACCAGGTGAGACTCAGGGCAAGGATGGAGGCACTAAAAGCTGGTTTTGGCTGAGAAATTGGGCCCTTTGCTGGTGTGGTGTTTTGCAAAGGCCAGATGATTTGTGGACATGTGTGGGAGTCTCAAATGCAAAGGTGGATGGGGTAGGAGAAGGAGTAAGAAGCAGTCGCAGGATCGTTGTGGTCTGAGAATGGAGGTTGTGAGGGTAATGCAAAACAGGAGGATGCTGTAAAGGGAGTGAATGGGAGATGAAGGCTGGTAGAGGAATGAAGGGAGATGGAGGCTACAAGAGGTGTGAGGAGGGAGGAGAGGCTGGGGGAGACTGGGGGATACTGGGGTAGAGGCAATCTGCAAGCAAGAGAGAACAGTTTCACACTTGTCAAAGAATCTGAAGTTAAATGGAACCCTAAGTTAAGTAGAATCCAAGAAAACTTCAGATCATTGAGGAAATGAATTCCTTGCATAATGAATGTGGAATATCTAGTTTAGGGTAGTGTAAGGCCAGGAGCTACTATACCTGGAAAATGTGTCATGGATCCTACTGTCAACTGTTACATTTAAATCTGTGATTGAGATAATGAGATGCAGTAAATCTAATTGCAACTGCCTGATTAAAATGTTCCGACACTACACAACAGGGGAGGCGATGGCCTAGTGGAGTGATTGCGGGGCTGTTAATCCAGAGACCCAGATAACATTACAGGGAATGGTGTTCAAATCCCGCCATGGCAGATAGTTGAATCTGAATTCAATAAATTATGGAATTAAGGATCTTATGATGACCATAAATCCATAGCCAATTGTCAGGAAAAACCCATCTGGTTCACTAGTGTCCTTCAGGGAAGGGACCTGCCATCCTTACCTGGTCTGGCCCACATGTGACTCCAGACCTACAGCAATGTGGTTGACTCTTAACTACCCTCTGGGCAATTAGGGATGGGCAATAATGCTGGCCTAACCAGCAATGCCCTCATCCCATGAGTGAGTAAAGGAAAAATAAAACAGCAGTTATGACATCATGCATCTGTAGAAAATATATTTAGAATGATGGTTTTTCCACTTGTGTCAGTATTTTAGGGAAAAAAATTGTTAACTAATGCTTGTTAACTTGTGGCAACTTAAATTCTGTGGTGTCTAGGAAATTAATGCTTTCTTTGTGTGTTGTGGCTCTAAATTTGATAGAGAGTTGATAATTATTCAGAAAATTGATGCATTATTCAAATTCTCTATATGTTTGAATACAAATACCCTGTAGGTGAACACAATTACAAAATATATTATTACTACAAGACAGCATCACTGAGCAAATGAGTCAGTGCGAGTGAAAAAATAGCTCCCTAAAACTATAAGGTAGCCCATAGGAACTGAAAATTAGGCTTTGAGAAAATTTCATGTGGAACCCTCAAAAACGAAAAAGAATATTTCGGCTGCAGGTATGGAGGCTATGCTCAAGCCAGGCACATTGGGTAATTCCTCAGCTATCTTGAATGTCCGCTTAGCACAAATTTGTTAGCCTGTCCCTGTAATTTGACTTATCACAATATTACTCCACATGACTGTGCATTGCATTTCACAAAAGTGAAAGCATTATGTTATGGAACAGAGGGGCCCTGGGAAAAATATGCTCATGTTCATTGAAGTTCAGCAGATCCTCAGACCCACTTCCTGCCATCATCATCATCAATGCCACCATTAAAGATAAACCATTATCAAGGAACTGAGATTCTTGGATTATTTACTGTTCATTGAATTGTGCCTAAGGTAATGGAGATTTGAATTTACTGTTAAATTTAGTTTGAACGTCTGTTCCTCCCAGCCAGACAAATTAAGATTGGTTTAGATGAGACTGCATCTTTATATCTATAAGGCTATTCTCCTTTAGTGACAAATTTTTACAACTGATTTAATTGGAAACTATTAAATGCTATTTGAAATTAAATCTGCAATCTTTACAACATTTTTAGAAGATGCTATTATGCCTTGGTTTGGTTTGGTAATGACATCTGCAGGTATCTCCTAATTATTATTCAAGGATTTGTCAGGCAATCCTCAGAAAATGTCCTACACCTTTGGAGGAAATACAGATTTTCTAAGCGTGAGCGTAATTTTAAGACTGCTGTTTTAATAATGCCTGTTTCACGGACAGTTAAAAAAAGACAATGTTTATCTTCCCTTCTTCTACATCAGTATAGAAATCTAAGTAGCAAACATCCTACACCATGAAGTCTTGCTTCTTTTTAATTTTCCTTAATTTGTGTAGCAAATAACAAAATACTCATAATGCAATTAG
This sequence comes from Stegostoma tigrinum, assembly GCF_030684315.1. NCBI lineage: Eukaryota > Metazoa > Chordata > Chondrichthyes > Orectolobiformes > Stegostomatidae > Stegostoma > Stegostoma tigrinum. Next base: position 35,746,000 of record NC_081358.1, on the reverse strand, counting down.
TGGATAATCAAGCTTGTAATTATGATAATTGCTGCAGACTTACATCAATCCTACGGCAAAGTGGTATGATTTCAGGGGAGCTATTAAACCACAAAGAGGGAGTGGATAAATTGATGGATGGCTTAGTTGGGCTTATGTTATTGGACAATGTCTTACAATGTTTCCTCAAAGCAAAATGCCTCAAGGGGCAACTGGGAGAATAAGGCTTATGAGCAAACAAACAAATGCATTTAATCTATTTTTGTCGTGAAAAAACATAGGTGGGCATCTATATTTACCTTAATAAGCCCCATAATTACTTAAAATTGAGAAGAATTGTGTGTGGAAAAGCGAGAGTGACATATCGTATGAGCAGGTTTCATTAATCTGTGGCCTCTTGTGAACAACAGAAAGACATTTGTTCAAACATTAACAAATACAGCAGGGAGAATAAGTAAGGAAGAGAAAACTAATAGAGATTAAGCACTCAATTTTAGCAGCGCTGATGGAAAGGATTTAGTTTCATGTGGTTAAAGAGCTGCTTTAGTTGTGTCGTGGTTGCTGTTACAGGTGTAATAATACGTGATGTAAATTTGATATGTGAATCGTGTAACATTCATCTCAAACGATTGAAATAAGACAGTTGCATTTTCAATAGGCAAAGAAACTGCATTCATCTTTAAAGGTCACAGGAAACTGATGAGAAATGGCAGACACAGAGTCTGCTCTATTCATAATGTAATCAACCCTGCTTAAAATGGCAACATCTGCCTGATGTGAGATTTTGAACCCTTTTCTGCCATCTCTCATTTAATACAACAATTTGGGTAGAAAGAATAGCCTTGTTCTTCAGAACTGGAACAATGCTAGATAATTTTGATAGTCATTTTTCTGTATTGACTTAATTATAAATTTCCACTGCAATTTGTAAGAGAAAGATCAGGAGTTAAAATCCTGAGGTCCTGCGTTGCAAGCATGCTGCAAACTGAATGAAGCAAACAAGATTTATTCCATTTATACTCTGTAGATGTCCTGGAAGTAAGATCAAATAACAAATTCAGTCCTAACCATTTTTACCTAGATTTAAATCAAACGATAGAATATAACCTTCTATAATAACCACATAATTACACGTTAATGTGAGAAATTATTCACAGAAACATGAATAATTCAGATACCAGATGTTCTATTTAATGCAGTTCAGTAGAGGAAGAAGTTTTTTTCCCTCTAATTTTGTCTGACAGCATTTCATCTGATTTTAACAATTGTCAAGCTAAATCAAAAGCAAAGTTTTCATATGTAGACAAAACACAACCAAATATCTAGCATATAATTTCACACCTCATCTAGAAATATCAATGCTTAACTAAAACACTGTAAAGTCTATTTCACACTTTGATAGTTAACTGAAGTAACCAGGATCTGATCATCTAGATTGTAAATAGAACAATTATTCTAATTTGTTCAGGAAGTTGTTTTCTGTCACTACTAATCAGGATTGAGGAACCAAGTACAATAAAACAAAATCAAATATTTAAGCAGTGTGGATAATGTTTCAAAGATTTCAGGTACCAGATAACCCAAACTGCTTTATTTAAGATATTGTAAATTAATTTTAAAAAATCAGAGTTTAACACCAATGTTCACTTGGAAAATTCTAACCCTCTGCTGAGAACTCTTCCTGGAGCTACCAGTTTATTAAAGCATTTGCTCAAGATTCAACAATCTTGAGAGAGGTAGGAACATGCTGGTATTCCAGCTCAAGTGGGAGCTCAGCAGCAAGTTAATAGCATATCAAAAAGCTGGCCAAGAGGTAATCAGGCGCAGAAAGAGCAACATTTTAAGTGTATTAGGTTCATTCCATGACCATATCTACTAATTAGAATTAGAATTAGCTTTATTGTCACACATGTTCAAATGAGTACAGTGAAAAGTTTACAAGTTGCCTTTATGGTGCCATCCTAGGTACATGTTACCCAGTACAGATGCTTCGGTAAATAAAAACCCGAAAGAAATGTGAATGTTGTAAATCAGGTACAAAAATCTAAGTTGCCGGGAAAGCTCAGCAGGTCTGGAAACATCTTTGAAGACAAAGTCAAAGTTAATGTTTTGAGTGTGTTAACTGATTTTATTTCTTCACATGCTGCCAGACCTATTGAACTTTTCCAACAGATTCTTTAATACAACTTCATTGGAAACAAAAATTAGAAAATAAAGAAAGTAAAAAGTCAAGCATTACAGACCGTAGAATAAATCAGAAAAATAAATACAAATTTCAGAACAACAGTCCTTCCAACCCAGTTCATGCCAGCACCTAGCCTCGAGTCCAGGGCAGGTCTTGATTCCAGACTGTGCCGGGCTTCACCTCGAGGTCGGGAGACTGCTCTGGAGTCACCTCGAGGTTGGGAGTTGACGTGGAGATTGCAATGGACCGTTAATAGCCTGCATATAGGAATTCAAAAAGGATTTACTTTAATATCATGTAATGGCATGTACATTCAAAAGTTCAGAGACTAATATTAAAGTCAACAGATATTGAAGGGTTACTGGACCCGAAATGTTAACTCTGACTTTTCTCCACAGATGCTGCCAGGCCTGCTGAGCCTTTCCAGCAACTTCTGTTTTTGTTCCTGATTTACTGCATCCGCAGTTATTTTGATTTTTATTCTGTTTGCTTTCATCCGTAAAAGAGTATTGTATGTTAATACAGTTTCATGGAAGTTTTTAATTGTACGCCCAATTTTGTGGAAATCACAAATACAAATATTTAACTAATAAACGTGTTTCTCTGAACAGTACAGTATATACTGATGTCCGTATAAATATATTGCATAAAATAAAGACAATGCAGGCAAGCCACAGAAATGTTACATACTCACTACTACTTCAGCTTGATGAATACCTTTTGGTATTTCAGTTCTTTACATCACTGTTTTACATTATTTATAATGAACCAAGCTTTAAATTAATAATATCCTTATTTTTATTCAAATGTGAGAATGAATTTATGCTAAATCGCACAATCCATCGGCCACTCCTATTCATTTGCAAATTTCGTTTCTCATAAGTCCTACAGATCTGAAAATAATCAAGCAAGAATCAGAAATCATCAATGTGAGCATTACACAGCCAGAATTTTCTAACAGCATTAGTGTGCTGCTCAATGTGGTCTATATTTGCCTGGCATTCCATTTGTAATAAGAAACAGGAGCAGTGTCTCTTTCATCACCTTGACCAACTGCAAATAAAATGTATCAGAGATAATGGGAACTGCAGATGCTGGAGAATCCAAGATAACAAAGTGTGAAGCTGGATGAACACAGCAGGCCAAGCAACATCTCAGGAGCACAAAAGCTGACGTTTCAGGCCTAGACCCTTCATCAGAGAGGGGGATAGGGAGAGGGTTCTGGAATAAATAGAGAGAGAGGGGGAGGCGGACCGAAGATGTAGAGAAAAGAAGATAGGTGGAGAGGAGAGTATAAGTGGGGAGGTAGGGAGGGTATAGGTCAGTCCAGGGAAGATGGACAGGTCAAGGAGGTGGGATGAGGTTAGTAGGTAGGAGATGGAGATGCGGCTTGAGATGGGGGAAGGGATGGGTGAGAGGAAGAACAGGTTAGGGAGGCAGAGACAGGCTGGGCTGGTTTCGGGATGCAGTGGGAGGAGGGGACAAACTGAGCTGGTTGTGGGATGCGGTGGGGGAGATTTTGAAGCTGGTGAAGTCCACATTGATACCATTGGGCTGCAGGGTTCCCAAGCGGAATATGAGTTGCTGTTCCTGCAACCTTCGGGTGGCATCATTGTTGCACTGCAGGAGGCCCATAATGGACATGTCATCTAAAGAATGGGAGGGGGAGTTAAAATGGTTTGCGACTGGGAGGTGCAGTTGTTTATTGCAAACCGAGTGAAGGTGTTCTACAAAGCGGTCCCCAAGCCTCCGCTTGGTTTCCCCAATGTAGAGGAAGCCACACCGGGTACAATGGATACAGTATACCACATTGGCGGATGTGCAGGTGAACCCCTGCTTAATATGGAATTTCATCTTGGGGCCTGGGATGGGGGTGAGGGAGGAGGTTTGGGGCAAATGTAGCATTTCCTGCGGTTGCAGGGGAAGGTGCTGGGTGTGGTGGGGTTGGAGAGCAGTGTGGAGCGAACAAGGGAGTCATGGAGAGAGTGGTCTCTCCAGAAGGCAGACAAGGGTAGGGACAGAAAAATTCCATCCCCTATTCCCAATTCCTCTGCCTCCAACGCATCTGCTCCCAGGATGAGGCATTCCACTTCCGCTCATCCCAGATGTCCAAGTTCTTCAAGGACCGCAACTTTCCCCCCGCAGTGGTCAAGAACGCCCTTGACCGCATCTCCTGCATTTCCCGCCACACATCCCTCACACCCCGCCCCTGCCACAACCGCCCAAAGAGGATCCCCCTCGTTCTCACACACCACCCCACCAACCTCCGATACAACGTATCATCCTCTGACACTTCCGCCATCTACAATCCGACCCCACCACTCAAGACATTTTTCCATTTAAAATTTGTTATGCAGTAACATGCCAATGAAATCATATAAATGTTGAAAAGTTAGCACTTGACATTAAAACTGGATTTGACTGAGGTGGCATCAAAGAGCCCTAGCAAAACTGGAGTCAACAAGAACGGAGAGAATCAATAGGGGAAATCAGCACTCCACTGGTTGGAGTCATACCTGGCACATAGGAAGGTGGTCGTGGTTGCTGGAGATCAGTCACTCAGCTTCAGGACATCTCTGCAGGAGTTCCTCAGGGTAGAGTCTTCGCCCCAAGCATCTTTAGCTGTTTCACCAAAGACCTTCCCGTCGTCAATAAGATCAGGATTAGGGATGTTCGTTGATGGTTGCTCAATAGTCAGCAGCATTTATGACTCCACAGATATTGAATTCAAATGCAGAAGAACTATATTATATCCAGGCTTGGGCTGAAAAGTGGCAAGTAACATTCAGTCTGCACAAGTGCTAGACAATGGCCATCTTCAACAAAAGAGAATTCAATCAATCATTGTTCCTTCAGACCTGATAGCTTTACCATCACTGAATCAACATCCTGGGTGTTATCAGTGGCCAGAAACTGAACTGGACTACAAGAGAAGATTAGAAGCTAGCAATACTGCTGCAAGTATCTTGCCTACTGATTCCCCAAAGCCTGGTTCGCCAATAAAAAGAACTTGAAGAGGTTCAGAGAAGCTTGATGAGCATGTTGCCAGGATTGGAGGGTTTGAGCCATAGGGACAAGTTGAATAGACTGTGGTTATTTTCCCTGGAGCATTGGAGGCTGAGGGGTGACCTTAGAGGAGTTTATAAAATCATGAGGGGCATGGATAAGGTGATTAGTCAAGGTCTTTTCCCCACGGTAGGCATGTTCAAAACTAGAGGACGTAGGTTTAAGCTGAAAGGGGAAAGATTTAAGTGGACAAAAGGGCAACTTTTCCATGCAGAGGTTGGCACAGGTATGGAATGAACTGAGAGAGAAAAAGTGGAGGAGGCTGGTATAATTACAACATTTAAAAGGTATTTGCATTGGTACATGAATAGCAAGCGTTTAGAGGGATATGGCCCAAATGGGACTAGATCAGTGTAGGATATCTGGTCAGTGGGGATGTGCTGGACTGGAGGGTTTGCTTCCATGCTGTACATCTCTATGACTCTAAGTCAGGAGAGTATTGAAATATTTCCCATTTACCTGGATGGGTGCTGCTCCAACAACAGCTTAACACCATTCCAGGCAAAGCAAACTGATGAAGAGCCACTAGACTCAAAATGTTAACTTTGCTTACTTCTTACAAATGTTGCCAGACCTGCTGTGTTTCTCCAGTAATTTCAGTTTTTGTTTTAAAGCTGTCTATTTGATTTGCACCGCATTTACAAATATCCACTCCGACCACTACTGATGCTCAGTAGCAGCAGTGTGTACTAACTGCAGGAGGCATTGTAGAAGTTCACCAACGATCCTCAGACAGCACCTTCCAAACACACGACCACTTCCAGCTAGATGGACAAGGGCAGCAGATACATGGGAACACCACCACCTTCAAGGACCCCTCCAAGCCACTCACCATCCTGACTTGGAACTATATTATAGTTCCTTCGGTGTCACTGGGTCAAAATCCTAGAATTTCCTCCCAAAGGGCATTGTGTGTCAACCCACAGCACATGGATATCAAGAAGGCAGCTCACCACCATTTTCTCAAGGCTAGCTAGGGGTGGACAATAAATGCTGGGCCAGCCACTGGTGTCCATATTGTCTGAATGAAGAAACAAAGCTGACCTAATCTCTATCAATAGAAAATTCTCAAATCCATTTTTGAGGAAATAAAAGTAGTGTACAGGACTTCTTGTGGTGCAGTGATAACAGTGATGTTGTTGACTTGCTCGCTGAGCTGGCTTGTTCTCGTTCAGATGTTTTGTCAGATAATTGGCACAGGCTTGGAGGGCCAAAGGGTCTGTTCCTGAGCCATCATTCTTTCTTGTTCTAATACAGTATATAAGTATAGAAGCGTTGCAGCAACTTTCCAAGACATTAGTAAAACCAGACCTGGAATGTTATATACAATATTGGTGTCCCTATTTGAGGAGGGGATATAGTTGTATTGGAGGCAGTTCAGAGGAGATTGATTCCAGAGATGAACGGTTTGTATTATGACGAGAGATTAAGTAGTTTAGGCCAATATTCTCTGGAGTTTAGAAGAACGCGAGGAGATCTAATTGATGTACGTAGGATAGATATCTTGATCATGTTGCAGACCTGGAATTAGCGTCAAGAGGATTACAAGATTATACCTTGGTAGGATGTTTTCTTGACAGAATTAAGATTTGGAGAAAATTTTTGAAAATTTGCAATGATTCCGTTGGTGACCAGAGAGTAATTATAGTGTTGCTTTTTAATGAATTAATTTGTGTGATGTGGGCATCGTTGGCTGCCCAACATTTCTTAACCATCCCTAGCTGCCCTTGAGAAGGTGGTGGTGTGCTGCCTTTTGGCCCACAGTGCCATTAGGCAGGGGATTCCAGGATTTTGACCCAGCCACAATGAAGAAAGGGCCACATATTTCCAATTTAGGATGGTGACTGTCTTGGAGGGGAATTGACAGGTTGTGCTGGTGTTCCCATGTGTCTTCTGCCCTTGACCTTCTAGATTGAAGTGTTTGTGGGTTGGAAAGTGCTGTCTGAGGATATTTTGTCAATTTCTGCCTTGCGTCTTGTAGATAGTACACACTGTTGCTACTGAGATTCGATTGTGGAGGGAGTGGGTGTTTGTGGATGTGGGGCCACTCAAGTAGGCTGCTTTGTCCTGGATGGTGTCAAGTTTTTTGAGTGTTGTTGGGGCTGCACCCATCCAGGCAAGTGGGGAGTGTTCCATCACACTCCTGACTTGTGCCTTGTAGATGGTGGACAGACTTTGAGGAGTCAGGAGGTAAGTTACTGACTGCAATATTCCTAGCTTCTATTGTTGAAACATGATTGGTATGAGTGATCATGTTTTGTTAGAAGTGTTTGAAACTAAAAAAAGGACATATTCAAAAATGGATTCTTGGCCTATGATGGCCTCTTTATGAAAAAAAGAACAAAGAAAATTACAGCACAGAAACAGGATCGAGATCTTCTGTCTAACCTGTCATCTATTTTCTAAGAGTCTGTGTACATTTGCTCCCTGCCCATCCATGTACCTGTCCAGATATATCTTAAAAGACGCTAACGTCTCTGCGTCTACCACCTCCGCTGGCAAAGCATTCCATGCACCCACCACCCTCTGCATAAAGAACTTCCCACGCATATCACCCTTAAACTTTCCTCCTCTCACTTTGAACTCATGACCCTTAGTAATTGAATCCCCCACTCTGGGAAAAAGCTTCTTGCTATCCACCCTGTCTACACCCCTCATGATTTTGTAGACCTCAATCAGGTCCCCCCAGCAATCCAATAAATCCCATTGCCCCATTCTAACACAGAAATAATGGACTGAATGATCTACCTCAGTGCTGTATAATTCTATGATACTAGGATTATTGTGAATATACAAAGATGGCAGATGAATTTTCTTTATGGGGTTATATTTGCTCCTCATATCTCCACAGATGTTAATGATCAATGTGTAGTTCTTTATTTAACCAGGGAGTAAACTATCACCTGAGGGATGTAATGAGCCAGACAATGCTGAGGTGAAGCCGCTTAGTACTTTCAGAAATTAAAGACTTGGGAAGTCTGCAAATAGCAGAAGTGAAGTTGCTACGAATGTACTGATCTGTCAGACCTCCATCCTTCCAATGCTTCTGTCTGGATCTGAAAGGTGGATGCGGCTTAACTGAGGCATCAAGACTGACTTTGTTCCCACAAGATGATGGTGGCCTTAAGCATGGGGGAGCTGGGAAATATGGGAGAGTTGGGATGGCCCTCTTTTAGAATGCAGTACTGATGCCCTCTCCACATGGATTTGGGACATGGACCATGAATGCAGGACAGTCTCACCTCCCTCAGCAGTGCTCATTCCTTCTAATAGGGATGTATTAGTGAGATCGTGAAGCTCTACAGCTGCCAGCATGATCAGAGGGGCAATTGGGGTTGCCAGCTCCCAAATGATTGCTGAGCTAGTTTAAATCCGAATGAGTAGACGCTGAACATCCTCGCTTATAAAGTGACAGGGTCATAGAGATGTACAGCATGGAAGCAGACCCTTTGGTCCAACTCATCCATGCCAGCAAAATAGTCTAAACTGAGCTAGTCCTATAAGGTAGCTTTTGGCCCATATTGCTATTTATGTACCCATGCAGATGTCCTTTGAATATTGTATTGTACCAGCCTCCACCACTTCCTGTGGCAGCTCATTCCATATACACACCACACTCTAAGTGAAAAAGTTGCTCCTTAGGTCCCTTTTAAATCAATTCCCCTCTCACCTTAAGCCTACGCCTCTAATTTTGCACTCCCCCACCCTGGGCAAAAGACCTTGGCTTTTCTCCCTATGCCCCTCATGATTTTATAAACTTCTATAAGATCAGTCTCCGATGCTCCAGGGGAAAATAGCCCCAGCCTATTCAGCCTCTCGCTACAGCTCAAACCCCCCAACCCTGGCAACATCCTTGTAAATCTTATTACACCATCCTTCCTATAGCAGGGAGACCAGAATTGAATATAATATTACAAAAGTGGCCTAACAAATGTACTGTACAGCTGCAACATGACCTCCCAACTCCTATACACAATGCACTGAGCAATAAAGGCAAGCATACCAAGCATCTTCTTCACTGCCCTGTCTACCTGTGACTCCATCTTCAAAAATCATTGAACCTGCACCCCAAGATCTCTTTGTTGGTAACACTCGTCAGGACCTTACCATTACGTGTATATGTCCTGCCTTGGTGTGCTTCAACAAAATGTAGCACCTCACAATTATCTAAATTAAAATCCATCAGCCACTCCTTGGCCCATCGGCCCTAAGTTCCCATTGTACTCTGAGATAACTTTCTTCACCGTCCCCCACACCTCCAATTTTGGTGTTGCTTGCAAACGTACTAACCATACCTCCTAAGTTCACATCCAAATCATTTACATGGATGACAAAAAGCAGTGGACCCAGCACCGATCCTTGTGGCACACTGCTGGTCACAGGCCTCCAATCTGAAAAGCAACCCTCCAACAGTACCCTCTGTCTCCTACCTTCAAGCCAATTTTGTATCCAAGCTCCCCTTGATCTTTGTGGCAGCCATGAATATACTAATCAGGCCACCTATATGCTCCTCTGCACTATTACAAACTGTAGAGATCCTAGCACTGTTCCCAGAGGAACAACACTGGTCACAGATCTCTAGTCAGAAAAACACCATTCTACCGCTGTTGTTGGTCTTCTATGGTTATTCATTTCACAAACATTACATCACACCATCTACACCAAGACTCCTTCACCAGCATCTCAGAAACTGGCACCTGTTACCACCTGGAAAGACAAGGGCAGCAGATAGCCAGGGACAACACCCCCCACAAGCCATATAATGCTTGATTTGAAACCATATAGTCACCATTGAGTGGTGAAATCCTGGAAACCCCTTCCAAACAGCACTGTGGATGCATCTACACCACAAGCACTGCTGTAGTTCAAGTGTTCAACTGACAATCAACTTGTTAGGAAATTAGGGATGGGAAATAAATTCTGGCATCGCCACATTCCTGAAACAAATAGAACAAAAATGCTTCTTCTTCCTTGGTAATGACAGGTGCAAAGTTGTCATTTGGTACCTCCATCTTCAAAAATCATTGAACCTGCACCCCAAGATCTCTTTGTTGGTAACACTCGTCAGGACCTTACCATTACGTGTATATGTCCTGCCCTGGTGTGCTTCAACAAAATGTAGCACCTCACAATTATCTAAATTAAAATCCATCAGCCATCCCCTCCACCTTCACAAAGATCTTGCTATTGCACTATAGAAGATGTTTGGATTTCCCATTTCCTTTAGTTAACGGTTTATTGTCATAGCCTTGGTATCTCATTTCCTTTTCAATGTTCCTCTAAAATTTCAATATTTAGCCTTTTTCTCACTTAAGAGGCAAATCAGGAATGATGGCCAAAATGTTGTTGTTCTTTAAACTCAGATTGAACAGGAATTGAGGTTCCCTTTGGGTAGAGTTTAGTACTTTCGTTGCTTGAGATTAAAACAAACTGCAGACACTAGAATTGAAGGTAGACAAACAGGAAGCTGGAAAAACAGTCCTGAAGAAGACTAATACCAAAACATTAACTTCTCTACCTTCAGATGCTGCCTGGCTTGCTGTGTTTTTCCAGCAACCTATTTGTCTTTCTTTGGTTGCTTACCAAGCCTGCATTTTAGTAGGGCAAATATGAAAAAAATACAAACTCCGAAACATCAACCTTCTTGTTCGGCCTGCTGTGCTCATCCAGCTCTACACCTTGTTATCTCAGCTTAGTTACTAATCCGAAGAACTTTATAAATAGGTTATTGCAGGACAACCCTCTGAAATGATACACTTCCCTCCCCTCCCTCCAGAGTTAGGCTCCAAAGGCCTCTATCAAATAAATCAACAAATGAAAAAGCACAACAGAGGAACATGCCCTTCAGTCCTCCAAGATTGTGCCAACCATCATGCCCTAATTAATCTTAAAAACAAGCCTGTCATTTTTTTGATCCATATCCCTCTATTCCCTCCCTGTTCATGTACCCATCTTGGTGTCACTTAAATTTCTTCAATCTGCCCGCTTCCACCACCTTTTCTGGTAGTGCATTCCAGGACGCTACCACTCTCTGCTTGAAATATTTCCCTTGCACATCTCCCTTAAACTTTTCCCCATCTCACCTTCAACCTGTACCTCCTTGTAATTGAAACTTCAACCCTGGGAAAAAAGCCTCTGAGTATTCACCATATCCAGGGCTGTCATATTTTGTAGGCATCTATCTGGTCTCCTCTCAGGTGCCGCCTTTCCAGTGAAAATAATCCTAGCCTTTTTAACCCTTCCTCATAGTCAATGCCCCAGAGGCCAGGCAAGACCCTGGTGAGCTTTCTCTACACTCTCTCCAAAGCCTCCACATTCTTCTGGCAATGTGGTGACTGAAACTGCACATGATACTCCAAATGCAGCCTAAAATGGGTTTTATATAGCTGCAACATGTTTTGCCAACTCTTGTACTCCATGCCCCGGTGATGAAGGCAAGCATGCCATATGCGGCCTCACATTGGCCGCCTGTGTTGCGACTTTCAGGGAACTGCGGACCTCCAATCCCAGATCCATCTGTATGCTACTGTTCCTAAGGGTTCTGCCACTTACAATATCATGCACACCTGCATTTGCCTGCATGAAATTCCACCTGTCATTTCTGTGCCCATGTCACCAATCTATCTATATCTGGTTGTATCCTTTCACAATTGTTAGCACAATCAGCAACTCCACCAATTTTTGTGTCGTCACCAAACTTACTAACCAGACCACTCGCATTTTCCTCCAGATCATTTACATATGCCAAAAACAGCAAAGGATCCAAGACTGACCCCTGTGGAACATTACTAATTACCAGTCTCCATTCTGAAAAACACCCTTCCACCATTACCCTCTGTCTTCTATCACCAAGCCGGTTTTCTATCCATCTAGCTAAGCTTCCCCAAGTCCCTTGTGATTTTAGTTTTTGTTTGTACCAGCCTGCTAAGTGACCCTTTATCAAATGCCTTACTAAAGTCCATATAAACTACATCCACAGCCCTTTCTTCATAATTATCTTTGTTACCTCTTCAAAAAGTTCAATTAGAATGGTGAGACATGACCTTACCCGGACAAAACCGCGCTGCTTGTTGCTAACTAAAATGGTAATGAAACAAAGAACTGTGGACGCTGGAGATCTGAAACAGACAGAAATTTCTGGAGAAACTCAGCAATGTTTGTTTTTGTGAGTTCCAAACAAAATAGGAGCTGGTTATTAATAATTCATGAGGTTTCCATTGGAAAATCCCTACTGTTTGACACAATGGGAAGGTGGCAAACTTTATCTTTTTCTTTTCCCATCTGAGCCATTTTGTTACCTTGTACTGAGGGATATGGTCTTCACTGAAGTGTTGTTTTATATTCTGTTTAAAATATTGAGTACAGGAAGCCGTAAGCAAAGAAAGCTTGAAGAATCCTTATTGAGTCGCTATTGTAGTCTGCAAAGCAGTTCCAATGAATTTATATTTTGGTTCTGTATTAATTATATTTATTACAAATGTACACAAAATATTTGTTAGGGAGTAAAAAGTAAAGCCAATAAATATTAGAAGTGGGAATTAAAAATAAGATATGCTGGAAATATGCAACTAATCAAGTTTCACCGGCCTTGGGTATCAAATTGTTTGATATGAACTTGTCTAGTTTTAATATTTCCAACTGCTCAAAGCCTTGGTATACATTTCTAATAATTTGATTTTTTTGGTGTATGAAGGTTGGCACATTGGTAATTGCAGGCATAGGGGGAAGTATGTTACAACTGACTAAAAATGATGTGTTTCTTCCTCCATACCTTTTACAAAACCAACTGAATTTTCCAGCATTTTCTAGTTTTTTATTAATCTTCTATTACAAAGTAGCTTGCTTCTAATTCCTGGAGGAAATCATCTGCATCAATCTATTCTCTTGGGATTCTGTTTTCATTGTTTCTCTTCTTATGCTCAGAACGGTAAGAGATGGGTTTTGAGAAAATGATGAGAACGGATACAAATCAGTTACTCCTCTAATAATCTGCTTCTTTTTAAATGTTTTGCCCAACAATTTGGGATGTAATTGGTGATTATCATGATTTGGGGATGTTTTCTGTCATGCAAAGTACAGGCATGAGTACTTTGTAAAATGAATAGACTGAATCAATAAAAACTTGAGGAATTTATCAGCCACCTTCCACCCAGCCTCAAACTGACTTAGAAAGACAAAGGATTTCCAAACTCAGAGATGCAACCTACGGCTGATGACTATGATTAATTTCCTAAACATCTAAACCAAGACAAATTTAGATCAGGGAATTTTTAGCAGCAAGGGTCAGATAAGACAATGAGATAGAACTGACACAAACAAAAACGGAAACCAGTGGGAACAAGAGTGGAAAAAACAGAATTGACCAATCTCCAAAATTTAGAAAGGAACCTATACAGCAAACCAGCAGGTTCACAATGGGTTGGCTGTAAAAAGGTCTCATCAGGCAGCACTGTTGGTTCACCAAGAAACCAGGACTTTGTACTGTGTTCAGAGTATTGAAAGTAGCTACTCCAGGCTGAGATGGAATGGGACTATTTAAAATTCAAACCAAGTCTCTTTGAACAAAGGACATAGAAAGATAGAATATAGGAGCAGGATAAGCCATTTGACATTTCAAACCTGTTCCATCATTCAATATGATCATGGCTGATCATCTAACTCAGTCCCCGTTTCCACTTTCTCCCCTATACCCTTCAATCGCTTTAACTCTAAGAACTTTATCTAACTCCTTCCTGAAAACATTTAGTATTTTGACCTCAATCACTTTCTGTGGCAGGGAAGCCCACAGGCTCACCACTCTCTGTGTGAAGAAATTTCCCCTCATCTTAGCCTTAAGAACCTTGGCCTCCCTTGTACTCTTGATCTGTGATCCCCTGGTTCTGGGCTCCCCGCTCATCGGGAACATCTATCTGGAGATTTCTGTGAGATTTCCTCTTATTCTTTTAAACTCCAGTATAGTCCCAGAATATAATAATATAGTCCCAGAACTTCTAGACTCTCTTTACATTTCAGTCCTACCGTCCCACAAATCAATATGGTAAACCACTATTACACTTCCTCCATAGGCAATGAACATAACTCGTTTCACACATTGAGCATCTGGGAGTGAAAAGAAAAGCTATTTTCTGAGATACAAGATATCTTCAAACAGAAATTACTGGTTTACTGCCTAGAATCAGGACAAACACTAATTCTTTGAAGAGGTAAAAGGTATATTAGACCAGGGAAACCCAGTAGATGTTATCTATCTAGACTTCAAAAAGGCCTTTGATACGGTGCCTCACGGGAGACTGCTGAGCAAGGTGAGGGCCCATGCTGTTCGAGGTGAGCTACTGGCTTGGATTGAGGATTGGCTGTCTGACAGAAGGCAGAGAGTTGGGATAAAAGGCTCTTTTTCAGAATGGCAACCGGTGACCAGTGACGTCCTGCAGGGTTCAGTGTTGGGGCCGCAGCTGTTCACCTCATACATTAATGATCTGGATGAAGGGACTGGAGGCATTCTGGTGAAGTTTGCCAATGATACGAAGATAGGTGGACAGGCAGGTAGCACTGAAGAGGTGGGGAAGCTGCAGAAAGATTTCGACAGTTTAGGAGAGTGGTCCAGGAAATGGCTGATGAAATTCAATGTGAGTAAATGTGAGGTTTTGCACTTTGGAAAAAAGAATACAGGCACGGACTATTTTGTAATTGGTGAGAAAATTTGTAAAGCAGAAGTACAAAGGGATCTGGGAGTGTTGGTCTAGGATTCTCTAAAGGTTAACTTGCAGGTAGAGTCCGTAATTAAGAAAGCGAATATAATGTTGTCGTTTATCTCAAGAGGCTTGGAATATAAAAGCAGCGATGTGCTTCTGAGGCTTTATAAGGCTCTAGTTAGGCCCTATTTAGAATACTGTGTCCAATTTTGGGCCCCACACCTCAGGAAGGACATACTAGCCCTGGAGCATGTCCAGCGGAGAATCACACGGATGATCCCTGGAATGGTAGGTTTAACGTATGATGAACGGCTAAGGATCCTGGGATTTTTCTCATTAGAGTTTAGAAGGTTGAGGGGAGATCCAATAGAAACTTACAAGATAATGTATGGCTTAGAAGGGGTGGACGCTAGGAAGTTGTTTCCGTTAGGCAGGGAGACTAGGACCTGTGGGCACAGCCTTAAAATTAGAGGGGGTAAATTTAAAACTGAAATGAGACGATATTTCTTCAGCCAGAGAGTGGTGGGCTTGTGGAATTCATTGCCACGGAGTGCAGTGGAAGCCGGGACGTTGGATGCCTTCAAGGCAGGGATCGACAAATTCTTGATCTCACAAGGAATCAAGGGCTACGGGGAGAGTGCAGAGAAGTGGAGTTGAAATGCCCATCAGCCATGATTTAAATGGCGGAGTGGACTTGATGGGCCGAATGGCCTTACTTCCACTCCTATGTCTTATGGTCTTATGGCATAAATGAATGGGCTTATTGATCTATGTTCAAAATCTCACAGACAGTGTAAGCATGTCACTGGGATAGTGGTGGGCAGGACTATCCTGTGTTTACCTGTGGAGGGTGATAGGGGATAGATCTATTGCTAAGAAATGACTAGAAAAATTTTAAAAAATTGAAAAATTGAAAGACCAGGGGGTTGGACACAATCCATGAGACCTGGGGAAACAAAAAGAACCAGGTCAATGCTGCCAAAAGACAGTGAAGATTCTAAAATCCTTGAGGGAGAAATGACACCGAAGAAGAAGTATATAGGGATATGGAAGGAAAAGGACGGAATTTTCTGAAGAACTAGAATGATACTTTGAAGTTACAGGAGTTTGGATAGAACACCAAAGTTAAAAAGGTCAAAACTGGGCTCTTTGATCTTGAGGAAACTAAAAGAAAGCTAATGGTATTTAGAATAAATGAAGGAACTGAACCAACGGTTTGATGAGGAGGCACCTTCTCAGATTTAAAGAGTGAAAGTTCCCAAACCAGCAGACAGAAAGGAGGGAAATATTGGGAGGTATAGAAGAAGCAATAGTGCTGCAGTCAGACAGCTGTGCATCCCAAAGGATACAGGGCAGACTAGAAACCACATCTGCAAAGTCACAGAAATGAGAGCATAAATAACCCTCAAGATAAACAGTTCTTGCGGCAGACACACAGGAAGTTCAAGTAGAATTATCATTTATGCATCAAAGAATGCATTTCAAATCTAAAACAATCCAAATCCATTGGCTCACACTTTCGAACCATGGAAACAGGATGCAAGAGAAGACTCAGACACAAAGGCTAGTCAGTCAGGGGTCTAGACGACAATGCCAGACCAACTATTACCCTGGAAATACAAGCCATCAGGGGCTAGAAATGAAGACTCATGGATTTTGAGAACTACCAGTTAAGCTTTAAGAACCGCACAGACTTCACAGCGAAGCAATTAGAATGGCACATATCAAAACTTCCCAAATTCTGGTGAAAAGTGGCCTGTCCCTAGGAGCCAGCTTGGATTCTGATTTCAAGTGCCCAACTCATTGCTCACATTGAGAGCCAATCTCCAAGCAATTCCATTATAAGCAACCTTTCAGTTAACTGAGTATCCTTTGCTTTCACCTGACCTCCACTCTGGCTAAAGCAACAATTCAGCCAAGTATCTACAGGGCTGCCAAAAAAAGTGGCTAAATTGTAACAGGTAATGAAATGTATTTTTCCTCATTGTTTCTAATCTTTATTTGAATGAATGTGTGTGTGAGATATCGCATTATAACTTTAAAATTTATTCTCAGATTCACAAAATCTGCTGCTGGAAATGATCTGAATTGGGACTGGGCTGTGTCTGAGGGCTGCACATTTGCTCAATTAGAGCTTGTTTACATAGCATCCACCTGCTTATTCCTGGTCGCCTTGCCAATTAGCACAGTAACAGAACCAGGCAGCTTACCTTGCTGTTAACAGTGTGAAGCTGGAGGAACGCAGCAGGCCAGGCAGCATCAGAGGAGTAGGAAAGTTCATGTATCAGGTTGGGACCCTTTTTCAGAAACAGGGAGGCTGGAAGGAAGCTGGGAAGCAAATAGAGATGGTAAGGTTGGAGCTGGGGAAGGTAGGTGGGATGGTCATAGGTGAGTGCAGGTAGGGAGTGGTAGGGATTGATCAGTGAGGTGGGAGGAGCTGATAGGTGGGAGAGAAGATGGACAGGTGGCCTCAGGTCAAGGAGGTGGGGATGATAGGGAGGGCTGGTCATGGGATGAAGCTGAGGGCGGGGAGATTTTAAAACTGGTGAATTCCATGTTTAGGCCATCAGGCTATGGCTCCTGAGGTGGAAAATGAGGTGCTGCTCCTCCATTTGGAGGAGCAGCACCTCATATACCGCCTGAGGAGCCTACAGCCTGATGGCCTAAACATAGAATTCACCAGTTTTAAAATCTCCCCACACCTGGCCTCAACCCACGTCCAACCGTCCCTCTCATCCCCACCTCCTTGGCCTGACACAACCTGTCTATCTTCTCTTCCACCTATTCAGCTCCTCCCACCTCACTGATCAATCCCTACCACTCCGTACCTGCACTCACCTATGACCATCCCACCTACCTTCCCCAGCCCCAACCTTACCATCTCTATTTATTACCCAGCTCCCTTCCCCCCTCCACATTTCTGAAGAAGGGCCAAGGCCTGAAACGTTGGCTTTCCTGCTCCTCTGATGCTGTCTGGCCTGCTGTGTTCCTCTAGCTCCACACTGTATTATCTTTCCCTCCAGAATTGTAGTTCTTGCTGTCTCTTACCTTGCTGTTAAGCAGTCACAGTCTAGGGGTTAACAACTATGCCAGACCACACCCACTCCATGTGTTTACACAGCAAACACACAGCATGTGTAGCAAGCAGATAACCATTGCTCACAGCCTGAGGAGTAGGCAACAGTCAGTCAATCAGTAAGCCAAGGGTGGCTTGCAATGTCATATTCGGACTTTGCCCAGGGTCAAGTGTCCAGTCGAGGTGTTTGCGGTTAGGGGGCTTTGCCCCTGCAGTCCTGGGAGTAAGTCATCGTCACTGTGTTGGCTTCATAGTGGCAAGTCCAATGGGTAGATAAAGCATTGTTGGAGAGATATGTATACATCAGTCAGGCATCTCGGCACATTTGGGCTGGGGTTGTCCAGTCATGTCAGTCAAGAGGATGGGTCACAGTCAGTCTATTGGGCATGTTAGCATTGCCATGGGGCTAGGCATTGGCAACTACAGGCTCTGGGGAGGGAACCGGAGGATCTACATAGAGGAGCTACGTAAAGCATAGCTGGGAAGAGCCTCAAAGATCTGAATGGTCTTTTCCTGCTCCTATTCTTTGTTTCTGCTATTTTTTTTAAACAGTTTGTAGGAAGACAAGCATGGGAGGCTGCAGTTCAGGACCTAATATTTGGATATGAGCCCAGGGAGTTTGGAGGTAACAATCAGCATTCAATTAGATCCAGAATAAGAATTGACGAAAATAAGGGTGGACTGGGATTAAAAGTTCTGAATCGGGCAAAGGCTAATTTTACTAATATATGGTACGATTTGGCCCAAGTGAACTGGGAGCAGCAACTTGCCGATAAAACTGTGTCGGAGCAGAGGGAAGTATTCAAAGAGAAAATAATGAGAATGCAGTTAAAGCAAAAGGAAGGAACCGAGTTGGCAACAGTGGGTGTAGGGTACATTAAGGTTAGGATTAAGAGAGAAAGAGGAGGTTATTTGAATACTAAGGGCTGAAATTAGCAGTGCCTAGAGGAACATAAAAAGTGCAGTGTGGAACTTAAAAAAAAGGAAATCTGAGAGAGTGCACGAGAAAGAATTGGCAGGTAGAGTAAAAATAAAACCCAAAAGGATCATTTTTAAATCTATAAAAAGCAAGAGAATAACTCGCAGAAAAGCAGTGCCCATCAGAGACCACTGAGGCAGTCTGTGTGGGGAGCTGAAAGACATGGATACAGTTCTCGATGAATACTTTCTGAGGGGGGTGGGGGTGGGACAGTAGGGCAGTGGTGGTGAGGGGGCGCCGGTGAGGCAGTGACGGTGATAGAGGCGCCGGTGAGGAAGCAGCCGTCTGTCACTTTTGATCACTTGCAAAGAATTGTTATTCACCCTGTCAACACTCTACTCACGCCATTTGTATGGTCTTTTGATGTTTCTGCCTATAAAATCTGTGGCTGTGTGCTTCCCTTCGCTTTACCTGACAAACAGGCAGTGCTCAGAAAGCTTGTTATTTCAAATAAACCACTCAAACCCGGTTTTATATGACTTCTGACCTTACTTCAAGCAGTGTAGGCTGAGAAGGGCCCCAGTAGAAGTGTATAAAATTATAAGGGGCACAGATAGGGTTAATAGGAAGGCACATTACAATTAGTGCTGGGGTCAATAACCAGGATGCAAAGACTTAAGCTCAGAGGTAGAAGGCTAAGAACAGAGTCTAGGGAGAAATACTCCCATGCAGAAGAGAGTGATAGCTTGGAATTGATTGTCTAAAAGTGTGATTGAGTTAGAAACTTTTTTTTAACATTTTAGTCATATTTAGATATTCACATGTTAAGGGCCTAGAGCTAAAAGATGACATTAGTGAAGACAGATGGAATCATAGGATCACTACAGTGCATAAAGAGGCCATTCAGTTCATACAGACCCTCTGAAGAGGAGAAGCCTCTTCAGATTTCTCTGAAAAGCATTCCACCTAAACCCAGCCTCACATTCCCCATGGCTAATCCACCTAGTCTACAGGCCCCTGGACATTATGGGCAATTTTAGCACAGCCAATCCACGCTAACCTGCACATCTTTTGACTGTGGAGGGGAAACCAGAGCACTCAGAGGAAACTCACACAGACACGGGGAGAATGTACAAACTCCACGCCGACCATTGCTTAGATGGTGGAATCAAACCCAGGTTCCTAGTGCTGTAAAGCAATAATGCTAACCACTGAGCCATCATGCCACACTATGAAATAGAGGAAGGTGGCAGACAGAAAAGAAGGACACACAGTAAGAGAGCAATTAGCCTCTGTGGTAGAAAGTCACAATTTCAAACATCCAATTTCAGACAATAAGATGAACTCTGAAGTCGATGTAGTCAAACGATGTTAATTTACGAAAAAAGTTTCGGAAAATCTCTCAATGATTTAAATGCTCCAACAACAATTAATTCTAATTATTGTACCTAATATGGTGCCAGTTACTTTATTTTCCAGCGTTTAAAAATTTATTCTTTGGCATTGGTTGAAGCTGATGGAGCTATACTACTCCGCCTTAGATGTTTTGAGAAGTTGGTGGTGGGCTTTCCTCTTCAATCATTGCTGGCTTTATGGTGATAATGCTCCGACAAAGGACTGTCAGACTTTTGATGCAATGATGATGAAGAAATAGTATTAGAGAGACCATCTTTGATTTCTAATCAAAACGGGTGGAGTGCTGTCTGTGCCAGCATCCGAACTATAAATGATTAACTCCTTGTTTAATTTCACTCAGATGTTAGCAAGAGGGACTTTGCTGTAATTCTGGCTTCGTAGGATTTTGGGATAATTGTTCATATATTTACCAGATTTGTTGTTATTATTACATGTTCTGGATGTGAGTTTGCTCACTGAGCTGGAAGGTTAGTTTTCAGACGTTTCGTCACCATTCTAGGTAACATCATCAGTGAGCCTCCGACGAAGTGCTGGTGTTATGTCCCGCTTTCTATTTATCTGGTTAGGTTTCCTTGGGTTGGTGATGTCATTTCCTGTTCTTTTTCTCAGGGGATGGTAGATTGGCTCCAAACCAATGTGTTTGTTGATGGAGTTCCGGCTGGAATGTCATGCTTCTAGGAATTCTCGTGCATGTCTCTGTTTGGCTTGTCCTAGGATGGATGTGTTGTCCCAATCAAAGTGGTGTCCTTCCTTATCTGTATGTAAGGATACGAGTGATAGTGGGTCATGTCAAACGACATGACCCACTATCACTCGTATCCTTACATACAGATAAGGAAGGACACCACTTTGATTGGGACAACACATCCATCCTAGGACAAGCCAAACAGAGACATGCACGAGAATTCCTGGAGGCATGGCATTCCAGCCGGAACTCCATCAACAAACACATTGGTTTGGAGCCAATCTACCATCCCCTGAGAAAAAGAACAGGAAATGACATCACCAACCCAAGGAATCCTAACCAGATAAATAGAAAGCGGGACATAACACCAGCGCTTCGTCGGAGGCTCACTGATGATGTTACCTAGAATGGTGACGAAACGTCTGAAAACTAACCTTCCAGCTCAGCGAGCAAACTCACATCCAGAACCTCAACCTGAGCTACAAATCTTCTCAAAACTCGCTAGCATTATTACATGTTGTAAATATTTATAACAGGTGCATTTCTAAGCCAATTTCCAAAGTCCTGAAGGGTCAATTGTGTAGAGCAATGTTCTGGGTTTCAGATTACCTTTCATGAGGATACTGATTAACTGTTGGGTCTTTATATAAAGCTTGGTCAAAATGTCTGGAGGAAGTTCAAGACACGGTTTTACTGAATCCAATTTTCGTTTTTATTTATTTGTTCATGGAATGTGGATGTCATTGACTGCGTCAGCATTTCTTTCTCACCTCTATTTATTTTTGAGATGGTGGTCGTGAGCTGACATCTTGAATGTCTGCAGTATTGATTCAGAAAAGAGTTCCAGCATATTGATCCATTGAAAGTGAAGGAATGGAGATGTATTTCAGAGTAAGGTTGACGAGTAGTGTGGATGAGAACTTTTTCATGCCCTCATGGGATGCAGGCAACCCTGGCTAGGGCAGCTTTTATTGACCATTCCTCATTGCCCAGAGGGCAGTTAAGAGTCAACCACATTGCTGTGGGTGTGGAGTCAAATGTAGATCAGATCAAGTAAAGACAGCAATTTCCTTCCCTGAAGGGCATCAGTGAACCAGATGGGGCTTGTTTTCCTGACAAACAACAACAGATTCATGGTTCATTGATTCTTTCTTGCAGTTTTTTTCCCCTCTAAATCAAACTAAATTCCACCATTGATTTGAACCCAGGTCCCACGAATATTACTTAGATCTCGGGATTATCAGTCCAGTGATAACGCACTGGGCTATTGTCTCCCTGGCATTCTGTTGCAGGTGATGGTGACTCCATGAATCTAACTCCCGTGTATATTGGGCGGCAGAATTTGTAGCTTTGAAAGGTACTGCTGAAGGAGACTTTGTGAATGTCCGCTTTGCATCTTAAAGTTGGTATATACTGTTGCCACTGTAAATATGCCCCTTGGACAGTTCTGAGGAAGGGTCACCAGTCCCGTAACGCTAACTCTGATATTTTCTTCACAGATACTGCCAGACTTGCTTTTCCAGCAATTTCTGTTTCTGCTCCAAGCATGTAGTTGCCTTATCCTGGATGGTGTGGAGATCTTTGAATATTATTGGAGCTGCACCTATCCAGACAGCAGGGAATATTCCATCACATTCCTGACTTGTGGCTTTAGATGGGGAATGTGGATGTATATGATTTGCAATAGGATTACTAGCCCCTGACCTGTTCTTGCAGCCACAGTTCCATAACAGGTCAATGGTAACCCCCAGGATGTTGACATTAATGGATTCAGTGAAGGTAATGCTGTTGAATTTTATCAAGAGGTATTGAGCTTTTCTACAGTTGAAGATGCTTTTTGCCTGGCACATGTTTGGTATGAATGCTTTGTACCATCCAAAAGCCTAAACTTTGCTATTGCAGAGATGTCCAGTGGCTGAGATGATAGATCTCCAATAACCGCAACCATCTTTCTGCTGTGCCAGGAATGCCTGAAGCTACTGGAGAGTTTTTCCTCTGATTCCTATTAACTTCAGTTCTGCTTGGAGTCCTTGATGCCATACTTGATTAAATGCTCCCTGATATTGAGAGCAGCTACTCTCATCACTGCTCTTGGGTTTAGCTCTTCTGTTCATGTTTGGGCAAAAGTTATAATGAAGATGTTAAGCCAGACCCCTGGTCAAGCCCAAATTGAGCATCAATGAGCAGGTTATAGCTCAGCAAATGCATTTGATAGTATTTTTAATGGCGCCTTCCATCGCTTTGCTGATCACTGAGTACGTTGACATAGCAGTAAATGGCCAGTGGATTTTTCTTGCTTTTTTGACAGACACACTGGACAATTTTTCACATTGTTTGGTAGATATTTCTACAGGACTAGTAACTGATTGGCTAGTGCACATGGCTGATTCCGGAACACAAGTGCTTTTGTCAGAATGTAGATAGAGCTTATAACCATTGCTGTGTCCATGGTGAACGTATGGAACATATAAAATAAGAACACAAGTAGACCATTCACACCCGCACACCTATTCCACCCCTCAATAAAATCATGGCAGGTCCATCTGTGGTTTGAATTCCGCTTTCCACTCAACCCCAATAATGGTTGATGTCCCTGGTTAACAAGAGTCTATTCGCCTGTGGCTTAAAAAATAGTCAACGATGCTGTCTCTATCATCTTCTGAAACAAGTTCCTTTTCACACAACCCTTAGCCATTTCTTGGTAGCATGTAGAAGGAATTGAATTGCCTGTAAAATAAGTGTCTTTGATGTTGGAGCCAACAGCAGGGAGCTATGTTAGAATGACATAGCAATTGTGTGATTGTGCTACTGAACCACCATTAGTAACAGACAAAGATATTCTCCACACAGACAGCAATTTGTGCCCTTGCCTCTCAATGTTACCTCCATGGACTTCAGTAAAGCTGGCGAGATGGATACAGAACTGGCTTAGTTCTGACAGAGGGTTGTGGTGGAAGAATGTTTTTCAGGATGGAGGGCTATGACTAGTACTGTTCCATAGGGATCAGCGCTGGGCCCTTTGCTGTTCACAATCTAAATAAATGATTTGGAGGAAAATGTAGCTGGTCTAATTAGTAATTTTGCAGAGAATACAATGATTGGTGGAGTTGTGGAAAGTGAGGACAATTGTCAGAGGATACAGCAGGATATAGATCAGCTGGAGGCTTGGGCAAAAAAATGGCCAATGGCATTTAATCTGGATAACTGTGAGGTGATGCATTTTGGAAGGTCAAGTACAGGTGGAAATTATACAGTGAATGGCAGAACCCTCAGGAGTAATGGTATGCAGAGGGATCTGGGTGTGCAGATCCACAGATCATTGAAGGTGGCAGCGCAGATAGATTAGGTAGTAAAAATGGTCTATGGCATGCTTGCATTCATCGGAAGGGGAATTGTGTATAAGGAGAGGCAAGTTATGCTGCAGCTTTATAGAACTTTAGTTAGGCCACACTCAGAATATTGCACACAATTCTGGTCACCACACGACCAGAAGGATGTGGATGCTTTGGAGAGGGTATAGAAAATGTTTACCAGGATGTTGCCTGGTATGGGGGAGTTTAGCCATGAAGAAAAGTTTGATAGACTGGGTTTGTTTTCACTGGAACACAGGAGGTTGAGGGGTGACCTGAAAGAAGTTTATAAATTGAGCATGGCAGGGATAGAGTGGAAAGTATGAGGCTTTTTCCCAGGGTGGAGGGGGTAATTACTAGGGGGCACAGGTTCAAGGTGTGAGGAGTTTTTTCACTCAAAGGATGGTAATGCCTGGAACATGCTGCCAGTGGAAATGGTGGAAACAGACAAAATGGCAGCATTCAAGAAACACCTGGACAAATACATGAAAAGGAAGGGAGTAGAGGGATACAGATCCTGTAAGTGAAGACAGTCTTAGTATCGAAGTATGTCAGCACAGGCTATGGGGGCCGAAAGGTCTGTTCCTGTGATGTATTGTTCTTTGACATTTCATGGGATGTGGATCCAATTTTAAGGACTTGGTATGGCAATTTACTCCCAATTGTATACCCCATGCCTATGTGTCTTGTGGATCATTCCTGCCCAAAATACAAGGCAGGTTCAAGGATGTTGTTGGTGTTCTGCTTAGCACTGCCACACAGTGCCAAGACCCAGGTTCAATTCCAGTCTTGGGTGGCTGTGTGGAGTTTTCACATTTTTCTTGTGACTATGTGGATTTCCTTCAGGTCTTCTAGTTTCTTCCCGCGGTCCAAACATTTGCAGATTAGGTGGATTGACGTAACTAAATTGCCCTGTCGTTATCAGGGATGTGCAGGCTCAGTGGATTGGCTCTGGGAAATATGAGTTATGGGGATAGGTTAGGTGATTTAGATCTAGGTTGGTTTCTCTTTGGTGGTCAATGCTGATTCAAACGGCTGAATGACCGCTGTTTGCTCTGTTGGGAGTCTATGACTTTATGGCATTATCTGGGTGAAGGGCCTAGTACAGTATTTCATGCTGTTGGTTGACTAGTCTGTGAGTCAACTCTCCCGATTTTGGCATAAGCCCCACAATTTAGTGAGGAGGACTTTGCAGAGTTGACTGAGCTCAGTTTGTAGATGTTACTTCCACTGACTAGGTCATTCTTTTTTAATGTTATAAGTTGGTGCGATACACGTGATTTGATTGCTCATCTATTCGCTTTTTGGAGTCAACCAGGTTTCTGTGGATGTGGAATCATACGGCAAAGCAGGTTGGGTTAAGACAGCATTCCTTCCCAATTGTGAACCAGAAAGAAACCACTATCTTGTGCTGTTTTCGGAGGAGAGTGATGCACTGCCACCATCGTGATTCTACACCAGCCCAGATTTCCCAAAATCAGATGTCTGGCTTCAGTTTTATCACTCAGGGAATCTATTACTCAGCAGAAACTGGGTCAGGGTCACTCCTTTGGTTTCATAGCAACTTCCTCCAAGGCCAACACATCCTTCTTTAGATACAAGGCTCAACTGCTCACAATATTCCAAATGTAGTCTGACAGAACCTTTTGCAGCCTCAGTAGTACATCCCTACTCTTGTAGTCTCGTCCTCCTGAATTGAATGTTAACATTCTAGGCCCGAAATGTCAGCTTTTGTGCTCCTAAGATGCTGCTTGGCCTGCTGTGTTCATCCAGCTCCACACTTTGTTAACATTATATTTGCCTTCCTAACTACCAACTGAACCTGCATTTTAAACTTAAGAGAATCCTGAACTAGGGCTCTCAAGTCTCTTTGTGCTTCAGATTTCCGAAGCATTTCCCCATTTGGAAAGTCTACATCACTATTCTTCTGACCAAAGTGTATTACCTCTCACTTTTCCACATTGTATTCAATCTGCCACTTCTTTGCTCACTCTCACAACCTGTCCAAATCCTTCTGCAACCTCTCTGCATCCTCAACACTTCTTGCCCCTCTACCAATCTTTGTGTCAGCTACAAATTTAGCAACAATATCCTCAGTTTCTTCCTTAATGTAGATCATGAATATTTGTGGTACCACACAGTCCCTTATTCTACCAGTTTCCAGTTGCCATCCTGAAAAAAAACCTTTATTCCCACTCTCTGCCTCTGCCGGTCAGTCAATCATCTATCCATACCAGTAACTTGCCCCAACATCATGGCCTCCTGAGTGACATATTGCCAAAGGCCTTCTGGGAATCCAAATAGATCACGTCCACCGGCTCTCCTTTGTCTAGCCTGTTACCTCAAAGCATTCTATCAGCTATGTCAGGCATGTCCTTCCCTTGACAAAGCCATGCTGACTCAGCCCTATTTTACCATGCACTTCCAAGGCTCCGCAAACTCACCTTTTATAATGGACTGTAAAATCTTGTCCATGACTGAGGTCAGGCTAACAAACTGATAGATGACAGGAAACTATCTCCCTCTCTTCTTAACCAGGCAGTGCTACATTAACCATTTTCCAGTCCTCTGGGATGCCCGACTCGAGTGATTCCTGAAAGATCACCATCAATGCCTTCACAATCTCCTCAGTGATCTCCTTCAGAACTCTGGGGTGTAGTCATTCTCACGTGGGTGATTGATGCACCTTCAGACCTTTCAGCATCCCCAGGACCTTCTCCTCAGCTACTACACTCACTTCTGCCCCTAACTCTCTCAAAGCTCTGGTATGTCACTAATGTTTTCCACTGTGAAAGTTGATACAAAATACTTATTCAGTTCCTCTGCCATTTGTTTGATCCCATTGCAACTTCTGAGCCTCAAAGTGTCTCTCTCACTTTTTATATGTCTGGAAGTAACCTTGCAATCTTCTTTTGTTTTACCACCTAGCCTCCTCTCATATTTCATCTTCTCTCCACTTATTACTTTTATCATTGTCCATTGTTGGTTTTTAAAGACTTCCCACTAATCTTCACCACACTGTATTCTTTTCCTTTTGCTTTGATGCTATTCCTGACTTCCCTCAACAGCCAGTGTGCCTCATCCTCCCTTTAGTTTCTTCCTCCTTGGAATAAATTTCTGCTGTGCCTCCCCAGTTAATCCCAGAAACTCATGCCATTGCTGCTCCACAATCTTCCCGGCTCGATTTCCCCTCCAAACAACTCTGGCCAACTCCTCCCTCATGTCTTTGCCATTATCTTTACTCAGTTATAATGCCATTACATCCGATTCCAGCTTCTCCCTCTCAAACGGCAGGGTGAATTGTATCATATAGTTGTCACTGTCCTCGAGGGGTTCCTTCACCTAAAAGCCCCCTAATCAAGACTCATTACACATCACCAAATCCAGAATTGCCTGTTCCCTAGTGGGGTCCACCACAAGCTGCTCCAAAAATCCATCTTGCAGACATCCAGCAAATTCCTTTTCTTTAGATCGGCTACCAACCTGATTTTTCCAGCCCATCTGCATTTTGAGGTCTCCATGAATATTACAATAGTGCCTTCCTTACGTACCTTTTCCATCTGATTTATTTTCTGCCCCACATCCTGTCTACTGCTGGGAGGCCTGCATATAACTCCCGCCTGGGTATTTTCTCCTTTGTGGTTTCTCAGCTCTACCCACACAAATTCTACACCTTTCAATATATCTTAATGAACATAGAACAGTACAGCACAGGAATAGGCCCTTCACCCCAATGATGTTGTTCCAAACATGACGCCAAATGAAACTAATCCCTTCTGCCTTCTCTTGGTACATATCCCCCCATACCTTGAACATTCATGTGATTATGTAAGAAGGCCCTTATTGTATCTGTCTCCACTACCAGTAGCAGCATGTTTCACTAGGTAAAAAAACTTGCCCCTCACATCTCCTTTAAACTTTCCCCCACTCACCTTAAAAGCATATCCCCTAATATAAGACATTTTAACTCTGGAAAAAAGATTTTGGCCACGAACCCTACCTATTCATCTCATAATTTTGTAGACTTCTATCAAGTCTCCCCTCAGCCTCGTCCACTCAAGAGAAAACAGCCCAAGTTTTTCCAGCCTCCCAGCATCCTGGTAAACCTCTTCTGCACCCTCTCCAAAGCTTCCACATTCTGTAATGTGGCAACCAGAACTCAATGCAACACTCTAAGTGTAGCCTAGCCAACGTCTTATAAAGTTGCAACGTGACATTCTGACTCTAGTACTCAATTCCCTGACCAATAAAGGCAAGCGTGCCATATGCTTCTTTACCACCCCATCTACTTGGTTGGCCACATTCAGGGAGCTTTGGACTTGAACCCCAACAACCCTCTGTACATCAATGCTGTTCATGGTTCGGTCATTAACTGCATACTTTTCCTTAACATTTCATGCCCCAAAGTGCAGCACCTCACACTTACCCAGATTAAACTCCATCTGCCATTTCTCCACCCAGATCTACAACTGATCTATATCCTGCTGTATCCTTTGACAACCTTCTACACTATCCACATCTCCACTGAGCTTTGTTTTGTCTGTAAACTTACTAACCCATCCATCTACATTTTCATCCATGCCGTTTATATATAATATATATCACAAACAGCAGACGTCTCAGTACAGATCCTTGCAGAACATCATTTGTCACAGACCTCCAGCCTGAAAAAGACTCTTCCACCACTACCCTCTGCTTTCTATGGCCAAGTTACTGTGGATCCCATGCATTTTAATCTTCTGTATGAGTCTATTATGAGGGACTGAAATCCATGTAGACAACATCCACTGCTCTACCTTCATTGATCACCTTCACCACCTCATTGAAAAATTCAATCAAGTCAGTAAGACATGACCTGCCCTGCGCAAAGCCATGCTGACTGCTCCTCATTAGGCCATGCTTTTCCAAATGCGCGTAAATCCTGTGCCTAAGAATTCTTTCCAATAGCTTCCTAACCACTAATGTGAGATTCGCCAGTCTATAGTTTCCTGGATTATCCCTATTTCCCTTCTTGAACAGAGGAACAACATGATCTACTTGCCAGTCCTCAGGGACCTCTCTAGTGGCTAGCGAGCACACAAAGATCTTGGTCAAGGCTGCAGCAATCCCCTCTCTTGCCTCTCTCAATTGATTTAATTTCATTTCTTACTAACAATGCAATCCTGCCCCCTCTGCCCAACTGCCTGCCCTCTTGCTACGATGTGTATCCTTGGATACTTAATTCCTAGCCGTGATTGCCTTGCAGCCATGTCTCTACGATACTCATAACATTCTACCTGCCAATTTGGATCTGTGCTCCAAGCTTGTTTACCTTATTTTATACACTTCATGCATTTACGTACAAAACCCTCAGTCCTGTGTTGACTATCCCCTTCTTATAGATATCCCGCTGTGTGCGATTCCTGAAGTTCGATTCCTGAACATTTCCATGCTGTCTGTTCTGCTACTTTTCTGGAAACTTTAATAACCTCTCCTGAGCATTCCCCCCCTCCCCCAACCCTTAGCTATTTGAAAGTCCTTGTGATCTCAGTTTACCTCAACTTACACCATCAGTCTAACATATTCTGAATGTTTTGTACATTAAGATGCAAAGTCTTTTAATTTGTCTGTTGTTGAGTTTCTCTGCACTGATATGGTTCCATGGTACAGTATGACATTAACACGTTCCGTCCATTCCTTTTGTTTTAAAGTAACAATCCACCCCGTCACTAACCAGCAATCCCTACCTTTTCCCATATTTTTGAGTTTATAATTTTCCATGCAACTGAACTCAACCCACCCTCTCCCACTGCCACTTAACTGTTTAATTTACAGCTCTCATTATGTGATTCACCAGGACTGTGTTCCCAGCATGAATCAGGTGAGGCCTGTCCCACGAAAGCAGCTCCCTCCTTCCTCAGTACTGGCACCAGTGTCCCACGAGTTCAAACCTGTTTCTCCCACATCAATCTTTGAGCTGTGTGTTTACTGCTTTATTCTTGTTAACCTTGTGCTAATTTGCTCCAGGCTCAGCAAGTCATCCACAGATTATTACGTTTTTTGATTCTGCTTTTGAATTTAACCCCTAGCTGCTTCTTTTCCCGCAGCAGAATCCGTTCCTTCTTTCTATCTATATTGGTGGTAAGTACATAGGCTGCAACGACTGGATCTTTCTGCTCCCACTTTGCAGCACAAATAAGATATTCTGAACCCTGGCATCAGGCAGGTATTAAACACTTGCGGACTCTCAATCCTGGCCACAGGGAACACTGTCTGTTCCCCCGACTATAGGATCCCTGATTACAGCAACATTTCTTTTCTCTCCCCGCCCCCTCTTAAACAGTTCCCTGTATCACAGTACAATGGTCAGTTTGCTCATTCTCCCTACAGCCTGCATTCTTATCCACACAAAGAGGAAGAGCTGAGTCTCCTCTAACACTACAATCTGGATCCCTCGACCTGATTTACTCATAATCTCAGGCCCCATCCCTGACCACTGTCTGAATTCGAGGGAGTTAATCTAAGAGATATGACTGCCTGCTGAAACATAGACTCCATCTCCTTGATGTGTTGCAGTGTTTGAAGCTCAAATTCCAGCTCATCAACTCTGAGCTGGAGTTCCTCAAGAAACCAACGCTGGCTACAGATGTGGTCACTACGAGCCATAATGGGGTCCACCAGTTTACACATCATGCAGCGACAACATCAGTGAGCTGCCAGGAGATTTGAGGGTGGCTAATGTTGTGCCATTATTTAAGAAAGGCTGCAGGAAATGCAAGGGAATCACAGACCTGATGAACCTAACATCAGTGGCGGTAGCACAGTGTGAAGCTGGATGAACACAGCAGGCCAAGCCAGCATCAGAGGAGCAGGAAAGCTTGACGTTTTGGCTCGGAACCCTTCTTCAGTGGTGATAAGTTGTTGGATAGGATTCTGATACATGCATTTGGAAAGGCAAGGATTGATCACGGAGAGTCAGCATTGATTTGTGCATAGAAAATCATGTCTCACAAATCTAATTGAGTTTTTTGAAGAGGTAACCAGGAGGAAAGATGAGGCAGTGCAGTAGATGTTGTCTACATGGAATTTAGCAAGTCCTTTGACAAGGTTCTGTACGTTAGGCTAGCCAACTCGATATAAAATTGACTTGCCAGTAGGAGACGGAGGGTGGCAGTAGATGGTTGTTGTTCAGCCTGGAGCCCTGTGACAGTTGGTGTGTTGCAAGGTTCAGTGCTGGGTCCACTATAGTTCATCATTTATATAAACAATATGGATGAGAATATAGAGGCATGGTCAGTAAGTTTGCAGATGACACTAAAATTCCTGGTATCATGGACAGTGAAGGCGGCTATAGATCATCGAATCCCTACAGTGTGGAAACAGGCCCTTCGAACCAACAAGTCCGCTCCCAGCCTCCGAGCATCCCACCCAGACCCCATTCCTCTATAGCCCACCTAATCTGCACACCCCTGAACAGTATGGGCAAGTTAGCATGATCAATCCACCGAGCCTGCATGTCTTTGGACTGCTGGAGGAAAGCCATGTAAACACAGGGAGAATGCGAAAGCTCCACACAGACAGTTACCCGAGGGGGAAATCGAAGCTGGGTCCCTAACCCTGTGAGGCAGCAGTGCTAACCATTGAGCCCCCATGCTGCCCCCAGGGTGTCTAAGGATACAGTGAGATTCGATCAGCTGGGCCATTGGGCCGAGCACTGGCAGATGTTATTTAGTGTAAGTAAATGCAAGGTGTTGAGTTTGATAAGACAACTCAGGGGAGGACTTACGCAGTTAATGGTAGAGCCCTCGGGGAATGCTGTCATGCAGAGACATCGAGGGGTTCAGATGCATAGTTCTTTGAAAGTGACATCACAAGTAGACAGTGTGGTGAAGAAGGCATTTGGCACACTAGCCTACATTGGTCACAGCATTGAGTACAGGAGTTGGGATGTTATGTTGCAGCTGTACAGGACATTGGTGAGGCCACATTCAGAATGCAGCATACAACTCTGGCCGCTCTGCCAAATGAAGGATGTTACTAAACTGGAAGGAGTGCAAAAATATTTACAAGGATATTACCGAGACTGGAAGCTTTGAGTTATAGTAAGAAAGGGTGGGACTTCTTTCTCCAGAGCTTTGAAGGCTGAGGGGTGACATTATGAAGGTTTATGAAATCATGAGTAGCATAGATCAGATGAATAGCCAAGGTCTTTTCCTCAGGGTAGAGGAGTCTAAAACTAGAGGGCACAGGTTTAAGGTGCGAAAGAAGAGATTCAAAAAGAATCTGAGGGATAATTTTTTCCACATAGACAGTGCTGTATACAAGAAATGAACTGCCAGAGGATGTGGTAAAGTTTGGTACAATTACAACATTTGAAAGATATTTGGAAAGCTACATGGATGGGATATGGGCCAAATGCAGGCAAATGGGACTCGTTTATTTCAAGAAACCTGTTTGACATGAACGAGTTGGGTCAAAGTGCCTGTTTCGGTGCTATATGGCTCTATGATATTGCTGCATTTCTATTTTAATTACTTAGTCATTAGTTTGATTTTTAAAGATTTCCTACCTGGTCATTTAGTTTGTAACTGATAAATATTTCCATTATTTATCTTGGAAAATGACCAAAAATAGTCAAAATAGTAGATATTACCAACCATTTGAACTTACAGTTTACCTGCCATTTTTTCATTTGTGCAGGGCCACTGATCCTGGGCTACAATCTACACTGTTTGAAAAAACATAGAGAGACAGTGCTAGTTTAAGCTCAGGAGAGAGGGGAGACTTTCATGGTGATATCAGTTGGTATAACAATTGAATCAATGCTGATGATGTCAATCTGCATCACAAACCAGCCATCCAGCTAAGTGAGCTAACTGAAATCACATGCTGCACTTTAATGACTATTTCATGATTCTTTACACAGATATGGTTCAGCTGGACTGCATTAGAATTCTTTTCCCTCATGTCTGTGTTCCATGTGATTTGATGTCATCTGATATCACTGATGATGTACTATTGGCAGAACAGCTGTTAAACAGCTTTTGATTTGCTGCATTAATGTGAGGTACTGCCTCCTGCCTTCTAGAGGCTCTCAGTTGTATTATGCCTGTGTGCACTTTAACAACTCTAGGCTGAGGTTGACCAGTTGGGTACAAAGTAGAATGAATAAGTTTTTACAAAATCACTAGGAATCAGTTAAAGTTTAAAAAGTCTTGTCTTTCATTTTCCTTTATCTTCCAATTACCACCTGAGTAAGTCTTCATGTACACACACTGTTGTATCCTAGAGGAAATGTTCTGTTTGACAAATCTTCCCACTTGTTCTCTTCCAATATTTATTTCTGTTCTTGTGTTGGCTTATCAAAATATTTCTGCATTGGTTTATTTTCTTTTACTTCAGTAATAGATTTTAACATCACTTTTGTTGGTAATAACTTGTTTTGTGTTTGATGTGATGTGAGCCAGCAGCTCTACAATGTTAATTAAATGGCAGTAGAATGCCATGCTAACTTCAAAAGGGAAAATGGTATCATACTTTTCATATGAAAAGACAAGTTATCCTCAATTGTCTTTCAGGATTATCTTTTGTGTACATGATTCTCAGCTCTAAATTGAGAGACTGCATTTTAAACACACTGAACCGATGTTTCATCAACTTTATTCAGAAATCCCACCTCAAAACGTGTATGACTTTTTCCTGCTACAAAAAAGACATGTGCCTTGCTTCTGATTGTTATTTATTGATGCTAATTATTTGAAATGTAATAAGACCATAAGATATAGGAGCAGAATTAGGTCATTTGGCCTATTGAGTCTGCTACACTATTCAATTATGTCTGGTATTTACCTCAATCCCATTTTCCTGCCTTCTCCACGTAATCTTTGATCCCCCTTCTGAGCAATAATTCATTTTAAGCTATGACTTATTTTTCTCTGAATGTTCTCAGAAGCAGAACAGTTTCAGGTTTATTGGTGAGGAACTACTGTTGAGGAGGCATTGAGTGTCAGTAACAGGACCACAGATGATGAAGGTATGAAACAAAAAAAAAGGAAGAAATGGAGGGACTTATCAGGTCTGGCAACATCTGTGGAGAGAAACAGTACTTACATTTTGATTCCAATGACCCTTCATCAGAACTGAGCTAGGGAACGAAAAGGAATTCTGGTAAAGATTTTTCTGAAGAAGGGTCTAGGCCTGAAACGTCAGCTTTCCTGCTCCTCTGATGCTGCTTGGCCTGCTGTGTTCATCCAGGTCTATACTTTAATATCTCATTCTCCAGGAACTGCAGTTCTTACTATCTCTGGTAAAGAGTCACTGGACTCAAAATGTTAACTCTGTTGTTCGCTCTGTACAGATGTTGCCAGACCTGCTGAGTTTCTCCAGCAATTTGTGTTTAGAGGAAACCCTTCCAGACATAACTCATTGTCTGATAACAATAACTAATACTTCACTGTTCCAAATTCACAGCCACCCTTTCGCCCCATCCTTCGCTCGATTCCCACTTTTACTGCAGACTGAGCTAGCCGACTGAGCTGACCCACTCATCCAAGCTGACCAGCAGACTGGCAGAGTCCTGCAGGGGTCTATGTTGGGACCACAGTTATTCATGTAACGCATTGATGATCTTGATGAAGGAACTGAAGGCCTGGATAGAGTGGATGTGGAGAAATTGCTTCCACCAGTAGGAGAGACTAGGAGCAGATGGCTCAACCTCAGAGTGAAAGGATGACCCTTTAGAACTGAGATGGGGAGGAATTTCTTCAGCCCGAGGTTGGTGAATGTGTGGAGCTCATTGCTGAAGAGGGTTGTGTGCGTCAAGTCATTGAGTGTACTTAAGACAGAGATAGGTAGGCTCTGGATTAGTAACGGGTTCAAGGGTTATGGGGAGAAGGCAGGGGAAGGGGGCTGGGAAAGATATTAACCATGATCCAGTGGCAGAGTAGACTCAATGGATTGAATGGCCTAATTCTGCTCTAATATTTTATGACTTTATACATAACAATGCAACTGACCTTATCTATATGTCATCACCCATTGATGTAAAACTGAAATTTCACATTATATCTAATTAATTCTTTCTAGCCTGGTACAATTCACTGAGGTTGTAGGCCACTCCTGTAAGTAGTGTAAAAGACAGCAGTGAGCAGCAGTATTAGTTCTGCCATCAAAGAATCATGTGAAATGAAGCTCATAGAAATAAGCTTCACAAGATAGCTGATAGATTTGACAAGCCAAATCTAACGCAATGAGTAGTCTTGCCAAAGATTCTTGGAAGTTGACAGGTCATGGCAAGGAGCAAGGAAGAGTTCACTTCCATCTTGGTCTGTAACCATGACTTATAGCCTGAAATTCTTAGACATGCTGGTTAACCCCAGCCCGTGGCCTGTGAAGCCCAACATTATGTGGTGACTGATCACTGTGATCTCAGTTTTCAATGCAATCAAAGCAGATTCCATGGATTGCTTAAACATTCATGGGTGGAAACTCAAGCAGCTGCCATTTGACTATAGGCTCCTCCATCTAGGTTTTGTAGTGTGTCCAAGCTGCCCAGAGATCTGTCTTCCAGCAAATTGCTGTTTTGATAGAGGGGGAAAATGAAACGCAGGGTAGTTTTGTTGAAAGAAAATTATGAAGCCATTCTGTCTGGAAATCAGCATTCCTGTTCCCTCTCTTGCCAATTCACTGCTACACTCACAGTTGGTGGTCACTAGGGGCAGTACACAATAGTTCAGTCCCTGTCTGTTAAAGTCAAGTGGGAAGGGTAGAATATTTCTCCTCTCTTCATACTGATTGCAACAGAGTGTTCAAATTAACAAGTAACAAACAGTAAAACTTGAGAATAGTGGCACTTTTCCAAACTGAATTTCCATTTTGGGTATAAATGCTGTGTTTGGATCAGGGAAGTCATTCTCGAGCTTTACTGTTTTTAGTACTAGATATGTCCCAATTTAGATTTGTCATGATCTAGTCAGATTTTGATCTAGAGTTGTCCCAATCTAGACTTGCTCTGTACCAGAATTGTCCTGATGAAAAACCAGCCCAGCCTGTCTTTGCCTCCCTAACCTGTTCTTCTTCTCACCTATCCCCTCCTCCCACCTCAAGCTGCACTTCCATTACCCACCTACTAATCTCATCCCGCCCTCTTGACCTGTCCGTCCTCCCTGGACTGACCTATCCCCTCCCTACCTATACTCTCCTCTCCATCTATCTTCTTTTCTCTCCATCTTTGGTCCACCTCCCCCTATTTATTCCAGAACCCTCTCCCCATCCCCCTCTCTGATGAAGGGTCTAGGCCCGAAACGTCAGCTTTTGTGCTCCTGAGATGCTGCTTGGCCTGTGGTGTTCATCCAGCTCCACACTTTGTTATCTTGGATTCTCCAGCATCTGTAGTTCCCATTATCTCAAATCTAGAAAACCCCTGATTTTGGTATGTCTAGTCTAGATTTATCCTGATCCTGCTCTGACCTGATTCGGTTTTGTCCAGATCTCTCATCTTCCCGATGAAGGTCTGTCCTGATATTCAGACGCTGGGCAGAGGCCAGAATTTTACTGGAGGCTTCAGGGGAAAATCTTCCGAAGATTTCCATCACTGCTCTCTGATCTACATCGACACTCTGAACAACATCTCATCTTATAGCCTTCAGGATGCTTCATTCCATGTCTCTTACCCTGCCCCACATCCCAGACCTTGTCATGAAATGAGCTGCTTTCAGGCAGCAGAAACAGGCCAACCTGTTTTCACCTACTCATCACCCTCATTCTCACCAATCTAACTTTGCTTCTTCCCTGGCTTATTATCAGCAATCCTCTGTTGGCCTGTTTTTCTTTTTATCTCTCTCTCTCTGCAGTCTGTCTCTACTTATTCACTCATTCATTCCCACCTCAATACACCGCCCACTAATATTAGCATAAATTTCACCATTACCTAATTGCTGTTATTTCTGATGAAAGGCCATGGGATCTGAAATGTTCAACCAGTTTTCTCTGCGCAGCTGCTGTCAGACCTGCTGAGATTTTCCAGTAATTTCTATTTTTGATTGTTTCAGATCTCCGTAGTTCTTTATTTCAATGTTCAAACTGCTCTATTTTCCAGCTTGAAGTATATATATGCCACACCCCACAGTGACATACTTAATTTGATCATCACACTCACTGGTCACCACACAAGCAGCAAGAATCTTGTTCTTTCAGCTTATTACAAGGCACCTCCAATATTACCTTCAGAATGCCCATTCTTGATTTATTCATAGTAACACCGTCCTGTTCCTGACCATGGACCCGATCTAAAGTTATTAACTAAAGGAGTGTGACTTTGTCCTGGTACAAAGTGCGAAATACTTCTCCCCCTCCCTGATTCATTAGTGTCCACAGCTCAGACTCCACCTTCTGGAACAAATGGCTTATGACCAAACTATAGGGAGCCTGGGTACAGAAATAACCAATCAGATTGCTTATCAGTGTCACAATTTAGTAAAAATCACAAGTGACTTTGTAAAGATACTGAAAAAACTGAAAGGCTTTTTCTGTATCAGGGGAGGTCAGCTCATTGGTAAAAGCACACTGGATGTGAGGCTGAAGTTCTTTGCTACAGGAAGCACACAAGCAATGACACTTGACATCAACATACTTAGATGAAACGGCTGTCCTACTTATGAAAAGGGCTGGGTCAGTAGGTTATCTAAAAATCATACATAACTCGACAGCTATTCTAAATTTGTGGCTGTTATTCTCTCTGGGTTAGAACAGGATGAATGCTGGAAGTTGCAGGCTATATATCAGCATGTACCAATACATGCAAAGCTTCAATTAGCAAAACAAATCTAAAATATTCAGGAACTGATGCTATACTGTGTAAAAACTGTTGATTTGAGAGATAGGTGCAACACGTATCATAATCTTGGCTTAAATTGATCATGATCCTCAGTCTGCATTGATTTGCCTGATGTTACAGCTATGGTAACAATGCAATTGGTCTCAAATTGCCCACGCTAAGGGGGTTAAAAAAAACTCCAATCATCAATTCCTGTTCTGAGTGCTATCTGTTCCTGAAAATTAAGATGCTTTCTTCATGTTACATCTCAATTCAATAACTCACTCCCACCTGCATCCACCCCCTCCCTGTGGCAATTCTGTCAAATATCCTGTTGGCACAGCATGAGCAAAATACTGAAACTGTAAGCTCTCACAATACCATACCCTTTCAGTCACTGGTAGACAAGAGAAAAAGAGGCAAAACGAAGGAAACAAGGACACAACATTTTGACAATGCTTGCAATAATTCCATTAGCCTGACATCAAACATTGAAAAACATGGATTAGTTTGATAGAGTAAACAGGGAGAATGTGTTCCCAGTTGAAGTAATGAGAGGGCACATATCTAAAGTAATTTGCAAAGGAACCTGAGGTGACATAGGAAACTTTCTTACACAGTGGGTTCTTGTAAGCTGGAATGCATTGCCTGAAAGAACAGTCAATAGCAACATTCAGCAGAGGGTTGAACAAATATTTGAAGGAGACAACAATTACAGACTGTTGGGAAAGAGAGGAGGACTGGGATTAATCGGATTGTTTTACCAACGTGCCAGTGGAAGCCCAATTGACAACATGACATCCTTCTGTGTTGTATCGAAGAAGGATTTGTCCTTAAGCAGTACCTTTAATAATTTCAGTTTTTCCTAAAGTGCTT
This sequence comes from Stegostoma tigrinum, assembly GCF_030684315.1. NCBI lineage: Eukaryota > Metazoa > Chordata > Chondrichthyes > Orectolobiformes > Stegostomatidae > Stegostoma > Stegostoma tigrinum. Next base: position 35,706,964 of record NC_081358.1, on the reverse strand, counting down.
GATAACCAAAGAAGGCCTTTTGAAATGTAGTACCTGTTGTAGTAAGCCACCAGCAGTTTTGACAGTAAGGTTCCTCAAGCAACAATGTGATGATGAAAACATCAGCTTTTCTCTTATGGATAGATATTGTTCATGGCACCAGGGAGACATGTTCTTCCACAAAATAGTGTCTTGGAAAATGGTCTCTCATAGATAGTTACACACTCACGCAGCAATCTGGAAATCACCACAAAGTGTAAACAGAACGCATGAGTCTCTGCTCCATTTCAAGATGTACGCAGTACAGCACCATTCAATTCAATGAATCAGTCATATGTAGCGAAGACAAACCAGAAAGAACATTGATCGTGGGGTATGTTATATCTGTTTACATGGATCTCAGTATAATCTGAAAGACCTATCTTCACTCTATCCATCTTCAGTCCCCCTCCCCCTCTCTCCCAATTTATTTCAGAATCCTCTCCCCATCCCCCTTTTCTGATGAAGGGTGTAAGTATGAGACGTCAGCTTTTGTGATCCTAAGATGCTGCTTGGCCTGCTGTGTTCATCCAGCCCCACACTTTGTTATCTTAGCTCTGAAAGTGTAGTGCTCCATCAGTACAGACTGGGGATAGGAAATTCAACTGAGGACCTTCTGCCCATTAAGGGCAGTTGGAGAACCCAGCTCTTTTAAAAATTTAAATATTGAAAAGTGCGCTTACACATAACTGAATACATCTCTTCCATCACCCAATCACTTGTGTTTTTTTTCATCTACTACCCACCACCAGTAAATCACTTTGTTTTCCAGTTGATTAACTTACATGCAAAGGCCATTGAGGGCAAAGCAGATCATCAAAGGTGAGGGAGAGGTTGGGAGAGAGGGAGGGAGATAAATCAAAATGGAATTGGAAGAGTATATAAAGTTCTTTACTCACCACGGTGCCCACCTCGCTTTAAAGGCATCGAGAGAATTGGTGGACACTGTGCTCCATCTCCAAAGACACCGAGGCTCTGACATAGCCACAGAAGAGGGGCAGGCAGTTGGCAGATCTGACCCCACTCCACAACCTGCTGCCTGGGCCTGTTTATAGCCAGTCTGGCCAGGCCCAAATCCTCTGATCTGCTCACATCCCTCCACACCAAGTACCCAATGATCAGGAGAATGGGTCTTAAGTGCAACCAAAAGCACAACAAAAGATGATTCAAATAACTAAGAGTAGGGTGCAATCGCTCACAACCAATATATTGAAAGAAGCCGGCCTTGCTTTTTTTTATATCCAGAATTGCTGTTGCACACAACTGAGCAATTTTCCCACCATTCACATCAGCTACGCAGCTGATTAAATATTTACAACCAAATCCAATGCTAACCATCAAAAGTGAAGGGGAGGTCAAGAGGGAGGGAAAGAACTAAATCAAACAGATATGGAGGGGTAGAGAGAGCATTAAATGCCCCACCGTGGTGCCCACCTCTCTCTCTCTAAAGGCATCACAAGCAGTGGTAGACATCACATGCTCCCTCTCCGAGTATACCCAGGCACAAACCCAGCCAGGGAAAAGGGGTAGAGAGTTGGCAGATTTGACCCACCCACCCTATGACACATTGCCTGGACTTACTTATAACCAGCCTGGGAAGCCAGCTGATAATTAGAAAGTCCAATGAGTATTACCTGTTCTCAATCAACTTTGTTTGACCTTTCAATGGATTTGCACATCTAACTTTGACAAATAGCATGGCCTAAAGTTGGAGGACAGTCAACTGGACATCTGAACCTAGAGGCAACCATTTAGAAAATAAGGACATAAGAACTAGGAGCAGGAGTAGGCCATCAGGCCCCTCGAGCCTGCCCCACCATTTAATAAGATCATTGCTGATCTTTGAGACTCAGGTCCACTTACCCGCCCGCTCACCATAACCCTTAATTCCTTTACCCTTCAAAAATTCATCTAGCCTTGCCTTAAAAACATTCAGCGAGGTAGCTTCAATCACTTCACTGAGCAGGGAACTCCACAGGTTCACAACCCATTGGGTGAAGAAGTTCCTCCTGATCTCAGTCCTACATCTGCTTTCCTTTATTTTGAGGCTATGCCCTCTAGACCTAGCTTCACCTACTAGCAGAAACAACCTTCCTGCCTCCACCTTATCTATTCCCTTCATAATCTTATATGTTTCTATAAGATCTCCCGTCATTCTTCTGAATTCCAGTGAGTATAATCCCAGTCTACTCAGTCTCTCTTCAAAATCCAACCCTCTCAACTAACTGAAGCTGGGAGTTGAAATTAACGGGGGGTCAGGCTGTTTCTGGAAAGGGAATTGGTGAGCCTAAGTATATTAGGCAAGTCTACCAACGTTTTGGGATGATCTAACAGGGGATCAGAGAGTCTGAGGCAGGAGTCAACTTCGAATATCTTTACAAAGAGAAAAGGATAACCTGGACTTCATGTGGCTAGCATTCCCTCTGCCACTACTTGGCTAAAGAACAGACCAGCATCGTAATTGAGACTAACTCAGTTAAAATTGTGTGTGTGTATGTGTGCTACAGGATGCAATCTCATTATTTGATGGGATGAGCAGCTTTTCTGCCCCTGAAATGGGCCAAATCAGCACCATTAAAATTTACTAAGTCCAGGCTGACAACTTCAACATAGATAGCAACTAGGTTAATGCTCTTGATAAAAGCATTGGCAGCATTATTACCATTTCTAAAGGTTTCAATGGAATAAAAATACTTTATTTCTTTACACACTTGGTAGCAAGGTAACAAGATTGTTAGTGAAATACTGAATATTTGCTAAATACAACAGATAAAGATCAAGATATAAAAACAATGAAACACTTGTAAAAGTATTCGTTTTCCCCAAAGAACATTGTATATTATGAAACAATAGAAAGGAAGTGTTTAAAATTATGAAAGGATAGAGGAGACTAGTTTCAGTAACTTGGACTAGAGACAAGGGACAAGCATAAATAGAAGAGTTTTGGAATTGAGGACTAGAAAAACATTGTGGGGAGTCAGGCAGCTGACATTCTGTTGTGTGTGAGATTGGCTATTGTGTTTTGGACATTACAACTACATTTCAAAATGACTTTATTGACTGTGAAGTGCTGAGGCATTTCTGAGGTTGCACAAGATGCGATATTAAAGGAAGACTTTCATTTTTGGAATTCAATTCTAGAATTAATGGTTGAGGCAGAAACTATGAGCTGGATTTTCAGAGACAATTCAAGCAGATTCTCTTCCCGTGCCTCTGCAAAATCGCAATGTGGGGGCTGTTGTCGTGACGCTACAGATTTCTTACAGAAGCTGAGCACCCACAGGCCAATCGAACCAGGAACGCTCCTTGACACAATGGACGTTTTGGCACTCTACACCAGTATCTCCCACGGTGATGGCATCACTGCAACAGGCTCAGTACTCAATACCAACAACTGCCGATTTCCAGACCCAATCCTACAACTCATCCGCTTCATCCCCAACCACAACGCCTTCACCTTCGACAACCAGCTCTTCATCCAGACACACGGAACAGCCATAAGAACCAGATTTTCACCCCAATGTGCCAACATTTTCATGTACAGGTTTGAACAAGACTTCTTTGCTGCACAGAACCTCTGACCAAAGCTATTAACTCCAGATACATTGATGACGTTTTCTTTTTGACTAATAGTGAGGAATCACTGAAATAGCAACAAGATTCATTCCACAATCAGGCTTACCATGGACTGTTCGTCAGAATCAGTCTCATTCTTGAACACACACATCTCCATCAGGGATGGACAACTCAATACATCACTCTACCGCAACCCCACAAATAACCTCACGATGCTGCACTTCTCTAGTTTCCAGCTGAAACATATTAAAAACAGCCATTTATCTATGGGCAAGGCCTAAGCTTATACAGGATTCAAATGAGGAGGAATGCAACAGACACCTCATAAAAATGGGATAAGATGCTTAACTCATCGAATGCCAGTTCTGATGTGCCACAGCAGAAAAACCGCTCCAACTTCCTCAGAAGGCAGACACTGGGAATGTCTGATAGGGTACCCTTTGTTATCTAGTGCTTCCCCGGAGCAGAGAAACTATGCCATGTTCTTCACAGTCTTCAGCACATTATCGAAGACAATGAACACCTTTCTAAGAACTTCCCCACGGCTCCACTTCTCACCTTCAAACAATCACCAAGCCTTAAATAGACAATCACCCATAGCAAACTACCCAGCCTTCAGGACAACATCAACCAAATCACTACACAACCCTGCCATGTAACCTCTGCAAGACATGTCAGATCTTCGACATGGACACTACCATCACAAGTCGGAACAACTCCCATCATGTGCATGCCACATACTCATGTGACTCAGCCAATGTTGTCTAACTCATACGCTGCAGGCAAGGATGCCCCACGGCATGGACTTTGGCGAAAGCATGCAAATGCTACAGCAACAGATGAACAGACTCTGTGCAACAATTGCCAGACAGGAATGCCCCCTCCCAGTAGGGGATTACTTCAGCAGTCAAGGACATTCGGCCTCGGACCTTCGGGTAAATGCCCTTCAAGGCAGACTTAGGGATACACAACAACGCAGAGTCACCAAGCAGAAGCTGATAACCGAATTCAGTACCTATGAAGATGGCCTCAACCAGGACCTTGGCTTCATGTCACACTACAGGTGACCTCTCTATCTCTCTCTATCTATCTCTCTCTCTCACTCTCTCTCTCTCTCTCTCTCTCTCTCTCTCTTTCTCACTTACTCCCTCCCTTACTCACTCACTCACACATGTGAATCTATGGGATGAATTTGTATTTGCAGATTACTTTAATTTTGTTCAAAAAGTGCAAAATTTATAGCCAGTCAAGTCAATGTAGTGTTTTATAAATTCCTACTTTAGAAATAAAACCAGTCTGACTCCAAACTAAAACGCAAATCGATTTGGAACAAGGCCTCACACCTAACATGCAGTGTCCGACAAGAAATGCCATCTCTTTTTTACACTGATTAAAACCTTTAGTTCTCTCAGGGCAGTGACTTGAAAGGAATTCAGGGATTTACATTTACATATTAATCAATTAAAACCTTCTAACTGATTAAAAATTTAACAGCATCTTAGGTTTGTTTAATACATACTCATCAGTGGTGTGATCCTTTGATCTATTGCTGATAAATTCTGTGTTCCACATGCTTCTTTCTCACTTCACCTGATGAGGGATCTACGCTCTAAAAGCTTGTGTTTTCAAATAAACCTGTTGGACTGTAACTGGGTCAGAGATAATGGGAACTGCAGATGCTGGAGAATTCCAAGATAATAAAATGTGAGGCTGGATGAACACAGCAGGCCAAGCAGCATCTCAGGAGCACAAAAGCTGACGTTTCGGGCCTAGACCTCTGATGAAGGGTCTAGGCCCGAAACGTCAGCTTTTGTGCTCCTGAGATGCTGCTTGGCCTGCTGTGTTCATCCAGCCTCACATTTTATTATCTTGGACTATAACTGGGTGTTGTGTGATTCCTGACTCTGTAAAATCAGGCATTGTGATTACAGGCCATCAATTTAATGTCAAAATGCCAGTCTTTGATCTTATGGAGGGTGAGAGGGGTCTGAAGTCAGGAGTCTACTTTCTAACCTCTATTTACAACAGATAAATAGGTAATTGTCTGAAATTTCATATGGTCTCTTGGATTTTACAGGGTGTGCATGGGTCAAACAAGTGAAATGATATCCAGCAGCTACTCATTGACAACACAAGAGCTGTAGAAAAGTCCTTGAAAAGGAGCAACTCAGTGTCTGGAGCTAACAGCTGAATTGTTGGAGGTGACAAGGTTTAACCTGTGGATCTTTGAGATGGATCACCATCTTTGTGAGGAGGATTGTAGAGTAAGGGAGTAAATGTAATATACATTGAACATGGATATTGAAAACCATGTCAATGATAATGTCATGATCACATGATGACCTAGAGACTCTGAAGAAGCAAAAAGAAATCAGACCATGTGCTTCGCCATAAAATATGTGATCAGTATGATGTAAATAAAAATGTTACAAAAGTCAGCAGGCTGAAACTACACCTCTTTCATTGAGTAGATCACCCAAAACATTCTCTAAGGTACCATACAACAAATACTGAGAGACCAGTTTTAAAACAAGTCTCCAGGAGAGAATGAGAAATCCAATGTATTTCATGTTTAATTCTGAGAAAAACTATGAAGAGGGTCGCTGCCACTCAAATCACCATGTGATCTGTGGATAAATGCCTTTTAAACCAACATATTGTGGGTGTTAAGTGTTCAGTTTCATTATATTACAGACTTGAGGTATCTAAATATATCAGGCTCAATGTCTGTCACAGAATGACCAATTTTGGAACTACAAGATCTCTTTTGATTTTAGCACCTGTGACTGTACCAAATGAAAATTTTACTGGCCCTGTAGAAAATATCCAGGTAATCTCGGGCTAAATGTGCTCTAAACCAACTTGTCAGCTGTAGAATCCCTCAAGATTAAAATACACTAACGTTTAAGAAAGATCACAAACACTAACACATTCTCTCATGCAGTAAGGCAAAGTAAACAGCCACTTGGGGTGGCCTATTTGTGTTATAAGAAACACGGATAAGTTTTTTGGAAATATAAACTGGGAGAATGGGAGTTTAGATTGCTATATAGATTGCTATACAACTCAGTGGAAAACTGGAATTATGTGCTGTTTCCTGATCAGTTACACAGGAGTGTGTCATTTCTGGGGAAAGAGGATTTGACTGTTTTGTACAGCTATTTGGGACCAGGTGCTTCTCAGTTGTGAAACAAACTGCCCAGCAACAGTTTTTTTGTAGGATTTGTTCCTTAGTTACCTTTTTGTTGCATTGAAGAGAGAGAGCAGTCACTCTCAGATTTCCACAAGCCTGCAAGTGAAGGCAGCTCTAATTTTTTTCTCTCTCCCCTCAGTGGTGAAGACAACCAGCAATAAAAGAGTAACTTCTAACTCAAGCAAAGATCTGGGTTTAGCTGACTGGCTTTTGAATAAGGATGGCTGTAATTGACAATAATATGATACCTTTGTCAAAACCAGGAGAGATGTGAGAAAGTCATCTCATTCCATTCATTGGTTGGAAACTTAGTCCACAAAATTAAAAAAAAACAGCAATTGCTGAAGAAACTCAGCATGTCTGGCAGTATTTGTGGAAAGAAAGCAGGGTCAACATTTTGGGTCCAGTGACACTTCTTCAGAACTTCAAAAATTAAACCATTAAACCTTCTAAAGGTACATTTATCTAAATAAAATGTTGACCCATTACCACCAGAGTCAGGAGAATTTATAATGGGGAAATAGAGAAATGACAAAGAAAGCAAATGATTACTTTGTTGCAGAGATGGTAGGAACTGTCTATGCTGGAGAATGCAAATTTCTGAAGAAGGGTCTTGACCCGGAACGTCAGCTTTCCTGCTCCTCGGATTCTGCTTGGCCTGCTGTGTTCATCCAGCTCTGCAGCGTGCGATAAATGATTACTTTGTATATGTTTTCACTGATGAAGAAACAAGAAATTTTGTAGATTTCAAGATCCAAGTGATTGGGGAGAATGTGGGCGTGCAGGAAATTAGAGATAGTGAGAAATTTGTACTGGAGAAATTACTGGAAATGTAAGGTGATATGTCTGTGGGATCTAGCATCCCAAAATTCAATAGATTCTGGAATGATTGCTGTAGATTGGAATCTTTCAAATGCCATTCCACTATTTAAGAAAGGAGCTAGAGAGAAAGCTACAGACATGTCAGCCTTCCATCAGCAGGGTAAATATTAGAATCTATAATGAAGGTTGCAATAAGTATACATTTGAATAATAACAATATAATTGGGATATAGTTGTCATGGCCTTGTGAATGGGAAAAAGTGATTGATGAACCTGTTGGATATGTTTTAGAATGTTATTAATAAAATTGATAAAGAGGAGGTTTCAAATGCCATTTCCCTAGGTTTCCAGTTTGCTTTTGATATCTCCATCACAGAGAGTGGTTAACAAAATTAAAGTATGTGGGATAGGAGCAGATGGAATAGGACGTACATGGGCTGAGGATCAGTTTTCCAAAAGAAACCAGAGATTAACAACAAAGGGGTCATTCTCACATTGGCAGACTGTGACCAGCGACATACTGCACGGATCAGCCTTGGCACCCCAGCTGTTCACATATAGATCAATGATTTGGACTTAGGGAATCAAATGTAATATTTCTAAGTTTGCACATGATTCAAAGTTAAGTGGGAAATGTGATTCGTGAAGAAGATGTAAAGTAGTTTCTGGAACATTTAGACAAGGTTAGGTAGTGATTGTGAACATGACAGACAGGATATCATGATGAAAAATTAAAGTTATTGTAGTGATTGGAGGTTGGCCAGATGGATCTTGTTGAGTATGAGATGCCTGGGCTAATCGAGGAGCCCTGGCTGACAGATATAAACAGAAGTCTCAGAGAATCTCCTCACTCCAGAAACTGGCTCTCAGCTGTGCAGGTGTAAATAAAGGCTGTCTTGGCAATGGGATACTGACCTTTGTGCAGTTATTTCAGTTATCCACTGTGGCAGGAGGAACAGAAGTGCAGAGCATTTCTTAAATGGGAAGCAGTTGGAAGGTATGGGTGTATAAAGGAACCTAGGCATCCTTGTTGATAAGTTACTGAAGGCTGGCTTGGAATACAGCGAGCTGTTAGGAAGTCTAATGGAATGTTAACCTTTATTACATGAGGGTTTGAATACAGAAGCAGTGGAGTTTTGCTTCAATTGTATAGGAACTTAGTTAGAATGTATCTAAGGTTTCATCACCTCAGGGAAGACATTATTTCCACAGAAGGAGTTCGACAAATGTTCACCAGATATGTTCTTCAGCCCTATTAAGAGAGTTTGGTCGAACTAGGCTTCTATTTTCAAGAGTTTCTAAGAACAAGAGGTGATCGCGTTGAAATCTACATAATACTTACATGGATAGACAGGGTAGACGCAGGCTAGATGTTTCCTCTGGTTGCCATATCTACAATTGGAAAGTAAGCAGGATGCCAGTTAGGACCAAGATTAGGTCAATTTTTAAACTCAGAGGTTGTTAAATCTTTGGAATTTTCCGTCCCAGAAAGTGACTGATTGATAAATTTTTGTTTACCAAAGATGAAATGACAGAAAAGAGTTATGGGGATAGTGTGTGATAAAGCCTCTGATGTTTTTGTTCAGCTATGACTATTTTGAGGAGCAGAACAGGCTTGATGGGCTGAGTGGCCTATTATTGTTTCTCTATTCTTTCCTTCAATAATGATGTCTGCCTGATTAAAAGTTGCAGCCACTGAGCATGCCCACTAATTGCTGGAATAGAATTCTGCTTCACAAACTGACATTACTACTCCAGGTTGTTGCGCTCCGTGGACCCAATTTGATATGGCTCGTGTTGGGCAGGCTGTAATTGGCTAGTCGTCACATAATCATGCTGGAAGCCCTGTCATTGGTGGAAGCAAGCACACCATGTGCTTTCTCTTGTGTCTCACTGTTCCCAGAATCCTTTGAGACTGCCCAAGTTGTCATTCACACTTAGACTGGAGTGATGAAGAAAAAGGAACCAAAATGATACCAGAACAAGATGCTAAACGTAATTAGAACCTTTTGCTTGTGTGTAACAAAAACACATTATAAGTTTGAGAAGTTTGACTTTTGATTATCTGAGTTAGCTTAGCTGGGTGAAGTTAAAAAAGACACTTTTGTTTTCAGTTACTGGCATAACAGCAAGATGTAAGAGTTAGTGTAACTCTAAATGTCAAAATGTAATCATCATGTTTACTGTAATTTGTTGACATGATTTTCTCTCAGTGTAAACTTTTTACAATATTAAATATACATAACTTATCAGTTTTAGGTAGAGGGTGACTTGTAAGTTGAATATGAATATTCAGCCTTCCCCACCTTAAGCATAAATCAATTAAACTAATAATTTTAGATTAAAACAGATTAATCGAACCCGCATGAACTGTATTACTTTTAAGCGCTAAACATTTACACTCAGTGCACTGTTGACCCAAGCTTAATTGTTGTTTTCAATATAATCCTATTGCTGTATTTTTCCAAAGAAAATTTGACTGCCTGAGCACACGCAGGATTTTGAACAAGAGCTGACTTTTCTCAGTTAAACAGCTTTACAAATTAAAATAGGAAGCTCACATTTAACAGGGCATCTCTCACATATTGTTGGGAATTTGAATGTAACCTTACAGCCAGAAACACGGACTGACTCATCACCAAAGGTCAAATTGCTCATTTCCTCTACCTAATGAGGTTAATTTGCATATTACATTGAACATTCCACTGGCTGGAACTACCAGCAATAAATAAGATTGGGTTGGGTGGGGTGTGGGTGTAAGTCAATGAATTGTTTGCAAGAATCTGGACAGCAACCCAGGATAATAATCAATATTTATCACTGAAATGCTGATATTGACTGCACAGAGGACTGGCCCATCAGCTGCAACCAAGATGGAACCAGCACAGTAGGTAATGTTCAGGCCAGGCCAGTGGCATTGTTTAATCCATGTACTTTCTGTCTTTTTTTCTTCTTTTTCTCCTTTTCTTCTTTATGTTTGAGGCTGGAGCAGTGTTGGTGAGGTGGCGGCTACAGTGCAGTGACGTGGATCAGGACAGAGCCTGGAGCCTGGACTCTTGGCTGTGTTGGCGAGGTGGCAGGCGATGTTGGCGAGGTGGCAGGCGATATTGGCGAGGTGGCAGGCAGCAGCAGTGCTTGGGTCTCTTGGGGCATCGGCATTGTTGTTGATTTTCCAGGAGTGGGGCTCCTTTAAAGACCGGAATGTCTTGCAGAAGCCCTGGGGCCATGCTTGCAGCCCCAACTTGAACAGAAGATAAACTCTATTTAAGTCATTTCTTTTTATTATTTTTGTCATGCTAAATGGCGCTGGATTGTGGCAACAAGGCACTTTTCAGTGAACCTTCCTTCTATATTAGAACCATAGAATCCTTACAGTCTGGAAACAGGCCATTCAGCCCATCGGGTCCACACCAACCCTCTGAAGAGCATCCCACCCAGATCCATGCCCGTATCATTTCCCTGTAATCCTGTGTTTCCTGATGGCCAATCCACCCTAACATGCACATCTTTGAACTGTGGGAGGAAGCAGAAAGAAACCCACGCAGACATGGGAGAACAGGCAAATGCCACACAGACAGTCACCCGAGGGTAGAATTAAAACCAGGGTCCCTGGTGCTGTGAGGCTGCAGTGCTAACCACTGAGCCACCGTACAACAATGAAATCATTCCTTCAAGCTGTGTGCCTGACCTCATTAGTGACTGATGTTATCTCACAAACCCATTGTGTATTACATTCATCTCCATGCTGTTTTAACGACAACTGTAATCTACTTAAAATAAACAGGTTAACTTCTTCCTCAACATAGTAGGTAATTTTATTCAGTGGAAAATCTACATAGGCTCCTAAGATGTGTGAGCCTGAAATGTTTTGCTGGTTTGGGGAAGTGTCCTTCGTTTTCCGATAAAGATGGATGGGGACATATAAACCCTAGAGAGATGTTGGGCCAAACATCCACCCTGCCAAAAACTGTTGCTGAGGAGCTGAGACGGAAATGGCATAAACACAAGGCTCCCACCATCACCCTCTGAGCAACTGATAAGTGATCTTTTGATAGCATACATTTTTGGTTTCCTGGATGTTCTCCTAACTTTACGAATTTATGTCCTATGAGTTCAAGTGATAATTGTGTTCTAGATCCTGCTCACTCCTCCACTCTCACTCAGGTTCATGGTTAGATTCCCTATTTGTTCCCTAGACCCCAGCTCATCTTTGTTTCACCAGTCAGACATGCGTCAAGTCCTAGTGAAGGCCTGGGGCATGAGAACTCTCAGAGTAGGATGTTCCTCCTGCTTTAGCCCTCTGTGATGATCACAGTGCCTGGTTGGTACTCCACTCCAGGAAATCAACAATTTCAAAGGAATTCCAGAACTGAGTAAAGCTGAGCATCAGTCTCTTCCTTGTCAGTTCCTGTAATCACTCTCTGAAGTGTCCCTTACAACAAGCACTTAATATGATGGTGATCTGATCTGATTGAAGTCTTCAAGATATTAACAGGAAACAACAGGCTAGATAAACATAGAGCATAGAACATAGAACAGTACAGCACAGAACAGGCCCTTCAGCCCACAATGTTGTGCCGACCACTGATTCTCATTTATGCACCCTCAAATTTCTGTGACCATATGCATGTCCAGTAATCTCTTAAATGTCCCCAATGACCTTGCTTCCACAACTGCTGCTGGCAATGCATTCCATGCTCTCACAACTCTCTGTGTAAAGAACGCGCCTCTGACATCCCCTCTATACTTTCCTCCAACCAGCATAAAACTATGATCCCTCGTGTTAGCCTTTTCTGCCCTGGGAGATAGTCTCTGGCTATCAACTCTATCTATGCCTCTCATTATCATGTATACCTCAATTAGGTCCCCTCTCCTCCTCCTTTTCTCCAATGAAAAGAGTTCGAGCTCAGACAACCTCTCTTCATAAGATAAGCCCTCCAGTCCAGGCAGCATCCTGGTAAATCTCCTCTGAACCCTCTCCAAAGCATCCACATCTTTCCTATAATACGGCGACCAGAACTGGACGCAGTATTCCAAGTGCGGTCTAACCAAAGTTTTATAGAGCTGCAACAAGATCTCACGACTCCTAAACTCAATCCCCCTGTTAATGAAAACCAAAACACCATATGCTTTCATAACAACCCTGTCCACTTGGGTGGCCATTTTAAGGGAGCTATGTATCTGCACACCAAGATCCCTCTGTTCCTCCACGCTGCCAAGAACCCTATCCTTAATCCTGTACTCAGCTTTCAAATTCGACATTCCAAAATGCATCACCTTGCATTTATCCAGGTTGAACTCCATCTGCCACCTCTCAGCCCATCTCTGCATCCTGTCAATGTCCCGCTGCAGCCTACAACAGCCCTCTATACTGTCAACGACACCTCCAACCTTCGTGTCGTCTGCAAACTTGCCGACCCATCCTTCAATCCCCTCATCCAAGTCATTAATAAAAATTACAAACAGCAGAGGCCCAAGGACAGAGCCCTGTGGAACACCACTCACCACTGACTTCCAGGCAGAATATTTTCCTTCTACTACCACTCGCTGTCTTCTGTTGGCCAGCCAATTCTGTATCCAGACAGCTAAGTTCCCCCGTATCCCATTCCTCCTGACCTTCTGAATGAGCCTACCATGGGGAACCTTATCAAATGCCTTGCTGAAGTCCATATACACCACATCCACAGCTCGACCCTCATCAACTTTTCTAGTCACATCCTCAAAGAACCCGATAAGGTTTGTGAGGCATGACCTGCCCCTCACAAAGCCGTGTTGACTGCATTAAATCAAGCCATGCTCTTCCAGATGGTCATAAATCCTATCTCTCGGAATCCTTTCTAACACCTTGCAGACGACAGACGTGAGACTTACTGGTCTGTAATTGCAGGGGATTTCCCTATTTCCTTTCTTGAAGAGAGGAATTACATTTGCCTCTCTCCAGTCCTCAGGTACGACTCCAGTGGAGAGCGAGGATGCAAAGATCTTCGCAAGTGGCAAAGCAATTGCATTTCTCGTTTCCCAAAGCAGCCGAGGACAAATCTGGTCCGTGCCTGGCGACTTGTCAATCTTAATGTTTGACAAAATTTTCAGCACATCAGCTTCCTCTATCTCTATCCATTCCAGCATACACACCTGCTCTTCAAAGTTTTCATTCACTACAAAGTTTGTTTCTTTCGTAAAGACAGAAGCAAAAAACTCATTTAGGGCCTCCCCTACCTCCTCAGACTCCATATACAAGTTCCCTATACTATCCCTGAACGGCCCTACTCTTTCTTTGACCATTCGCTTATTCCTCACATAAGTGTAAAATGCCTTTGTGTTCTCCCTAATCCGTTTTGCCAAGCCTTTCTCGTACCCCCTCCTGGCTATCCTCAGACCATTTTTGAGCTCTTTCCTCGCCTGCCTGTAATCCTCTAGAGCTGAGCTTGACCCTAGTTTCCTCCACCTTATGTAAGCTACCTTCTTCCTTTTCACGAGAAGCTCCACCGCTCTCGTCATCCAAGGTTCCTTTATCTTACCCCTTCTTGCCTGTCTCAGAGGGACATATTTATTCATCACTCACAACAACTGTTCCCTAAACAGTCTCCACATGTCTATAGTGCCTTTACCATGGAACAATTGCTCCCAGTCCATGCTTCCTAACTCATGTCTAATCGCATCATAGTTTCCTCTTCCCCAATTAAATATCCTCCCATTTTGCCTAATCCTCTCCTTCTCCATAGCTATGTAGAATGTGAGGCAGTTATGGTCACTATCACCAAAATGCTCTCCCACCACAAGATCTAATACCTGCCCCGGCTCGTTTCTGAGCACCAAGTCTAGAATGGCCGCTCCCCTCTGGCCTGTCAACGTACTGAGTTAGGAAACCCTCCTGAACACACGTTCCAAGAACAGCTCCATTCAAATCTTCTGCTCAAAGGAGGTTCCAATCAATATTGGGAAAGCTAGTCACCCATTACAACAACCCTACTACGTCCGCACTTTTCCAAAATCTGCCGACCTATGCTTTCTTCAATCTCCCTGCTGCTATTGGGGGGCCTGTAGTAAACCCCTAACGAGGTGACTGCTCCCTTGCTGTTCCTAATTTCCACCCACACTGACTCGGTAGGCAGATCTTCCTCGACAATGGAAGCTTCTGTAGCTGTGATACCCTCTCTGATTAGTAGTGCTACACCCCCTCCTCTTTTTCCCCCCTCCCTATTCTTTTTAAATGCTCTAAACCCTGGAACATCCAGCAACCATTCCTGCCCCTGAGAAACCCATGTCTCTGTTATGGTCACAACATCATAGCACCAGGTACTGATCCATGCTCTAAGTTCATTACTTTTATTCCTGATACTCCTTGCGTTAAAGCAAACACACTTTAACCGATCCCTTGGTTCCTTCCCAGGAAAATCCTTCCCACTAGCTGGCCTACCTCTTGCTACTGCCTCACCTGCATCAACTCTCACCTCCGGTATACAGCTCAGGTTCCCACCCCCCTGCCATACTAGCTTAAACCCTCTCGAACTACTCGAGCAAACCTTCCACCCAGGACATTGGTCCCCTTCCAGTTCAGATGCAACCCGTCCTTCTTGTACAGGTCCCACCTTCCCCAGAAGGCATCCCAATTGTCTACATATCTGAAGCCCTCCCTCCTACACCAGCTGCTATTTCCACTGGTTGGGGATTCTAGAACTAGGGAGCATTGTTTGAGAATTAGTCACATTCTGGGGACCTAGGCTTGATGGTTCAATTTGATTTCAATAAAGAATCTAGAATTAAGAGTTTAATGATGACCATGAAAACATTGTCAATTGTCAGGGAAAACCCATCAGGGCTTCTAATATCTTTTAGGGAAGGAAACTGCTATCCTTACTTGGTCTGACCTACATGAGACTCCAGACACACAACAATGTGGTAGACTCCCCTCAGGGCAATTAGAGATAGCCAATAAATACTGGCCTGGCCAGTGATGCTCACATCCCATGAATGAATAAAAACAAATGGGCTAAAGGCAGCAATATGGAAATAGGCCACAGATCAGCCATGACTTCATTGAATGACGGAACAGGCTCGATGGGCTGGAAGGCCTACTCCTGTTCTTATATTCCTATGTTCTTAATATAACGTTGCACGCAATAACTTCCAGCCTTAGGTATTTATTTAAGGCAGGTTGGGACTTGATTTTGCACAGCATTTTATTTCATTGAGGTAATTCCAGGTATGAGTTTGCAGTTGTTATAATTACTTCAGATAACAATTCTACATTACACCAAACTAGTAACATCCAGAGATAGTAGGAACTGCAGATGCTGGAGAATCTGAGATAACAAGGTGTTGAGCTGGATGAACACAGCAGGCCAAGCAGCATCAGAGGAGCAGGAAGGCTGATGTTTCGGGTTGAGATCCTTCTTCAGTAATATCCAGCTTTGCCTTATGGGTACAAAAACAGAAGTTGCTGGTAAAGCTTGGCAGATCAGGCAATATCCGTGAAGGAAAAATCGGAGTTAACATTTCGGATCCGGTGACACTTCCCTTCCTGAGGAAATGTTAATTCTGTTTTTTCTCCACAGATGCTGCCAGACCTGCTGAGCTTTTCCAGCAACTTCTGTTTTTGTTCCTGATTTGCAGCATCTGCAGTTCTTTTGGTTTTTGTTTAGTTTATTGGGTTACAGTTGTGTTTGTCATTGATATTCAAACAACCTAAACAAATATGGTCCACATTATCAGCAGGACAGATGTCCAAAGCTGCAAGAGAGTCAAAACAATTACTTCACCCTGATTAATTAATGGCAATAAAAGTGGTTCCAGAAAATGGCTGAAGAAGAGTGAAAGTCAGCTTTTGTACTATCGTGATTAATTCTGGAAATGGAGGAAATAATTATACAGAACAGAAGAAAATTCAGGAAATTAGTGTAATAAGTTCTTACATGGGCCAGCACTCCTCAAAAAGCGGAGGCATTAAAAATTACATGGAAATATATTCAATTGTCAAGACTACATACAGGGCACATAATAATCAGAAAAAATATAATCTGAAATTCAGTAAAATTGAAATCACGGTACCACAGGAGTATGACTACGTGAGCAGTCATTCTGATGTTTGCAAGGAAATAATCAAAATTTAACAATAATACAAGGGAGGAAATCAACACATGCTGTATGTACTGAAAACTTAATTAATTATCTATTTAATTAATTAATGTATAGCTGTTGTCAACAGCTTTACATATTCCTGAGTCTACATGTTTTTATTTTCGTCCTGCCGTTCTACATTTCTTCAATGTCACTCAGAATATGGAGCACTGTGCAATATGACTGTTTTTTGTTTCATAAAAACACAGTGACTATAAGAGCAGGTCAGAGGTGAGGAATAATGCAGTAAGTAACTCACCTCCTGAATCCCAAAGCCTACCAAACACCCACAAGGCATATGTCAGGAGTGTGATGGAATACTCCCCACTTGCCTGGATGGGTGCAGCTCCCACAACACTCAAGAAGCTTGACACCATCCAGGACAAAGCAGCCCATTTAATTGGCACCACACCAACAAGCATCCACTCCCTCCACCACCGACTCTCAGTAGCAGCAGTGTGTTCTATTTACAAGATACACAGCACAAATTCACCAAAGCTCCTTTGATAGCATCTTCCAAAGCCAAAACCACTTCCATCTAGAAGGACAGGGACAGCAGATGCATGGGAATGCCACCACTTACAAGTCTCCCTCCAAACCACTCCCCATACTGACTTGGACATATATCGCCATTCTTTTATTTTTGCTGGATGAAAATCCTGGAATTCTCTCCCTAATGGCATTGTGGGTTAACCTAAATGGGAGGGTAATGGCTTAGTGGTATTATCACTGGGCTGTTAGTCCAGAGACCTGGACAACATTCTGGGAACCTGAGTTTGAATTCCACCACCGCAGATGGTGGAATTTGAATTCAATAAAAATCTGGAATTTAGAATCTAATGATGACTATGAATCCATTATCAATTGTTGGAAAAACCAGCTGGTTTGCTAATGATCAGAGATAATGGGAATTGCAGATGCTGGAGAATCCAAGATAACAAAGTGTGAAGCTGGATGAACACAGCAGGCCAAGCAGCTTCTCACGAGCACAAAAGCTGACGTTGGTGAAGCCTGAACGTTACTTGTTACTTATCAGCACAAGGTTGGAGTTGCAATGGTCCTGCTAGATTTTAACATGGACCACATCAGCATCTAAAGAATCCTGAATGCTCTTGAACATTGTGTAGGCATCAGTGAACATCACCACATCTTAAGATTGACGGGTCTTGGACTCTACCCGGAGTCTGCAGAGATATCCTGGACCTGAGATAACTGATCTCCTACAATCACAAATCTTTCTATGTGTTGCATTTGTCTCCAACCAATGGAGAGTTTTCTTCCTGATTCCTATTACTGCCCATTTTCTGGTAGGACTCCAGGAATTGCCAGGGTTGGAGGGTTTGAGCTATAGGGAGAGTCTTAATAGGCTGAAGCTATTTTCCCTAGAGCATTGGAGGCTGAGGCATGACCTTATAAAGGTTTGTAAAGTAATGAGAGGCCTGGATAGGATGAATAGCCAATGTCTTTTCCCCACGTTAGGGAATCCAAAACTAGAGCCCATAGGTTTATGGTGAGAGGGGAAATGTTTAAAAGAAACCTAAGGGGCAACTCCTTCATGCAGTGGGTGGTGTGTGTTTGGAATGAGCTGCCAGGGGAAGTGGTGGAGGCTGGTACAATTACAACATTTAAAAGGCATCAGGATTAGTATATGAATAGGAAGGGTTTTGAGGGATATGGGCCAAATGCTGGCAAATGGAATTGGATTAATATAGGATATCCGTCATCATGGACGTGTGGAACCAAAGGGTTTGTTTTCATGCTGTACATCTCTATGACTCTATGGCCTTTGATGTTTTAATCAGTTGAATGTGACTGAATGTCACGTCACTTCTAGGGGTCACTCAGATGAAAGAAAAATCAGTAAAACATGTGAATGACCCATCTTGGTCTATCATATATTGTATACTTTGAACTCAGGCTCACAGATGACCAGTGTGCTAATTTCCAAGGATTATTCTTTTTATTTACTGCTTTTTCCTCTGGGTAGCTCTTTTGTCCAACTTTGAACCAAATCTTAAGGGAGTCAGGTGCTGAGTGAGCCTGATGGAACCTAAAAAGAGGATCAGTGTGTAGGTTATTCCTCTGGGGACATGCTGCTTGATAACACTGTTGCTGACACTTTGTATCGCTTTCCTGATGATCGAGAGTAGATTGATTCTTCCATTCAAAATGGACAATTTCACATTTTCCCACATTACACTCTATTTAACGGATCTTTGTCCACTTAAACTATCTATATCCGTCTGCAGCATCCTTATGCCACCTTCTTAACTTACTTTCCCATCTTTCTTTGTGTCATCAGCAAACTTGGCAAGTCAGCATTCCAATCTTTTATCCAAATTATTTCAATGAATTGTAAACATTTGTTTACAACTGAGGTCCCAGCACTGATCTGTGTGGCGTGCCTCTTGTTCTATCCTGCCTCCAGAAACGTACCCATTTGTGGGTATTCTCTGCTTTCTGTTAGCCAGCAATCTATTACCCTCATCAATATGCTACCTCGAACCAAGAGCTTTTTATTTTCACAATAGCCTTACTAGCACTTCAACAAATGTCTCTGCAAGTCTAAATACAGGACATTCTTTGGTTTCCCCTTTATCCACAGTATATGCTACTTCCTCAAATAACTCCATGAAATTGGATAAACATGGCATCCCTTTCACGTATCTATGTTGATTCTGTCTGATTACCTTCAGCTTCTTTAAGTGTCCCACTTTAAGGTTTTTAAACATACCTTCTGACATCTTCTGTCTGCCATTTATTAAGTTAACTTGAATAAAGTTTCTGGTTTTCTGCCTCCGTCCCTTTTTGAATGAAAGAGTCACAGTTGCTGCATTCCAAGTTGATGGGAACATCCTTGCATCTAGGGAATTTTGGAAAATTAAAAGGAATGCATCAACTGACCAACAAGCCACTTTATTTGCCGCAAGCCCAGGATGAAGACCATGAAGCGGCAGGTACTTGTAATCTGCAACTCCAACAATTTGCTCCCGTACCACTGTGTTGGTGATTGCAAGTTTCCTGAACTTCTTCCTCCCTTGCACTGCAAATGCTGGATACCTAAACTAAAAACAAAAATTGCTGGAGAATCTCAGCAGGTCTGGTAGGTGTGTAACCACCAGAGGAGGCAGGCAGGTAGTGCAGTACTCTCCCGTAGACATTCCCCTCACAGGTATACCATTTTGGCACTGTTGGGGGTTGGGATGGGGGGATAGCCTCCCAGGGGAGTATAACAGCAACATCGAGAACTGAGGCACCACAACTAGCTCTGCTGTAGAGTCAGATCAGGCAAGATCCAAGCGAGCGATAATGTTTGGAGACTCACTAGTCAGGGGCACATGGAGGCACTTCTGTGGCCGTGTTCGAGTCTCCAGGATGGTGATTTTTTCCCGCTCTAGTGCCAGGGTCAAGGATGTTTCTGAGGGTTTGCACAAAGTTCTTAAGGGGGAGAGTGAACAGCCAGATATCATGGTGCATATTGGTAGCAATGACATAGGTAGAAAGAGGGATGACGTCCTGTAGATTGAGTACAGGGAGTTAGGAAAGGGGCTAAGAAGTAGGACGTCGAGGGTACTAATCTCTGGGCTACACTACCAGTGTCACATGCTGGTGAGGCAGGGAATAGGAAGATAGGCCAGATGAATGTGTGGATAAGGTGATGGGGGGGCAGGGGGCAGAGTTTCAGGTTCTTGGATCATTGGGACCTCTTCTGAGGCAGGGGTGACCTGTACGAGAGGGATGCGTTGCATCTAAACTCGAAAGGAACCAATATCTTTGCAGGGATGCCACTAGTGCTACTCAGGAAGGTTTAAACTGGAGTGGCAGGGGGCTGAGAACCAGAGTAGCAGGTCAGCACGTAGAGGAATTGCGGGGAAGATAGATTTCAGGGCCAGTAAATCAGAAAGAAAGAACAGGCCGAGGCAGGTAAAGGAACAGAATGCTGCTAATGCGCTGGAGTATGTTTATTTCAACACAAGGAATATTATAGGTAAAGCAGATGAGCTTAGATCCTGGATCAGTACATGGGACGTGATGCTGTGGCCGTTATAGAGACTTGGTTGAAAGAGGGACAGGGCAGGCTGCTCAATGTTCCAGGGTTTTGTTGTCTTAGAGAGATAGAGAGGGAGATAAAAGAGATGGAGGATTTGCATTATTAATCAGGGAGAATGTTACATATGTACTCAGAGGACGTGCTGGAGTGCTCATCCACTTAGGCAATATGGGTCGAGCTCAAAAACAAGGTGGGCGCAATCACTTTGATAGGATTATACTACAGGCCCCCCCAACAGCTGCCAAGAGACTGAGGAACAAATATGTAGGCAGATTATGGAAAATGCATTAAAACAGAGTTATCATAGTGGGTGATTTTAACTTTTCCAATGTTGACTGGGACTCCCTTAGAGCAAGAGGCTTAGACAGTGCAGAATTTGTAAGGTGCATCCAAGATGGTTTCTTGAATCAGTGTGTGGATGGTCCAACTAGTAGGGAGGCCATACCAGAGCTTGCAATGGCTCACGAACCCGGCCAGGTGACTGACCTTTCAGTGGGAGAGCATTTTAGAAACAGCAATCACAACTTTAAGATAGCTACGAACAAGGATAAGTCAGGACCTTGCAGGAAGGTATTAAATTAGGGGAAGGCAAATTACATCAGTATTAGGAAGGAGCTAGGGAGTGTTAATTGTTCGGAGCTGTTATCAGGCAAGTTCACATTTGACATGTGAAAATTGTTCAAACCTGTTGATGAGAAATTAAGACCAGCATGTTCCAGTGAGGAGGAGGGATAAGGACAGTAAGGTGAAGGACCCTTGGATAACTAGGTGTGTTGCCAATTTAGTCAAAAGGTAAAAATAGGCATATGTAAGGCTTAGGAAGCTAAAATCAGACAGGGCCCATGAGGAAACGAGGAAAGCAGGAAAGAGCTCAAGCAGGGAATTAGGAAAGGATGAAGGGGCCATGAAATGACTTCGGCAAGTAGGGCTAAAGAGAATCCTAAGGCATTCTTTAGATAAATTAAAAACAAAAGGATAACTAAGGAGAAGGTAAGACCACTCAAGGATAAAGGAGGGAACTTGTGCTTGGAGGCAGAAGATGGGAGTGAGATCTTAAATGAGTACCTTGTATCAGCATTCACCCAGGAAAAGGATATGGATGATAGTGAGATTAGTATGGAGCATGCTAATAAGCTGGGGCATTCTGAGATCAAGAGAGAAATCATGTTGGGCCTCTTGAAGAGCATTAAGGTGGGTAAGTCCCCAGAGCCTGATGGTATCTACTCAAAGTTACTGAGAGAGGCAAGAGAATAGATTGCTGGGGCCTCGACCATTAGCTTTGTATCCTCTCTAGCCATTGGAGAGATCCTAAAGGGCTGGAGAGTAGCTGATGTTGTTCAAAGAGGGAAATAGGGATAATCCAGGCAACTGCAGGCCGGCAAGTCTCACATCAGTGGTTGGGAAACTTTTGGACAGAATTTGTAGGGATAAAATTTACACGTAATTGGAATGGCATGAGTTAATTAGGAACAGTCAGCATGGCCTTGTGCAGGGCAGGTCATGCCTTATTAACTTGGTTGAATTTTTTGAAAAGGTGAGAAAGGTGATCAATGAGGGTGGAACAGTGGATGTTGTTTACATGGATTTGAGTAAGGCTTTTGACAAGGTCCCATCATGGTGTTCTCATCCAAAAGATTAAGATGCATGGGATCCATGGCTACTTGGCCACATGGGTTCAGAATTGGCTTGGTCATAGAAGACAGAGGGTAGTAGTGAAAGGCTGTTTCACAAGCTGGAGGACCATGTCTACTGGCATTCTACAGGGATCTGTGTTGACACCTCTACCGTTTGTGATATATATAAATTACTTGGATGAAAATATGGATGTGTGGATTAGTAAATTCGCCGATGATACAAAGATCGGTGGAATTGTGGATAGTGTAGAAGGTTGTCAAAGGATACAGCAGGAGATAGATCAGTTGCAGGTATGGGTGGAGAAATGGCAGATAGAGTTTAATCTGGTGTAAGGTGCTGCACTTTAGAAGATCAAATGCTAAAGAAAAGTATGCTGTTAATGGCAGGGCCCTGAACAACATTGATGTACAGAGGGACGTTGAGGCTCAAGTCCATAGCTCCCTGAAAGTGGCCACGCAAGTAGATAGGGTGGTAAAGAAGGCATATGGCATGCTTGCCTTTATTGGTCGGGGAATTGAGGACAAGAATCAGAATGTCATGTTGCATCTTTATAAGACTTTGGTTAAGCCACACTTAGAGTGTTGCGTTCAATTCTGGTCACCACATTACAGGAAGGATATGGAAGTTTTGGAGGGGGTGCAGAAGAGGCTTACCAGGATACTGCCTGGATTAGAGGATATGAGTTATATGGTGAGCCTAGAAAAGGGTCTAGGCCCGAACCATCAGCTTTTGTGCTCCTAAGATGCTGCTTGGCCTGCTGTGTTCATCCAGCTCTACACCTTGTTATCTAGAAAAACTTGAGTTGTTTTCGCTTGAGCAGTACAGGCTGAGGGGAGACTTGATAGAAATTTATAAAATTATGAGATGAATAGATAGGTTTGACGGTCTGAATCTTTTTCTTAGAGTTGACATGTCTAATACATGGGGGCATGCATTTAAGATTAGAGGGGTAAAGTTTAAAGGAGATCGGAGGGGCAAGTTTTTTTACACAGTGAGTGATAGGAGTCCAGAACATGCTGCCAGGGGTCATGGTGAAAGCAGATTCAAAAAGAACAATTAAGGGACTTTTTACATAATCACATGATTATGCAACAAAGAGGGATATGTACCAAGGGCAGGCAGAAGGGGTTAGTTTCAATTGGTGTCATGTTTGGCACAGCACTGTGGGCCGAAGTACCTGTTCCTGTGCTGTACTGTTCTACGTTCTATATCTGGGAATGTCAGTGGAGAAAAAGATCAGTCAACTTTTCAAGTCTAGTGGCTTTTTTACAGAACTCAAGAATTCCTCCTTTACATTCCCTGTTATAGCAGCTTCTGGAGTAAAGGCTATCATAGAATCCTGATGGTGTGGAAGTAGGCCATTCAGCCCATCACATGCAGATCAACCCTCCAACGAATATCCCACCAGACCCAGCCCCTCAAACCCCATCCCCTGCATTTCTCATGACTCATGCAAAATACTTCAATTCATCAGATAGCTCTCTAAGTACCATTATCATTTTCCCATACACATTTTGGACTGCTGTTCACTTTGTTAACTTCCCTTTTTTAACATTTGTAGAAACTCTTACTATTGTTTTTTATATTCTAGCTAGCTTTCTCTCATATTCTATTTTTCTCTCCCTGTTAATGTTTTAGTCATTCTTTGCTACTTTTTAAATTCTATCTAAACTTCTCACCTGCTTTCTGTCTTTGCGCAATTGCAATTTTTTTTTGATCAGAGATAACAGGATCTGCAGGTGCTGGAGAATCCAAGATAACAAAGTGTGAAGCTGGATGAACACAGCAGGCCAAGCAGCATCTTAGGAGCACAAAAGCTGACGTTTCGGGCCTAGACCCTTCATCAGAGATTTTTTTTTGCTTATTTTAAGTTTGATATTTTCTTCTTCCTTCCTAATAAGTCATGGATTCTGGATTGTCCCTTCGAAATGTTCTTACTGGAATCTAACTGTTTTATGTATTGTGAAATATTTCTTTAAATATATTTCACTGCATCTCTCTTGACCTAGCCTTTAATCTCCTTTACCAATTAACTTTATGCTTTCCTATACTTGTGATTGTCCTGTCTTTATTCATTAACGGGACGTGGGCATTGCTGACTAGACAGGGTTTATTACTGCAAGGGCAGTTCAGTGTCATTGCTGTGGGTCTGGAGTCACATGTCCTAGCCAGACCAGATAATGTCGTTCCCTAAAGGGCATTTGTAAACCAGATGGGGTTTTCTGACAATCGACAAGGGATTCATGATGATCGTTAGATTCTTAAATCCAAATATATTATTGAATTCAAATTGTACTGTTTGCCATGGTGGGATTTGAACCCAAGATCCTACAATGTTGTCCAGGTCTCTGGATTAACAGTCCAGTGATAATACCACTAGGCCATTGACTCCCCTTATTTCAGTTTGTAAAAGTAGTCTTAGACCCACTCCTCTCTCTCTCTCTCTCTCTCTCTCTCTCATGCTGAATGTAAAATTTAATTATATTGAAGCCACTACTACTTAGAGGCTCTTTAACCATGATATCAGTCATTAATCTGACCTAGTTGTACAGTACCAGTTCTAGAACAGCACGCTATTTGGTCAGTTCCAGAACATGATTCAAAAAACTGCCCTGGAAACATTTTAACAACTTCCATCTACACAACCTTTGCCCAACTGGCCTTTTTAGTTGATATGTTGGTTAAGAAATCCCATGGCCATCATCGTGTCTTTCTTACAAACTCTCAATATTTCTCCACTCTACTGGTTCCTTTCGAGGGCCTATTCCTCTCTACTTCAATTGACTTCTGGCCTTTAACATTTTGCTTCTCTGTCTACCCAAGCTG
Organism: Stegostoma tigrinum; assembly: GCF_030684315.1. Classification (NCBI taxonomy): domain Eukaryota; kingdom Metazoa; phylum Chordata; class Chondrichthyes; order Orectolobiformes; family Stegostomatidae; genus Stegostoma; species Stegostoma tigrinum. Next base: position 35,681,726 of record NC_081358.1, on the reverse strand, counting down.
TTTCAAGATCCTTATATCCTGAACTTTGGTTGTCACCCTGCATTATGATAATACTATCACTGTTTATCAGTCACCCTCACTTTCCATCTTGAATTCAGCTCTTTTGTTCATGTTTGGATCAAAGCTGAAATGACGTCAGGAGCTGCATGGTCCCTGATCAGGAAGCAGGTTATTGCTTAGGAAGTGCCACTTGATGGCACTGTCAATAATACCTTTCATGATGTTGGTGAGGGTGTAGGACCCTCCAATCTGTGCTCAGCTGCAAATAGAAGCTGAGACTTGAGGGCTGTCAATGAAGAAGACTTTGAACAGAGAGCATTTGTACAAAATGCGGAGAAATGGAATTGTGGGAGATATGGCAGTTTGAATCGGAAATTGGCTTGCTGAAAGAAGGCAGAGGGTGGTAGTTGATGGAAAATGTTCATCCTGGAGACTAGTTACTAGTGGTGTACCGCAAGGGTTGGTGTTGGGTCCACTGTTGTTTGTCATTTTTATAAATGTCCTGGATGAGGGCATAGAAGGATGGGTTAGTAAATTTGCAGACGACACTAAGGTTGGTGGAGTTGTGGATAGTGACGAAGGATGCTGTAGGTTGCAGAGAGACATAGATAAGCTGCAGAGCTGGGCTGAGAGGTGGCAAATGGAGTTTAATGCAGACAAGTGTGAGGTGATGCAATTTGGTAGGTGTAACCAGAAGGCAAAGTACTGGGCTAATGGTAAGATTCTTAGTAGTGTAGATGAGCAGAGAGATCTCGGTGTCCATGTACACAGATCATTGAACGTTGCCACCCAGGTTGACAAGGCTGTTAAGAAGGCATACAGTGTTTTAGCTTTTAAAAATAGAGGGATTGAGTTCCGGAACCAAGAGGTTATGCTGCAGCTGTACAAAACTCTGGTGCGTCTGCACTTGGAATATTGTGTACAGTTCTGGTCACCGCATTATAAGAACGATGTGGAAGCTTTGGAAAGGTTGCAGAGGAGATTTACTAGGATGTTGCCTGGTATGGAGGTAGGGTCTTACGAGGAAAGGCTGAGGGATTTGAGGCTGTTTTCATTAGAGAGAAGAAGGTTGAGAGGTGACTTAATTGAAACATATAAAATAATCAGAGGGTTAGATAGGGTGGATAGGGAGAGCCTTTTTCCTAGGATGGTGACGGCGAGCACGAGGGGGCATAGCTTTAAGTTGAGGGGTGAAAGATATAAGACAAATGTCAGAGGTAGTTTCTTTACTCAGAGAGTAGTAAGGGAATGGAACGCTTTGCCTGCAATGGTTGTAGATTTGCCAACTTTAGGTAAATTTAAGTCGTCATTGGATGAGCATATGGACGTACGTGGAATAGTGTAGGTTAGATGGGCTTCAGATCGCTGTAATGTTCTATATGTTCTATGTTCTATGTTCAAATGGGCTTCTATCAATCCTGTACTGTGCATGATAAGAGGTATCTATCTTTGACTTGGTTGCTTAAATGTCACAGGCCTTCCTGATATATCAGCATGCTGTTAGGCCCTCATCAAGGCCTGTGCATTCGCACTATCATCGTATTCAATTCCAGAGGATGTCGTCCCAGAATGTCAGAGTGTCACATTGAGGACAAAATCAACCTGCCTCGAACTTTGCTGATGTTACGTATCCAGCGTAGGAAATTGAAGATAAAGGATTTGTGGGTGAACAAAGATTTTTGCTTGAGTGTTTCACATCATGTTATAATGTTCTGTTTGATGTGCATGCATTGTAAAGCTTATTTCACTCTTTGTTGTCCTGTTTTGTGCTTTTGTCACCTGCCATCTCCAAGTGACTTTCTGTCAGAAAAAGAGATGGAGATGAACAGGAAGTGGACTTGTAGAGTTGAACTGCTGATTGTGAGCCTGCTTAGTGGGAATGGAGTTGGGGGCTAAGCGATTGCTAAGAGGAAAAGATGGCTTTAGAATTGTTGTGGCAGCTGCATTTCCTCAGTTTATCTGAAACATTCCTGAGCATGTATGGGTGCACCTAGCAACTCTGTACGTATCTACAGGTACCCCTGCCACATCACCCACCTTCTCATCATTGTCCTCCTGCACAAAGTGTACATCGCACCCTGGCACACAGGGGTCATGCTGGCTACCCGTGCTGGTGCATATTGAAGGGTTCCCAAGGAGCTGTCCAGGTTCCTGTGAACATCTTCACCAGCCTGATTGCTACCTCCAGTGCTCCTGTGATTTCTGCTGCATCTCTTTTGGATGTGTGTGTTCGGGAGCCTCCCAGGTAGGATGAGCTACACCTTCAGAAGTTAGTCCCTGTCTGCAAGGAGAGGCCTGTGACTCTGTTTGCAGGAAGAGTTGACTGCTGCAAAATAATGTTTTGTCTGGGAATGTTGGACAGATTTGCATTATGATCTTTTGGCGTTTACAGTGCAGCTGAACATTGAGGGAGTGGAATGCATTTGAAGTGTTGAATGTTTACAGCTGATTTGATGGGAATCTGGTCAGGATGTAGTGAGAGGTGCCTTATTTATTACACATGTATATTTCATTACTCGCTGAACCAGACAGAATTCAGCCAGAGACAAAACCAAATACAATTTCACCAGTCTCATTAATGAATGAGGGTACAGAATGATTGTTTTCATGTAACACCCATTCTAGCATCCATCCCACATGAACAGCAGGGATTCCAGAAAGATCACTGACCAAAGAGCAGGAGGAGTAAGAGGTAATAAAAATGAACGCTAAAGTGACTTTGACCACCACCAGCAACATATATTCCCTTGGTCCACTTGACAGGACAAGATCAGAAGTCAGACAATACCAGGTTATAGCCTAACTGATTTATTTGAAATACGTATTTGGAATATTGCCCCATCATCACTTCACCTGATGAAGGGGCTGCGCTCTGAAAGCTTGTGTTTTCAAATAAACCTGTCGGACTATAACCTGGTGTCGTCTGACTTCTGACCTTGTCCACCCCAGTGTAACACCAGCACCTCCACATCATTACTTGACAGGAGACTTTCTTCCAGGGGACACAACTGTCAGTGATCCTCTGATAGGAACCTCCTGAGGTACTCATGATCGGTCATGTCCAGGCACACATACACACACAGGCACGCGCACATGCACACAACAGAAGTAGCCCAATTGGACCCTTGAGCCTGCTCCATCATTTGATATATCTTGACTGATCTGAAGATAAACTTCTTCTCTGCTGTTATCAGGTTTATGAATAGGCCTCTCATATATTAAAGTTAATCTTTCTCTACACTTTCTCTGTAGCTGTGAGATTATATTCTGCATTGTATTCTGAAGTACTTATGTAAGGTGTGATTTGTCTGGTGAGCATGCAAAACAATACCTTACTTCTTACTGTATTCCAGTACATGTGACAATAATAAATCAAACCCAATCAAAATTCCATCCTCCTTGCTGAAACTAATAATATTCCAATTCCAAATCCCTTGCTGGACCTGCTGCTAACAATTTGAAATTTCTGTGTCAGTACAAGCAGATCCCTTTCTCCATCAATTTTGGAATCTCTCTCTATTTAAATAAAACACTGCTTTTTTGTTGTTTTTGTCAATGTGGACCAGTTTACACTTTCCCTTATTATATTCCAACTGCCATCCACTCACTTAATAGATCTGTATATTTTTTGCCAAATCATTATACCTTCTTTACAACATATTTTCCAAATATATTAACCATACCTTTGGTTCGTCCATCGGACATCAAATAGATATTCAGTTTTTTGGAACTGTAGAAGGGGATAGTGTCTCTGAGGAAAATGGAATGGACAGTCATTTATTGGACATTTGGAATGATTCTTATGTCAGGCAGCATTTGGCAAGATTTAATAGAATTATTGTTATGGGGGACTGTCCTGTCAGGGGCATAGAGAAGAGATTCTATGGCAGAGAGTGTAAATTTGGGATCATTTGTTGCTTTCCTGGTTCTAGGCTTAAGAACGCCTCTAAATATTTCAAGCATATTGTTAAAGGTGAGATTGAGAAGCCAGAACTTATTGTATATAATGATAGGCATAACATTTTTAGGAAAAAGACTAAAGCAGTAGAGAGTGAATTTAAGAGGTTAGATAGAAGAATAAAAAATGAGTTTTTTTTTCTCTATTCATACTTGGGATGTGGGTGTTGCTGGCTGGGCCCAGCATTCATTGTCCGTCCCTGGTTGCCCCTTGAAAAGGTTGGGGTGAGCTGCCTTCTTGAACTACTGCCGTCCTCCTGATGTGTGTTGACCCACAAAGCTATTAGGGATGGAATTCCAGGATTTTGACCCAGTGACAGTGAAGGAATGGTGATATATTTCCAAGTCAGGGTGGTGAGTGGGTTGGAGTAGAACTTGGAGGTGGTGGTGTTTCCAAGTATCTCCTGCCTTTGTCCTTCTGGATGGAAGTGGTGGTGGGTATGGAAGGTGCTATCTGAGGATCCTTGGTGAATTTCTGCAGTGCATCTTGTAGATAGTACACACTGCTGCTACTGAGCATCGATGGTGGAGGGAGTGGATGTTTGTGGATATGGCGCCAATCAAACGGGCTGCTTTGTCCTGGACAGTGTCAAGCTTCTTGAGTGTTGTTGGGGCTGCACTCATCCAGACAAGTGGGGGTATTCCATCACACTCCTCACTTGTGCCTTGTAGATGGTGGACAGGCTTTGAGGAGTCAGGAGGTGAGTTATTCACCGCAGTATTCCTCGCTTCTGGCCTGCTTTTGTAGCTACTCTGTTAATGTGGTAAGTCCAGTTGAGTTTCTCATCAATGATAACTCCAGGATGTTGATGATGGGGGATTCAGTGATGGTAACACCATTGAATGTCGAGGGGCAGTGGTTAGATTGTCTCTTATTGGTGATGGTCACAGCTTACATTTGTGTGACGCAAATGTCACTTGCCACTTATCAGCCCAAGCCTGGATATTGTCCAGATCTTGTTGCATTTGAACACAAACTGTCTCAGTTTCTGAGGAGTCACAAATGGTGCTGAACTTTGTGCAATCATTGGTGAACATCCACACTTCTGACCTTATGGTGGAGGGAAGGTCATTGATAAAGCAGCCGAAGATCGTTGGGCCGAGGACACTACCCTGAGGAACTCCTGCAGAGATGCGCTGGAGCTGAGATGACTGAGCTCCAACAACCAAGACCATCTTCCTCTATCTCAGGTATGACTCCAACCACCAGAACGTTTGCCCCCAATACCCATTGATTCCAGTTTTGTGAGGGCACCTTCATCCCACACTCAGTCAAATGCAGCCTTGAAGTCAAGGGATGTCAATTTCACTTCAGCTCTGGAATTCTGCTGATTTATCCATGTTTGAACCAAGGCTGTAATGAGGCCAGGAGCTGAGTGGCCCTGGTGGAACCCAAACTAGGTGTCACTGAGCAGGTTACTGCTATGCAGGTGCTGCTTTATAGCACCATTGATGATACCTTCCATTACTTTACTGATGATTGTAAGTAGACTGATGGAGCAGTAATTGACCAGATCAGATTTGTCCTGCTTTTTGTGCACAGGATATACCTGGGAATGACAGCAAAAACAGCAAGTGATAGACTGAGCTAAGCAATCCCACAACCAATGGATTAGATCTAAGCTCTGCAGTCCTGCTACATCCAGTCGTGAATGGTGGTAGACAATTAAACAACTCACTGGAGAAGTAGGTTCCACAAATATCCACATCCGCAATGACAGAAGAGCCCACCACATCAGTACAAACGATAAGCCTGAAGTTTTTGCAGCAATCCAGCTGGAATGCCAAGTTCACATTGTTGGGTAGGTACCAGTGTTGTAACTGTGCTGGAACAGCTTGGCTAAGGGAGCGGCAAGTTCTGGAGAACAAGTCTTCAGTCCTATTGCCGAATGTTGTCAGGCCCATAGCGTTTGCAGTATCCAGTGTTTCCAACCGTTTCTTGATATCACATGGAGTGAATCGAATTGGCTGAAGATTGGTATCTACAATACTGGTGACCACTGGAGGAGGCCGAGATGGGTCATGCACTTGGCATTCCGGCTGAAGATTGCTGCGAAAACTTCAGCCTTATCGTTTGTACTGACGTGGTGGGCTCTTCTGTCATTGAGGATGCAAATATTTGTGGAACCTACTTCTCCAGTGAGTTGTTTAATTGTCTACCACCATTCACAACTGGATGTAGCAGGACTGCAGAGCTTAGATCTGAGATATTGGTTGTGGGAACACTTAGCTCTGTCTACCACTTGCTGTTTTTGCTGTTTGGTGTATAAGTAGTCCTGTTAGTGGCTTCACCAGGTTGTTACCTCATCTTAAGCTACGCCTGGTGCTGCTCCTGGCATGACCTTCTGCACTCTTCATTGAAGCGGGGTTGAAGCCCTGGCTCGATAATGATGGTCGAGTGGGGGATATGCCAGGCCATGAGGTTGCAGATTGTGCTGGAGTACAATTCTGCTGCTGATGTTGGCCCACAGTGTCTCACAGATGCCTAGTCTTGAGTTGTTAGGTCTGTGTGAAGTCTGTCTCATTTATCACAGTGATAGTGCCACACAACATAATGGAGGTTATTCTCAATGTGAAGATGGGATTTCATCTCTATAAGTTCGCGATACTGATACTATCAACAAGAGATACAACTGTAGCTGGCAAATTGGTAAGGATGAGGTCAAGTATGTTTTTCTCTCTTGTTGGTTCCCTCATCTCCTGCCACAGACCCAGTCTAGCAGCTATGTCCTTTAGGACCCGACCAGTTTGATCTGTAGTACTGCTGCTGAGCCACTCTTAGTGATGGTCATTGAAATTCCCCACCCAGAATGCATTTTGTGCCTTTGCCAGCCTCAGTGCATCCTCTAAGTGTTGTTCAACATGGAGGATACTGATTCATCAGCTGAGGGAGGACGGTACGTGGATGTCAGCAGGAGGTTTCCTTGCCCATGTTTAACCTGATGCCATGACGCCTTATGGAGTGTGGAGTCAATATTGAGGACTCCCAGAGCAACACCCTTCCAACTGTGTACCACTGTGCTGCCACCACTGGGTCTATTCTGCCAGTGGGGCATGTCATATCCCGGGATGGTAATGCTGTTGTCTGGGACATTGTCCATAAGGTGTGATTCTGTGAGTATGACTGTCAGGTTGTTGCTTACCTAGCCAGTGAGGCAGCTATCTCAATCTTGGCACTAACCCACAGATGTTAGTGAGGAGGACTTTGCAGGGTCAACAGGGCAGTTTCTACCGTTGTCTTTTCTGGTGCCTAGGTCAATACCAGGTGACCCATCCGGTTTCATTTCTCTGAGGTTTTGTAGCGATTGGTACAATTGAGTGATTTGCTGGGCCATTTCAGAGAGCAATTATGAGTCAACCACATTGCTGTGGGTCTGGAGTCACATGTTGGCCAGACAGGTGAGAGTGGCAGATTTCCCTGAAGGACATCAGTGAACCATAGAACATAGAACATAGAACAGTACAGCACAGAACAGGCCCTTCAGCCCACAATGTTGTGCCGACCATTGATCCTCATGTATGCACCCTCAAATTTCTGTGACCATATACATGTCCAGCAGCCTCTTAAATGACCCCAATGACCTTGATGGGTTTTTCCGACAATCAGCAATGATTTCATGTCAGATTTCATGGTAGACCTTTAATTCTGGACATTTTTTCCCCTAATTATTGAATTCAAATTCCACCATCTGCCATGGTGGGGTTCGAACCCAGATCCCCAGAACATTAGAGATAACAGGGTATAGCGCTGGATGAACACAGCATGCAAATCAGCATCAGAGGAGCAGGAAAGCTGTCGTTTCGGGTCTAGACCCTTCTTCAGAAAAAGGGTCTAGGCCCGAAACGTCAGCTTTCCTGTTCCTCTGATGCTGCTTGGCCTGCTGTGGTCTTTCAATTCTACACCTTGTTATCTCAGGTTCTCCAGCACCTGCAGTTTGTACTATTTCTCCAGAACATCAGCTGAGTTTCTGGATCAGTAATTTAGCGACAATACCATAGGCTATCGCCTACCCACCCAACCTCTTGAAAGTATAATTTCTGGCTTACTCCCAATGCCAAACTCAAAAGAGGAAAGGAACAAAAGGTTAAAGGAGATATATCAATGGCTGAAGAGCTGGTGTATTGTGCTGATTCAGGTTTTTGGACAATTTTAATATCTTTTAAGATAGAAAAGACCTGTTCAAAAAGGACAGGCCTAACCTAGACTGGAAGGGGACCAATATCTCATTCGGGATATTTTCCAGCTCCATTAAGGGAAACTTCATATTCATAGAGAGGGGGAGTGGAGGAATTCCAAGTAGCAGTAAAGCTGATGAACTCAGGACATGTTTAAGAGCATTGGACTGGGACATCATAGCTACTACAGAAACTTGCTTGAGAGATGGACAAGACTGACAGCTCAATGTGCCATGTTTTAGATGCTATAGGAAGGAGAGAAAAGGAGGCTAGAAAGCAGGGTTGGTGGGGGTGGAGGGGAGGGGGATGGTGGAATTTGTAATTATGGAATATATTACTGCTGTAACTAGGGAAGATATTTTTGATTCATTGTCCAGTGTCAATATCTGGGTAGAAATCATTAATAAGAAAGGAAAGATCACTTTGATAGGAATTTGTACTTCACGACCCCCCCAACAGTAAGTGGGAAATTGAGAAATAAGTATGCAGGGAAATCTCAGATATATGTAAGCATATTAAGGTTATAACAATGGGGGATTTTAATTTTCCAAACCCAGACTGAGACTACCAATGTGTTATATGTTTGGATGGTGAAGAATTTGTCAAATTTGTTCAAGGGAATTGTCTTTGTCAACATACGGATACCCCTACTAGAGAAGGAGAAAACTAAACCTTCATTTGGGCAATAAGGCAGGGCAGGTATCTGAAGTAAATGTGGGGAAACACTTTGGGTCTAGCCATCATAATACTATCAGTCTCAAAATGGTTATGGAAAAGGATAATTTTCCCGCAAAAGTTAAAGGTTTTAATTGGAGTAAGGCAAATTTTAATGGTATGAGACAAGAATTTTCAAAAGCTGATTGGAGTAAACTGTTTGTGGGTAAAAGGGCATCTGACAGGTGGGAAGCATTCAATAGTGTGATGATGAGAGTTCAGAGGCATTTTTTATTTCTGTTAGAGTGAAGGAATTGGCTGGCAAGATTAAGGAACAATGAATGAATAAAGATATTGAAGTTCTAGTAAAGAATAAAAGAGAATCTTATTTCAGACATAGACAATTGAGGTCAATTGAATCTCTTAATCAATATAAAGAGTGTAGGTGCACTCTGAAGAAAGAAATCAGTAAGGCAAAGAGGGAATATGAGACAGCATTGTCAGATAAGGTGAAGGAAAATCCAAAGTGATTATACAAATACACTAAGAGCAGGAAGGTAACTAGAAAGAGGGTAGGGTCTCTTAAAGATCAAAGAGTTTGTTTGAACCCCTGGAGATGGGACGGATACTAAATGAATATTTCACTTCAGTTTATACTGTGGAGAAAATAAAATTGAGTCTAGAGAATGCAGAGGAATAAACTTTGATGTTTTAAAAACAGTCCACGTTACAGAAGATGAGGCTTGGGAGTTCTTAGAGGTGGATAAATCTCTAGGAGCTGATCTAATGCACCCCAGAGCATTGTGCGAAGTAAGGGAGGAAATTATGAGACCCCTTGCAGAAAATTAGCATCATCTATAACTATGAGTGAGGTGCCTGAAGACTGGACAGTGGCTAATGCTGTACCTTTATTTAAGAAAGTTTGTAGGGAGAAACTGGGGAACAATAGACCTGTGAGTGTGACTTCGGATGTGGGTAAATTGTCAGAAGTGATTATAAATAATAGGATTTATGGTCATTTAGAGACACAAAAAATTGTTTTGGGATAGTAAGCATGCTTTTGTGTGAGGAAAGTCATGGCTTACAAACTTGATTGGAGATAACAAAGAGTCGAACTGGATGAACACAGCAGGCCAAGCAGCATCTCTGATCACTACCTTGATTGAGTTTTTTGAGGAAGTTGCCAAAAAGGTTGATGATGGCAGAGTAGTAGACATTGTTTATTTGGATTTTAATAAAGCCTTTAACAAGGTTCTGTATGGTAGGCTAATTAGTAAAATTAGGTCATATGAGATTCAGGCTGAGCTTGCCAATTGGATACATAATTGGATTAATGGCAGAAGACAGAGAGTAATGGTGGAGGGTTGCTTTCCAGACTGGAGATCTGTGACCAGCGGTGTTCCACAGGGATTAGTTCTGGGTCTTCTTTTGTTTGTCATTTATATAAATGATTTGGATGAGGATATAAGAGGTATGGTTAGTAAGTTTGTGGATGAAACCAAAATAGGTGGCATGGTAGACAGTGAAGAGGGTTTTCTAAGATTACAGAGGGATCTTGATCAAATGGGTCAATGTGCTGAAAAATGGCAGATGGTGTTCAGTCTGGATAAATGTGAGGTATTACAATTTGGTACTACAAACAAGGGTAGGGCTTATACAATTAATGGTAGAACCATTCATGGTTTTGTAGAACAGAGGGACCTAGGGATGCAGGCACATAATTCTTTGAAGTTTACATCACATACTGACAGGATGGTTAAAAAGGCATTTGGCACGCTTGCCTGTATTTCTCAGTCCATTGTGCATAGGAGTTGGGACATTGTGTTGTGGTTATACAGGACATTGTTGAGGCCTCTTCTGGAATAATGTGTTCAGTTCTGGTCATCCAGCTATAGGAAAGATGTTATCAAGCTGGAGAGGGTTCAGAAGAGGATTTCCCAGGATGTTGGCAGGTATGGAAAGTTTGAGTTATAAAGAAAGGTTGGATTGGCTGGGACATTTTTGCTGGAGCAGTGGAGGTTGAGAGGTGACCTGATAGAAGTTTATAAAATAATGAGAGGTATAGATAGAGTTGTACATAGCGATAGATAGAGTGTATTTCATGTGTGGAATGAGCTTCCTGAGGAAGTGGTGGATGTGGGTACAACGACAAGATTTTAAAGACATTTGGATGGACACGTGAATAGGAAAGGTTTGGAGGAGCCAGGAGCAGGCAGGTGAAACTAGTTTAGTTTGGGGTTATGTTCAGCATGAACTGGATTGATTGAAGATTCTGTTTCCATGCTGTGTATTTCTATAGCTTTATGACACAGATTGTAAATCACTGTGGCCACTACACTGATCCCTGTAGAACTTCACTTGTTACATCTTACCAACCTGAAAATGACCCATGTACCCTTTCTAACCATTTCCTGTTGACTAATCAATTCTCTATCCATGACAATACATTACTGCATACATCATGAGCTTTTTTAAAATTTTATATAGTAACTTTAAAATGCCAATTTGGCAAGTGACTTCTGGAAATTTAGGTAAAGCACATCCACAGGTTCTACTTTATCCACATTTTTTATTACTTCCTCAAAGTAAATTAGTCACATGTGATATTTCTTTCACAAAATCAAGCTGACTCAGTCTGATTGCACTGAGGCTTTCAAAGTGGCCCATGATAATCTCCTTAATTATAGATTCCAGCATTTTCTCAATGACAGATGCTAAGCTAACCTGCTAAGTGTAAATTTTGGCTTTTAATCCCTTCTTTCTTGAATGGAGGAGTTATACAGTTGCTATTTCCAAATGTGATGCGACCTTTCTAGAAGCTAGAGAATTTTGAAAGATTAAAACTAATGTATTTAATACTTCAGCAGCTGCTTATTTTAAGCTCCTGTAGAAGAACCTATTTTGGGGACTAATCAGTTTTTAGTTCTTGTAATATTCTTAGTATCTTTTCTCTGGTGTTTTTTCTGTTTAAAGTTCCTCCATCCTTTCCACCTCTTGTTGCATCGTTTTGTATATATTATAAATATATGTATCCCCAACAGTGAAGACAAATGTAAAATGCTGTTTGATTTATTTACTATTTACTTTTTTTTCCATCATTAATTTCCCAGAATCAATCTCTCAAGTATCATCACTTACCTTACACATCCTTCTCCTTTTTAATAATCTGCAGAAACAATCTCTAGAGGTTTTTATGGGAGGAATTTTGTCACAGACTGAGTGATGTGGGCTATGGCAAGACTTGTAATGGGCCAAAGGAAGGAGATTATAGCTTGTTAAACTCTTTATTCCACCACAATTTGCCGCACTAATATTCAGCTTCCCAGCTTACCAAACGTACCATATAAACTCGATGTTGAGAATTCTCGACATGGGAGTCAGAACAGGTGCCTGCCAATTTCAGCCCAGTGCTTGCTTCAAAGAACCCCCAACACTGGGAACCAATATCTCGGCACGGTTTATGGGTTCCAGCCACAGGCACCACATCCACGCAGATGTTGGCATCTACAGTGAGCCAGCCTCTAAAGCTTCTAATGACACATCTCCAATCCACTTACAGGATTTTACTGCCCTTTAATGCTGTACCTCAGGTGCACCAACAGCTCTCATTGTCGTGCTGCACAAAGGGCTCCTTGTCAGAATGTCGGTCAGCTCACCACCCCTCTTTATTCTTCCTTCCTTATTGTGTACTGTTTTCTCCTGGAATGACAGAGAGTGAGGCAGGCATTACGGGAGATGAAAGGGAGTGGCACAGCTGCAGTTTTGTTCTGAGGAGGCAGGTGCCCCAAGTGAATGAGTTGGCCATGCAGAGGGCATGGGGTATTGGTATCTCAGAGTTTTGTGTATGTGAGGGCAAGTGGGTGAGATGTTGCAGGCAATAGTGAGAGTGGTAGACCATGAACCTTGGTGGGGGGTGATTGCAGTGGCCCATACTGATTGAGGAATCACAGAGAAGCTGATGGTACTTACACAGGTGCAGTGGAGAAGTTCTTTCTACAATGCTGGGCATTCCTCCAGGCACTGAGGCTACACTGACCTGGTTGATAACCTTGCAGTAGGGTGGGCATTGTCTGGTGTTGTGGCATTCCCTGCTGGTCCTGGAGAAGGTGTCACCCTGCTTCAACACAGCCCTGTCCAGCAGGACCTCCAGGTTTCTGCCTGCCAAAAGGCCACTGATCTCCCCCTGTCTACCAATGTCAGGAGCAAATGTCAGGAACCTTACAGGGGCACTCTAGACTGACAGCACTTGTCTGGATGGGCAATAGTCTTTAAAAGATAGTACCAGAGATGCTGGTCAATTCCAGGTGGACTGGGTTGCCCTGGGAATGGCACCTGATAAGATGTATTTAGGACCAGTTAAGAGGGACATCCCAAATTGGTATGAAACAGTGAGAAAAATTGCTAAGCCCATGCCGAGTTCCCTCCAAAAACAATTTGAAGCAACTCACATTTAGTCAAAAAAAAAAATGAGATTCAGCTCTGTATTTCTACAAAGCTTTCTCTTGTACTTTTTTTTTCATTTTTTGGAGTCATTTGTTTCTTTAATTTTCTTTCCAATCTTCTGATTTGCAACTATTCTTTGTAGAATTGATGCTGTCTTTAGTGTCCTGTTCTCTAGGATAGTCTGTTCTTCCCTGAATATTCTGGAATGTATCTTTGCTGAGTGTTATGAAATATCTCCCTAATTGTCTGTCTCTGCTTCTGTACTGACCTTCTCTCTGCCTCATTCCACAGCTCACATTCATAGCTGTGTCTTCATACCCTTATAATTGCTTTTATTAGTTTAAAACATGAGTCTTGGACCCAATCTTGTCTCCCTCACCTGAAGGGGAAACTCTGTCATGCAATGATCACTGCTTCCTCAGGCATTCTATTCACTTCCCCTTCATCACAAGATAGTTAGGAATTAATTTGTGTAGTTGCTGGCAAAATATAATCTTGCAACTAATTAACTTATGAGACATATGCTTTCCATTCTGCATCAATCTAGGCTTATATCAGAATGTTAGTCTCTCTGTGAGAAGGAAGAAAGAATTCTGTGCAATGTTTTGTGTATGTGCAAAAAAGCAAAAAAATGCAACAAAAATATGACCATATCTCAAGGACATAGTGCCACTTGAGCCCTGCATTGCAATCCCACTAGAGGCAAGTACTTCCAGTCCAATGAACACATTCATGACTAAGATCTGACAAGGCATCTCATTGCTTAGATTTTTATAGGAATCTCTCTTCATTGTTACTGCAAAAGGGAAACTTTATTTGAAGCTTTCACAATAGATACAATGCCAAAATCTCTGTAGAAAATAGGGCACTGTGAATAAAAATATTCACTGAGCTTAGCTGAGAAAGATATCGAAAATTGATTACTGTGTTTAGGCTATTACCAACAAGCTAAGACTTTAAGAACACTTCCTTTATTATACAAGCACTAACTGTACGAATTCATATCAAACCATTGATACCAACATAACCTCATTGAATGTTTTAAAGGCAAAGATAGATTTTTGAAAAGTAAAAGAAGTAAGGGGTATGGTTATGGCAGAGCAGGGGGACCAGATAGCCCACTCCTGCTCCTGGTTCTTAAGTTCTTCCCATAATCCATCATTCAGTTATAAATATCAACTTTAGTTATTTGCAAGCTTTGTTCACGAGCAATTCCTAAACGTTGTTAATCAATCATTCTGCATCATACATGTTCGTATGCCTCAGGAACAATGCAGGCTAAAATTCCTTGGATAAGCATATGAATAATGATGGGATAGTGTAGGGGAAGGGGCTTAGATTAGTTCACAGGTCGGCGCAACATCGAGGACCGAAGGGCCTATTCTGTGCTATATTGTTCTATGTTCCAAGTTCTAAATTACAGAATCATAGACTCACAGAAATGTCAAGGTGGGAAGGAGACTATTTGACCCATCATATCCACACTGGCTCTCCAAATGAACACTGCGACTTAGCACTATTCTCTAATTTTGTCCTCATTCCCTTGTATCTATTTAAATAAAAGTCTAATGTCCTCTTGAACTGCTCGGTTGAACCTGCGTCTAACTTGCTACCAGGTTGGTAAATATTTTAAAATGAGAGAATAGCAGTCAGACTGGTGTTCCTATGAGTTTAACCAATTTAACGTCACCAGAAGTGCAGCACCAACCGAATTCAGCATGTAATGAAATCCACTTTTCGCAGGGTTACTGGGGAAGCATGTGTAAGTGGTTGGTTGCACTGACTTTGGTTTCAAAGCTTGTGTTTCTTGAGACCATCTCTAAATGAAGGAGAAACAAAACATCATATTCAGAAAAGGTGCATGTGGCTTTGGGCTCCTGGCAGTGACATCAGGCATCAAGAGAATCAGATTGTGATCCCAGGTTGATAAGGAAACAGAGACTGAATCTAGAAGGGAACACAGAACTCTCAGAGATGAGCATTACAGGCAGACTAAGGGGAGACTATGCTTGGGAAAGGTGAAAAGAAAATGAAACCTCAAACTGGACTTTGCAGCTGAAATAGTGAAATAGAATTAGTGCAACTGCTTCAATTACTTTGGGCTTGATGAACCAGAGCTGGTCACATAGAGAGCTGGGCTGTTACTGAGGAAATGATTCGAGTGAATCACAATGGTAGAACATGATGGCTTATGTATTAAGAAGGCTGCCAGTAAATCTGCGAGATCTATCATTGTTACATTGCCAATTTACATTGTAATTGATATTTTCCAGATTCCTGTTAATTCAGACCTAATCTGTGTTTATTTTAGTTTGATTGTTAAAGTAAAAGTTGTAAAAATTGAAATCTTGTTCATCATTTTCTTCTATTGGTCCATTTGGCAAGTTGATGTTTTTAGTTTATAAGTCTCCGTAGGAACCATTACAGTCAATGTGAACTGGATTTTCACTGCAGTTCCATTTGTGCCATTTTTAAAAGGGCAGTAGTAAGTGTTAAATAAATAATATTCTATACTTGTATCATTACACATGGAATAATTTAAGCCAGAAGTCTTTCTTGTGTTCTTGGGTTAGGCTGTCAGTGTATTATGGTAGAAGTTATAGAATCACGAAATGGTTACAGCTAAATAGGCTCATCATCTCCGTGCTAGCTCTCTGAAGTAATAAATCATCTGGTGCCAATTCTCCACCTTCCCTATATAGACTTGCACATTTTTCTTTTTCAGATAATAACCTAAGTCTTTCTTGAGTGCCTAGATTGAAACTCCTTCCACCACACTTTCAGGGAGATCATTCCACATGCAATCCGTGCTGCATTATTGTCATATTGCCATTGCATCAATGGGAACAGTTTCTCTATATCTGCTCTTTCCAGCCCTCTCAAAATTTTGAATATCTCTGTCAAATCACCTCTTAACTTTCGGTGCTCAAAGAAAAATACAATAAACTTTCCAATCTATCCGCATTTTGAAAGTCCCTCATCCTGAAATCATTCTTGGGGATAATATCAAAGAACTGCAGATACTGGAGGTTTGAAACATGAAGCCAAATTGCTGGTGAAACTCAGCAGGCCTGGCAGCATCTGTGATGATGCAGAAAGCAGAGATAAAGCAGAGTTCTGAAGCATTAACTCTGCCTTCTGCCCACAAATGCTGCCAGGCTGCTGAGTTTCGCCAGCAATTTCAGTTTTTGTTTCATTTTTGGGAATCTTTTCCACAATCTATTTAGTACATTCACATCCTTTAAAGTCTGCTGCAGAAAACAAGACACTGAGACCTTATGCAAGACTTTATACACTTATACAAATAAAAATTAATTTCCCTATTTTTGTAATCATGTTTTTGTTGATGTAACTTTATCCATGTGAGCTGTTCTGCTATCCTTCAATAACTTACGTTCATACACACTCAGGCACTGCACTTATTTTAAATTGTGCTATTTATTTTATATTGTTTATCCACTTCCTTCCTGCCATAATAAATCAACTCACAGCTGGTCACATTAAATTTCATCTGTCACTTTTTTGCCCAATGTACCAACCTGCCCATGTTTCTTTTATATTTCACTGTTGTTCTCACAGTTCA
Source organism: Stegostoma tigrinum (assembly GCF_030684315.1). Taxonomy (NCBI): domain Eukaryota; kingdom Metazoa; phylum Chordata; class Chondrichthyes; order Orectolobiformes; family Stegostomatidae; genus Stegostoma; species Stegostoma tigrinum. Next base: position 35,664,913 of record NC_081358.1, on the reverse strand, counting down.
TAGTTATTATCAGCTATGGATTCTGAAACTGTGCCCTATACATCCACGATAATAAGAGATAACAAGGTGTAGAGCTGGATGAACACAGCAGGCCAAGCAGCATCTTAGGAACAGCAAAGCTGATGTTTCGGACCTAGACCCTTCATCAACTTTCCTGCTCCTATGATGCTGCTTGGCCTGCTGTGTTCATCCAGCTCTACACCTTGTTACCTCGGACTCTCCAGCATCTGCAGTTCCTATTAGCTCCTATACACCCATGGTTTAGGTTATGGACCTACAATAAAAAAGACTATAGAATAATGATAATGTCAGGGAGAACATGTTCTAAGCATTGACACTTTAGAACGTTCTATAATGAACATTTCTCCAGCCCAAAACAAAACTCATTAACCATAATGGTGGTTCCTGTCTCTCGACCAATTTTGTGCCCATGTTACTCTTGTCCCTTTAATTCCATGAGCTGCTTTTGCAAAAAAATGATCAAATGTCTTCTGTTTATCCATATTCATCACACCCAAATGCAAAGGAAATGATGGCCTAATGTATTATCGCTGGACTGTTAATCCAAAGACCCAGATAATGTTCTGGAGACCTGGGTTTGAATCCCGCCATGGCAGATGGTGAAATTTGAATTCAACAAAACTATCTGGAATTAAGAATCTACTGATAATCATGAACCCATTGTCGATTGTCAGGAAAAACCTATCTGGCTCACCAATGTCCTTTAGGGAAGGAAACTGCTATCCTTACCTGGTTTGGCCTACATGTGACTCCAAACCTATAGCAATGTGTTTGACTCTGAACTGCCCTCTGGCCAATTAGGGATGGGCAGTAAATGCTGTCTAGCCAGCAAAGCTGCCATCCCAATAATGAATAAAAAAACCACAACAATAGCATTACCCTCATAGATCTTACCAGATACCTTATCAAAAACTCAATAATTTGAGTTAAATATGATTTAACTAGAACGAGTTCCCACTAGCTTTCTGTAATTAATCCAAAATTTCTGAAGTGACTCTTGATTTTGTTCTAATTTATTCTTTATATAAACTTTCCCAGAACCAAGGTTAAACTGACAGGCCCGATGACACCATCCTTAAGCTGTAAATCTTTTGCTTTTGGACGACACCAAAAGTTAATGTTCAAGAGAAACAGCCTATGTTTTGTAAATGCTTGTTTTTGAACAGCTCAGAATTAGCTTTTCTGCTATGACTATTATATACTGCACCTTAATTTAAATCATTAGTAAAATTTGCAAGGTTGCAGTTATATATTTAATTCATTATGGCTAAGGAAAAATAAATCAAATGCAAGTGCAGCATAAAAAGCCATCGCAGGCCAAAATAATTCTGTAAAGTGAAGTTCGTCTCATCACTTCTGAAGCTACAAAGCCTACTTAAATTTTGCGACTATTCATAGTCACCAAGGTTAATTAATGTTTCAAAACTAAGAGATTACATTTTTAAAATCGGAAAATGAAAGAGGCTATACCTTCATTATAAAACGTGTTTAAGTCTTATTAAGCACAGTTTGATAAGGCCCACATGTGACTGACATATTTGAAATTGTGGTGGGAAAATATGCAAATAAGAGGCTAGCAACAATTCATCATCATGGCCAAGTATCTGACACTGTCTGTCATGAGGAAAGTTAATGCAGACAGGTATTTTGCATTGCTTTCCAATAAAAAGACAAGAATTAATTTGCATACATCTATCAAGAAAATGATATTAACCTAGATCAGCATGACTATTATTTTGAGCCACATGACACAAAATGCTTTTAATTTATTCCTTATTCTAAATAAACATTTCTTCCACACAAAATGAGTTTATTTCTAGTTTGTGCCTAGTGTTTCGCATGTACAACATTGTTTGAAAATGTGGAGTTTATTTGCATCCACTTGAAAATTAGATTTCCCCAAAGAGTCTATCTCCTGATACCTGTTTTGCTAGCAATTTTTGGTTAGTGAGCTTTTAAAATTGCAGATTTCATCTGATCAGGTTTAAGGTTCAAATTTCATTTCGAACAAAGTAATTTCCTATTAAATCTAAAAATAAATAAAATGATAAAATATTTGACATTGAAATTGAAAATTTTTCATGTCAGACCTGATGGATAACTGATATTTTCTAGAGGATATATTAAGCAGAGCATCCATTATTTTGTAATTCAGGGTATATTGACAGAGGAAAGGAATTACAATGTGTGTGGTTATTTAATCAACTCAGCTTTTAAACCAATGCAATGGATTTGGGTTGGAACAGGAATGCGACTTGGTAAAGATGGGACAATATATACGTGGATCCATGACAGGATTTGGGTAAATGTCCAGTGGTGATTGCCAGAGGTGCTGTACAATGAAAGAGGTTTATTGACAAATGTATGCTGCCATTTCCAGAGATGATATTTCAGCTGAGCAGTACAGTCAAATTGACAAGAGACGCTGGTCAGGAGAGATGAAAAGAATGAAGCCACAAAACGGGGCTTACAGCCAGAAATAGTGAAATCAAATTACTGCCATTGCTTCACGTATTCTGGGTGTGAGAGAACCTGAGCAATCAGGGGTATTCATTATTTAGGAAGGATTGACAAAAAAGGAAAGGAGGTGGGCAGCATTGTTAGCAAAGAATTTTAAGTGCATTGTGAAGAGTCATGTTGATTCAGACAGTCAAGCTATGAAATTGTTATGATGACTGTATATCAGCTATTTTTATTGTGACCATTGGCCCTATTTAACAATATGTAATGGAGAATGTTTATCATATCAGAGAAAGATGATTCTGTGCCTTCGTGTAAGTGCTAGGACCACTGCTTTTAATTTTGGTGTATACATAAATTATTCAGATATTGGAAGACAGAGTAATATTTAAAACTTTTCCAATGACACCAAACCTAGTTATGACAAAAGCTGAGAAAGATGACAGCTGATTGCTATTGGACAGAGACAACGGCAACGTGGAGGCTCAGCGGTTAGCATTGCTGCCACACAATGCTAGGGACCTGGGTTCGACTCCACCCTCGTGTGACTGTCTGCGTGGCGCTTGTACCTTCTCCCTGTGTCTGCGTGTGTTGCTGCCACGTGCTTTGGTTTCTTCCCACATTCCAAAGATGTGCAGGTTAAGTACACTGGCCGAGAGAAATAGCCCATTGTGTCCTGGGGGGTGGGCAGGTTAGGTACACTGGCCCTGGGAAATAGCCCATTGTGTCCTGGGTGATGTGCAGGTTAGGTACACTGGCCCTGGGAAATAGCCCATTGTGTCCTGGGTGATGTGCAGGTTAAGTATACTGGCCCTGGGAAATAGCCCATTGTGTCCTGGGGGGTGGGCAGGTTAGGTATATTGGCCATGGGAAATAACCCATAGTATCCTGGGGGGTGGGCAGGTAAAGTACACTGGCCATGGGAAATAACCCATAGTATCCTGGGGGGTGGGCAGGTTAGGTACACTGGCCATGGGAAATAGCCCATTGTGTCCTAGGGGATGTGTAGGTTAGTTATATTGGCCATGGGAAATAACCCATAGTATCCTGGGGGGTGGGCAGATTAGGTGGATTAGCCATGGGACATACAAGCTTACAGGGATAGGATGGGGTTATGCCTGGGTGGGATCATCATCAGAAGGTCAGTGTGGACTCCATAGGTTGAATGGCCTGCTTCCACACTGTAGGGATTCCGTGATAGATAGATTTGTGACAGAGCGAGTCCTCTTGAAACTTCCTACTTCTCTTACCCATAACGTTGAATCTGTATCCCTGTCATCTTTGACCATCAGCTAAATTTAGGTCTACATTATCTAAAACTCTCATAAATTCTTTACACTCTGCAACAGTTCCTGCAGGTTGAAGGGTAGCTAATGTAACCCCTCCATTCAAGAGGGGAGGGGGAGAAACAAAGCTCAGTGAAATACCAGTTACTCTAGCATCAGTTATAGGGAAAATGCTAGAGCCTATTAATAAAGATATCATAACAGAACATTTGGGATGCATTAACAGGATGGGACAAAGACAACATGAGTAATTAGCATGGATTAAGAATTGGTTGACAGGAAGCAGAGAGGGGTATTTTTTCAGTGGCAGATACTCACTAATGGGGAACTGTTTACCATTAGGATCTGTGCTTGAACACCAGCTATTCGCAATGTATTTAGATGACTTGGATGGGGGAATCAAATGCAACATTTCCAAGTATGATAACATCACGAAACTGAGCAGGATAATGGGTTATGAGAAGGATGCAAGGAAACTTCGAGGTGATTTAGACAAGTTGAGTGAGTGGGCAAACACGCGACAGATGCAGTATGATGTGGCTAAATGTGAAGTTATAAACTTGGATGTGAAATACAGAGAGAGAGTCTTGTGACACATTGAGAAATGTGGATGTAAAGAGGAATTTAGGTTTCCTTGCACATCAGTCACTGAAAGTGGATAAAAACTGAAAGAACTGTGGATGCTATAAATCAGATGCAAAAATAAAGATTGCTGGAAAAGCTCAGCTGGCCTGGCTGCGTCTGTGGAGAGAAATCAGAGTTAACATTTTGGGTCAAGTGACTGTTCCTGGAAAGTACACAGTCTGGTCCAGCAAGCAATTAAGAAGGCAAATGGTATATTGGCCTTCATTGCAAAATGATCTGAACTCAGAAGCAAACATGTAGCACTGCAATTATCCAGGGCCTTGGTGAGACCACACCTTGGAGTATTGTGTTCAGTTTTGATCTATCTTGAGAAAGGATATAATTGGCATAGAGGGATTGCAGTGGAGGTTCACTAGGCTGCTACAGGAAAAGGCAGGATTATCCTATGAGGAGAGATCAGTTCAACTCGACCTGTATTCACTCACATTTAGACAGATGAGACAGGGTTCTGATTAAAATGCATAAAACTCCCGCAGGGCTAGGAAGACTCGGTGCAGGGAATCTGCTTTCCCCCTGTTGTGGAATTTAGAACCAAAGAACTCGGTCGCAGGATATGTGTAGACCATTTAGGACTGAGATGAGGAAGGATTTCAAAAAGTAGTGGAACAGTGGAATTCTCGACCACAGAAAGCTGTGGAAACCGAGTCATTGAAAATGTTCAAGAGTTCAAGAAAAAGGTGGATAAAATCTTGGACTCAATGCGTGTGGTGAAAAAGCAAGAAAATGACACTGAGATACCAGTACAGGCATGTTTATACTGGTTTGAAGGGCCAAATGGCCTCCTCTTGCTCCTGGTTAGAAATATCTTTAAGTAGCTGACTCTTGACTATAACATTTTGACATTCAACAGACATCATTTAAACTCAATTGTACTCAAAAATTATTTGTGCTCAAAAGTGGCCGTTTAGTTAGCCCTCATCTGACATAACTTGCACTCGAAAACATTATTTTGCCATCGATTGACATCCCAAGTAGCAATTGACTGGCATCAAAAGAAATCAAAAACTGATCAGTAATTGACCTGCTCCCTGATGTTATTACACACCTCTAGAGCAGACAACAGCAGAAACACTAGTGATAAATTACCACAACCTAATTATAGTCAAACTGCTTAGAAGTATTTAACTGACATCAAAGGTTCATAGTTCCTTGAAAGTGGAGTTAGCATTTGGGATGCTTGCCTTTATTGGTCAATGCATTGAAAATAGGAGTTGGGAGGCCATGTTGCAGCTGTGCAGAACATTGGTTAGGCCACTTTTGGAATACTGTGAGCAGTTCTGGTCTCCCTGCTAGCGGAAGGATGTCATGATACTTGAAAGGGCTCAGAAAAGATTTACAAGGATGTTGCCAGGGTTGGAGGGTTTGAGCTATAGGGAGAGGCTGAATAGACTGGGGCTATTTTCCCCGGACCGTCAGAGGCTGAGAAGCATTAAAGAAGTTTATAAAATCATGAGGAACATAGATAAGGTAAATAGAGAAGGTCTTTTCCCCAGAGTGGGCGAGTACAAAACTAGATGGCATAGGTTTAGGGCAAGAGGGCAAAAGATCTAAAAGGGTCCTCAGGGCCAACTTTTTCACACAGAGGGTGGCGCATGTATGGAATGAGCTGCCAGAGCATTTAAAAGGCACCTGGATGGGTATATGAATTGGAAGGGTTTAGAAGACTATGGGTCAAATGCTGGCAAATGGGATTAGATTTATCTAGGATATCTGGTCAGCATAGATGTGTTGGACTGAAGGCTCTGTATCCATGCTGTGAATCTATCTCTGTGATTCTATGACTCTAAAAGTGATCATGCTTGTTTATGAGGAAACAAAATCTAACTTCTATCAATCATGATGAAAATAGTCAAGTTTCTGACATCAACCATATCATAGCAAGGAATTACAATGATGTAGCTGATGTAATATGTTATACCTGCCTATGTGGTATGGGAAGATTGGTTAAAACTTTGCAAATCATGAATACAGATACAAAAACACTGTTCTTTTCTGTGTCTGTGATTTTAAGAAATGCCTTTCCAAAGATCAAAATTTTATCTCATCCCATCTGTTTCAACCAAACTACGACACCTGCAAAGATGCTTCGACTGATCATTCTCCAAGGTAGTAATCTACTGGAATCCTGGGAAATCCATCTTATTCAGAATCTGATTGGTTCCATTGAGTATAACTACAGAAAATTACTATGATGGGGGGATATTAATTACTTAATAACTGTGGTAAAGTAAACACTTGTCACATTGTGTAAAGTGATTTTCCAGTTCCTGTACATGGAAGGAAGGCTGTGCATAAATACACAAATTATCGTACAGTGAGTGTTCATGTAAAGTTGTGGCTGTGTTCTTGAATGTTAGAATCCCATTTTTCTATTAAAACCAATGCATAATCTGATTAATTATTATGTAGGGCCATGGTCATTCAAAAAAAGTATTAAAACATTACAACATGTAAGTTGAAATGTTTTATCTTGCTAAATTTCTGCACTGATGCATAATAACTTTACACTAAAATAAATTTACTTACTGTATCGACAGCTTGATGCCCAATCCTAACGGTCCCTGATTCTCCAGGGTCACTATGGAACCTTCTCCATCAACAACACCTGATGTTCCAACCTGCAGCTTCTCTCCCATCTTGACCCTTCGACGTACAGACTCCCTTTCTGTGCACACCCTACTCCTTGACTCACCACCACCCTTTCCTGAACTCTTCTTGTTCAACTCCAATATTGTGGAAGACTGGCCCTGATTTTGCAGAAGAGGTGAGTGGGGCTGTTTAAACCGATGTTTTTAAATTGTTCTTCTACTCACTGTTTTCCTCTGCTGAACATACACTGTGAATGAGAACTCTGGGGACGGGTTGTGAAAGACAGGAAAACCTTTGACAATCGTTTATATTGTCTGAGTGACTGTGATAGAGACTGCATGGGACTACATGTGGGCCTCACAAGCACTCCCTTTCACCCTCCCTCTCACTGGATCTATGTTCCACACATACTCATAGAATCCCTACGGTTTGGAAGCAGGCCATTCAGCCCATTAAGTTTACACTAACCATCTGAACAGCATCCAACCCAGACCCATATCCCTAACCTATCCCTGTAGCTCTGCATTTTCTATGGCTAACACAATTAGCGTGTACATCTCTGGACACTATGGGGTATATTAGCTTGCCCAATCCATCTAACCTGCATACGTTTAGACTGTGGGAAGAAACCAGAGCACTCAGAGGAAACTCCTGCAGACACAGGGACAAAGTGCAAACTCTACACGGACAGTTGCCCAAAGGTGGAATCAAAGCCAAGACTATAGAGGCAGCAGAGCTAACCACTGAGCCACCATATTAGGGCATTGTGTTTACACACAAACCTGACTATCAAAGCTGCAGTTCTATACCCTTAAGTTTGAGCTCATTGAACACATACAATGCAAATATCATGTCAGCATTTTACAGTAGGGTTGAACAGTATCCCATTTATACTAGATACTGTTGCTCAGCTGGAGTCCAGCTGTTTATATGTGTATAAGGTGCAGCATATTGTCCATTAATTAAATTCAATCAGAGCAAGTGATAGCAGTATTGCAGAAACCTTTCATTACTTTTTCATTTCCAATACATAAATATTTACATCTGTAGCTTGTACATATGACTTGCAGAAAAATACATGGAATGTTTCTCGCTAATGATACAAATGTATAATTAATGAGGCTTTTGAATACAGCTAGTGCAGTCAGAGAAACAACAATTTTTAAAATATTCCTAGTTAGAATCTATCATTTTTGTTGAAATTATCAACGTAAAATAATAGATTTATGTTGAGTGTTTAGACAATAATGTACTGAACATGCTCATCCTTAGATATAGCCAGTGAAGAATGTTCCTAATGCACAAATTATACAAAATAGACAGACAGTGTAATGTATGAGAAATGGGTGAAAAATGCAGTTCTGTTTTGGACAATGCAACAATTAATAGATTGTGGCAATGATCGAAGACTTGGTGAAATTTATGGAGAATTATAGATGGTTGGGAGCTGCAATTTAGGAAAAGTTCACATATAATAAGCCACGAGGCGGAAACTCATGTGGTTTGTTGATGGTAGATAAATCTTAAGATTAAACTGAAGTCTTTTGCCCATTGCCTGCCATTTATTTTTATAATATAGTACAGTGTCAATAAAATGAAAACTGTGTCAATGATTAGAATTAAAATTTGAGTTAAAATAACATTCGCTAACATGTGTGAGAGAATTATACAATCGCTTGCTTCGCAAAGGTAAGATAAGTAAAACAGCAAAGGGAAGGTAATAATTTACGTTACATAACTATATGGAATCAAATAAATCTGCTATTTTATATATATGTGTGTGTGTGTATCATTGTTTATTGAACACAAAATTCCCAAAGCCCTCTCATTAGCTGACTTCAAGGTGATGAGTCCACCATTTATTCTGCAGAGGGACTTTCCTCAGTTGTGTGTAGCATTATCTGTGTCCCTCTGCAGGTGCACAGGCACTGAGGCCATGACACTGGTGGTTGCTATGAAGGAACCTTGGACTGCCCTAAATTTATTTAGCAAGGGCCACTTCCTGCATCACCCAGGAACATTTGACTGCAGCTAAAGAGCATCATTATTTCGAGACATACTATCTGCTTCTAAATCAAACTAGCAACATGTAGAATTGATCCTGTCCCCTTTGATAACCAACCTCCAGGCCCATTAGGTGGCCAATGCTGGCAATCCACTGGTATTATTGCAGTTAAAACATTACATGAATTTGAGGTGCTTTTTTTGGGAGGTAATGTGATTCTGTGCATCTCTTGAGTGCAAGAACCATTGTAAGCACAGTTAGAGATTACATGCCACCAGGCTATAATCCAACACATTTACCTGATATCACAAGCTGTTGGAGTGCTGCTCCTTTGTCAGGTGAAGCCAACTTCACCAAATGAAGAAGCAGCGCTTTGAAAGCTTGTGATTTTAAATAAACCTGTTGGATTATAACCTGGTGTTGTGCGACTTCAGACTTTGTTCACTCCTGTCCAACACCACATCATTGTAAGCTCGAAAACACACTCAAAGCAATTGCAACTCTATCATAGATAACAAGGAGTAGAGCTGGATGAACACAGCAGACCAAGCAGTGTCAGAGGAGCAGGAACGCTGACATTTCAGGCCTAGATGCTGTAGCCTTCCTGCTCTTCTGATGCTGCTTGGCCTGCTGTGTTCATCCAGCTCTACACCTTGTTATCTCAGATTCTCCAGCATCTCTGCAATCCTATCATATATTGCTTGACATACCAAAATGAATAAATTCAACCAGCACAACACTAAAGAGTACTAATTCAATGCTGTTTTCTGTTTATTATTTGAAACAAGTGCAAATATCAACAACAATAATTTCTAGCCTTGTGACGTTTGTTCTTATTTAATTGAAAGAGGTCACTGATGACATTTACACTCCTTTCAAATCACATGATCACCGACTGTAGCTGATCAGGGAACAGTTCATCCTGATAGCAAAGACCAATCTGAGGGAATGGTTTAATATTGGAGCAAATGGGATGTAAAACTTTTGCTTCCATGAGAAATGCTAAGGTATAAAGACAATAATAAATTAGCACTCGTTACGTTTTGCCATCAACAAATTAACATGGCTTTCAATATATTTTCTAATCTGTAAATGTCAGAGCTCTCTACAAATCCAAACAGTGGCATCTAAAATGTGCTTTATGAAAGCATTTATAAAAGTATTGATTTTTTTTTTTAAAAAGCATATCCCTATCTGGTATCCAGGTGTGGTCATGAGGCCAGGTGAAGGCAAACAATCTAACCCTGCAATCTCTTCTCAGAGGCCAATGGGCCTACAACAAGAGACCCCAGATCATCCTTATTGTTCCTTGGAATTGCTGTCTCACATCCAGTGGCTACTGTGTCTCTTACTTATTAATGCATATAAGTATTGTGCAAATAGAATACATACAATTTTACAGGCACATGCATAAAATGTAAACAGTCCACCAGCTGGGTCAAAGTATTATTTTTATAATTAATGAACTGCAATATAAGTATTATTTTAAATGTCTTTGTGAGTACTGTTAGTTACCAATATAATTATAGCTGCACTAATGTTAAGCACATTTCTGTCTGTCTGTTTGTTAAATTATAAATGTTTAATTTTAGCAGTGTGTCATTTACAAATCTTTGAGTGTTTTTGATTAATTGATTTATGCATTTGTCAGTTGCAATGTTTTTTTGTTGTATTAGTTTTGTTAATTATTTTTGTGTAAATTTTGCTTTTAAATGTGTTTTCTTGTTTTTTCCGGTTGTTTCAAATTCCTACTCACTTGAGTTATCTATTTACATGAATGCTAACTTGACCTTACAATACTAACCAGAAGTAAGGTTCCCCTGGAATTGCCAGTGTGGCATATATTGCAGTATCGAGTAGCTGGGAAATACGGTGGAGTTGAAGCCAAAATGAAAAACACCATTCTGAAACACATAACTGAGTCAGACCCCCGACCCCACCCCTGGGATGACGCCCACACTAAGGCGATCAGATGCCCGGAGTATGAGGTCATGGAGCAGACAATGAATAGGAGTGAAGTCAGGCACAACTTGGTGCTTGGGACAGAGGCAGTAAAGCATTTTCAGGCTTCACGATCATTCTTGGCAGGGCCTATCTCCATTTGTCTCTCGCTGGATGTTTGAAGTCCAGACAAATCTTACAATTGATGCAGCTTGCGGAACAAAGTCACCTTGATAGCACCTATTGTTATCTTTGTTTTGTCTCGTTTATTAGAAATTGTTTATGTTTGGGAAAGACAAGTAATTGCTGCAACAACAGCTACATTCACCACTATGCCGTACAGGAAATATTGGAACTCTTAAAGGACTCATCATTCAATGGTAGCATCCAAAGCATCATGCAGCTTTGAGGACTAAGACAATGGTTTAACTGTGGAAAAAGCCACAATGTTGGCTGTGCAGATCATACCTGCCATGTTAGATTCCAATACTTTCCACATGAATGCACGCTGAGACTCACAGATACAAACTAACCTTACCTAAACAACTTGAGTGGAAAGGATATGGACAAGGAGATATCAGAAATCTCATCAACACATACTTCATCATGGTCAGGTACGCTTAAAAATTGTGCAAAGGTTTACCAATCACAATTCCATGACCAGCTCAAGAGATAAAATTCAGCTCATGTTCAAAATTGAATCAGGTGCAGTTACTTAGAGAGGAAGGCTTCATTAATTTGATGCACCTTTTAGCAAATTCCATTTTAATGGTGGTGGCACTATCTCTATTCATTGAGTCGTAGAGTCATTCAGCACAGGATCAGACCCTTCAGTCCAATTTGTCCACCCTGACCAAGTTTCCCAAACTAAATCCATCCCACTTGCCTGTGTTTGGCCTATTTCCCTGTAAATATTTTCTAGTCATGTTCCTGTCCAAACGCCTTTTACATGTTGTAACTGTAACTGCATCTACCATTTCTTCTGAGCAGTTCATTCCACACACAAACCACCCTCTGTGTGAAAAAATTGCCCCAGATCCCTTTAAATCTTTTTCCTCTCACCTAAAAATATGCTCCCTAGTTTTGAACTCACCCACTCTCTGGAAAAGACCTTGGCTATTCAACTTATCTATGCCCCTCATGATCTTATAAACCTCTATAAGTTCACTCCTCAAACTTCTACACTCCAGTGATAAGATCCCAGCCTATCTAGCCTCTCCTGATAACTCAAACATTTCTGGTCCCAGCAATATCCTGGTAAATCTTTTCAGAACCCTCTCTAATTTAACAATATCCTTTCTGTATAACAGGGAGACAGAACTGCACGCATGTTAGGAGGGGAAGGTTGAACCCCTCTGATAATTAAAATTGAAACACAATGAAACCCCAATCTGTTACAGCGGGAGTAAGTGTGCCCTTCTAATAATTAAACCTGAAACACTCAGAGAAGCTCACCTCACATCACCTAATTTGTTACACTGTTACGGGTAGGTCAATTGAAATAAAATTCCTGATAGCCACTTTATAAGTAACAAGTAACAATTTATTTATTTAACCATAACGGTGAACAAATTAACAGAATTACTACCAAACCGAACAATTCCCCCGCTAAGTACTAACTATTCTCTAGCTGAACTAAATTCTGCTGGAATGCTGTCACATAAGAAGTGATAATAAGTGTCCAACTTATATAACAATAAATTAAAACTTAGTTACTCTAAGTTCGTACAGACAGCGTCTTTGGAACACGCTGCCTTTTCTGCTTCCTCTGCAATCTCTCTTCTGTTGATCTCATGTCACAGATGTCTTTCTTCAGTTGATTCTGCAGTCAGGGTTGTTTTCTCTCTATTTTTGTCAATGAGGACTCTGAGTAAAATTGCCATGGTATCTTTGATTAATCAGATGGTGCTAACTCTGAAAGCTAAAAGTCGTTGTCTCTGTTCAACAACACTACCCAGGACCCTTACCAATAACTGGAGCAGCCCTGCCCTCATTTGTTTTACCTAAATGCAACACCTCGCATTTATCCAAATTAGACTCTATCTGATGCTCTTCAGCCCACTGGCCCAACTGATCAAAATACCTTTGTAATCTTAGATAACCTTCTTCACTGTCTAACAATGCCTGCTATGTTCTCATCCAAATTGTTTATAAAAATAACAAACAACAGTGGACGCAGCACTATCCCTGTGTCACACCACTGGTCACAGGTCTCCAGTCCAAAAAGAAAGTCCCCCATCACCATTTTCTGTCTCCTACTGTCAAGTCAATTTTGTATCCGATTGGTAGGCTCTCCCTGAATCCCATGTGATCGAACCTTAGTAATTAGTCCACCCAGTAGAACCTTGTCGAAGGTATAACTGAAGACAGAGTGTTTCGTTGTGAGCTTTGTGAGGCTCGTTTACAAACTCCTTTTTACCTGCAGAGACATCTGCTGATACACTTCAAATGTGATCTATGTGATCAAGTCTTGGGAGGTCTGTTTGTACTTAACAGTAATTAGAAGATATATACTGTAAGGTGGAAGATTTGTCCATACTGCGGTGAAATTTGTCAGCAAAGTGACATTATGTATTCATTAGAGCTGAAAGAACTGCAGATACTGTAAATCTGTAACAAAAACAGAAATTGCTAGAAAATTTCAGCAGGTCTGGCAACATCAGTGAAAAGAAATGTGAGTTAACATTTCAGATTAAGTTCTGAGGAAGGGTCACTCAACCTGAAACGTTAACTCTGATTTATCTCCACAGAAGCTGCCAGACCTGCTGAGCTTTTCCAGCATTACTTGTTCATATTTAGAGATAGTCCCCTATACATGTCCCTAATGTGACATTTCTCTCCCCAGAGGAATTAAAAATTAATTATGTATTTAACAAGTGTTAGTCAAATGAGGGGACTAGAGGACAATATGAAGACATCAGCTAAGCACACAATCAGTTATAACTTACACATGCCACTGATCATTCATAAGTCATTAGCAAAAGTTAATGAGGATGTCAAAGTGAAAACAGATTAAATTATTAAGCAACGCAAGGTTGCTTAAGGTTGCTTAACGCAAGGCAAAGCAATGATTTACTTTGGCAAACAAGCAAGCATAAGGCACTCGTGAGTTTAACTTGGAGTTTGGGTTTGAGTCAAATGGCCTGATCTCAACCATGAACTTGCATCATCTCTATGAGGTCCATAGTAGACCAAGTGGAAGCTCATTACAGAGGCATAGCTGCATAGGAATGTATGATATTTGATTGTAAGTGGAGCAGTAAAGTTTGAGGATGCAATTTTTTTTCTCAGAATGATACTGCTCATTCACCATATTAAGTTAATCACAATAACATCAACAACAAATTTGTTGATTTAATTGTAAACAGTAGAGGCTGTTGTATCTCAAAGGCTCTTTTTGTACATAGAGGAAATAGATAAGATGAGTTCTAAGAAATGACTTGATCTAAACATGTTTGTTGTTTCAAATTACTCCATTGAAAACAGAGCCTAAGTTAAAAGAGGGAGTATTTATTTCCTTTCATTCATATGTGGGATGTGGGTGTCACGAACTGGGCCCAACAGTCATTGTCCATGCCTTGTTGCCCTTGAGAAGGTGGTGGTGAGTTGCCTTCTTGAACTGCTGTACTCCATGTGCTGTGGGTTGATCCATAATAGCACGAGAGAGGGAATTCCAGGATTTTGACCCAGCGACTATGGAGGAACAGTGGATATGTTTCTAAGTTCGGATGGTGAATGGGTTGGTGGGTAACTTGGAGGTGTTAGTATTACCATATGTCAGATGCCCTTAACCTTCTAGTTGGAAGTAGTTGTGGGTTTAGAAGGTGCTGTCTGAGGATCTTTGGTGAATTTCTGCAGTGCATATTGTACATAATACATACTGTTGCTACTGAGCATCAGTAGTGGAGGGAGTGAATGTTTGCAGATATAGTGCCAATCAAGTGGGCTGCTTTGTCTTGAATGATGTCATGCTTTGTGAGTATTGTTAGAGCTGCACCCATCCATGTAAGTGGGGAACATTCTATCACACTCCTGACTTGTGTCTTTTAAATGGTGGACAGGCTTTGGGGAGTCAGGAGGTGAGTTACTTGCTGTAGTATTCCTAGCCTCTGACTTGCCCTGGTAGCCACTACGTTTATGTGGTGAGTCCAGTTAAGTTTCTGGTCAATGATAACCCCCAGGATGTGGATAGTGGGGTAATCAGTGATGGTAATATCATTAAATGTCAAAGGGTGGGGGTCAAAGCCTCACATTTGTGTGACACAAATGTTATTTGCCACTTGTCAGCCCAAGCCTGGATATTGTCTAGATCTTATCGCATTTGAATGTGGACTGCTTCAGTATCTGAAGAGTTGCGAATGGCGCTAAACATTGTGCAATCATCGGTGAACATCCCCACTTCTGGCCTTCTGATGGAGGGAAGGTTATTGATAAAGCAGCTGAAGATGGTTGAGCAAAGGACACTATCCTGAGGAACTATTGCAGAGATGTCCTGGAGCTGAGATGACTGACCTCTAACAACAACGTCTATCTTCCTATGTTATCAGTTCTGATTCCAACAACCAGAGATTTTGCCCCACAATACCCTTTGATTCCGGTTTTGCTCAGGTTCCTTGATGCCACTCAGTCGAATGCAGCCATGATGTCAAGGGCTGTCACTCACCTCACCTCTGGAATTCAGCTGATTTGCCCATGTTTGAACCAAGGCTGTAAGAAGTCAGGAGCTGCATGGCCCTGGCAGAACTCAAACTGGGCATCAGTGAGCAGGTGCTGCTTGATAGCACTGTTGATGACAACTTCCATCACTTTACCGATGATCGAGAGTAGACTGAGGGGACAGTAATTGGCTGGGTTGGACTTCTCCTGCTTTTTATGTACAGGACATACTCGGGCAATTTTCCACATTGTTGGGTCAAAACCATTATTGTAACTGCATTGGAACAGCTTGGCTAAGAGATCCACAATCATTGTACAGTGTTTGATTGCTTTAGCCTCTGCAAAATGGGAAGGCGATCGCCTAGTGATATTATTGCTGGATGGTTAATCCAGACACCCAGGTAATTTTCAGGAGACCCAGGTTTGAATCCCGGCATTGCAGATGGTAGAGTTTGAATTCATTAAAAATCGCGAATTAGGAGTTTAATGATGACCTTGAATTCATTGCCGATTGCCAGGAAAAACCCATCGCATTCATGAATGTTCTTTAAGGATGGAAATTGCCATCTTTACCTGGTCTGGCCTACATGTGACTCCAGACCTAAAGCAATGTGGTTGACTCTTGGGCAATTCGTGGTAGGCAATAAACGCTGGCCCGGCCAGCTTTGTCCTCATCCCATGAATGAATTTAAAAAAGCTGCTGCATCAAGTGATTGATGACTGACTCTCAAAGGGAACATTTTGGAGAAAGACAGATCGGTTGCTTCAATGTGTATATTGAAACTTCTGTAAAAGTCAACATGTTTATGTGATTTAAATAAGCCATTTGAAAATGGAACAATCTCTACACTAGTCCAAGATAAATAAGATATAAAGCAACTAATCCAAACATATCAGTCTCTGATTCATCATCCAAGCTTCATAATAATACGATAGTGTCTTGTCAATAATTGCTTTGTAAACTATAACTTGGTTGACTTTGGGAATCTTTGTTGTCAAACATCCAGTGTCTAGTTTACAGGAAATGGAGGTGGTCCAACTGATCTGGTGTTGAAATTAAGAATGATCGATGTCATGGTATGGAAAGTGCCTGATGTATTTCAAAATGTCACTAAAAACTAAGGGAGGAGGAGAATTTGGCAAACCAAACGTGGAATGCTATATGAGATACTGCACTCTTGCCCATATACGGAAAATCCTGACACACATTTTTTTGTCTGCTTTGTTTGGCTGAGCAATTCTTCCCGGAGACACTTTAGATCTTCCAGAGAAACCTCTCACATGGTTTCTGTTGCCAAACAAATGCAAGGAAAAATGTTATGAAAAATACAAGAACCGTTCCCTGACCAAAACGTTTAATTTAGTAAATTGTGTGGCACTATATAATTATGCTGCAAAGATTATATTATCAGAAATATAATCACAATCCTGCAATCACTTCAAGATGGTATAACAGCAACTTCCTTGAGTAGAATGTATGAAACAGATACCTGGACCAGAGTCAAGCAAAGCTGTGGGATACCATCATTTTTGTAATTTTACGAAAGCCAACAATTCACCTCATCAAATTTCAACTGGCCTCTGACGAGAGAAGGGAATTTCTGGCCCAAACAAGCAAAATGGATGGATGGCCTGTCACAACCAGGAGGCATCTGCAGCACTCATGTGGTACTAACTAATACATTCATGGAAAACTCTTTAGTCTCAGTTGCCCCCGTGCCAAAACTAAACTGACTATCGTAAATGTACATGATCGACAGTTCATGCAGGGCACTTTGCAATGGATTTGTGAGCCACTTTTGATCTCTTCAATTCTGTAAAAAAAACTTGACCTGTCCTTGCAGGCTGCTGAAACAAATTATGTCACCGAGGGCATTCATGGAGTGAAGACACATCCCAGAAGGAAATGAAGGTATTCAGTCTTACCAATACTGTCTTGAATATCTGTAATAGGTATATTAATGAGGATAAAGACAAGCAGAAGTTTCATTGTATTTTTCTCATAGGTTGCCACAGATGTATAGATCCATAGAGTCATAGAGCTGTACGGCACAGAAACAGACCCTACAGTCCAACTCGTTCTCTGAAAACCAGATATCCTACATTTTTAAATGTTGTGATTGTACCAGACTCCACCATTTCCTTGGCAGCTCGTTCTATACATGTACCATCCCCGGGAGAAAAAGCTAGCACTTAGGTCCCTTTTAAATCTTTTCCCTCTCACCTTAAACCAACGCCGTTACCTTGAGGAAAAAGACCTTGACTATTTACCCTTTCCATGCCACTTATAAACTTCTATAAAGTCTCCCCTCTCAGCCTCCAAAGCTGCATGGACATAGCCCCAGACTATTCAACCTCTCCCTATAGCTCAAACTCTCCAACTCTGGCAACACCCTCGTGTATCTTTCTCGCACCCTTTCAAGTTTGGCAACATCTTTCCTTTAACAAGGAGACCAGAATTACGCGTAGAATTCTAAAAGTGGCCACACCAATGCCCTGTACAACTTCAACTTGACCTCCAAACTCCTATACTCAATGCACTGACCAATGAACACAAGCGTACCAAACTCATTCTTCATCACCCAGTCTACATACAACTTCACTTTAGGAACTATGAACCCGTACTCCAAGGTCTCTTCGATCTGGAAGCTTTATCCTTTAGGGCTCCATGAGTCTATTCAGTGATGGAACGACCTAACCACTGTACTGGCATTTGAAGTCTCACAAACAGAGTTCATTCTGTGCCTGTATCACACTCAGTATTATTTCTCATGGTTTTCAATATGATGGGGAACTGATTCATCAACTGAGGAAGAGCTGTTGGTATTAATCAGTAGCTTGTTTCTTTTCCTATATTTAATCTGGTGCCATAAGGCTTCACGGTGTATAAATTTAATCTGGGAGGAAATCTGAAAAATTCCTCAAAAGGAATAGTTAATTGAAAATGCATTACATAACTATTTATTAATATTTATAAGTGGTGCATTGGAATATTTAATAAGATCTGCGGCAAAACAAGATTAAAAATATAAAAGTTTCCAACTGTGCAACGGTAGCCTGGAATTCACCTTCTTGAGAAAATCTACATTATTATCACTAATAAGTTCTCTTAATCTGTAATGGTTTCAGGAAGCTGCACCACATGATCTCATTACTCTTTGCCAATGTGTTTTTAATTAACTCCAGAACTCTTTTAGATAGAAATTAACTGCTAGTTCAGGATAGCTGCAGAAAAAGAAAAATTACAGTAGGAATAATTCCTTTTATCATTTACTGCTCTGACTTTTCTTTAGCACATCAGCTGATGATTTAGAAACTAGCTTTTAACAAAGGTTGTGTTAAGTTTTGAATCTTTGTTGTCCAACAATCCTTTTAAGTTTAAAAGAAACTCCACTATAGAACAAATCTGATGCTGGGATCACTTAATTATTTTTTATAGAGGCAGGCTAACTTAAGAGAAAGATCAGGCCATTCAGCCCTTCAATTCCTAAGGCTGATTTGATTGGGGTTTTGATTTCACTTTCCTGTCTGTCCCCCATGAACCCTTGACTCTATAAAATATCAAACTCAGCATTGAATCTCTTCAATTGTACAGCTTGGACTGCTTTCAGGGGAACACCAATGACCATCTGAGAGAAGAGAAATCTCTTTATCACTATTTTTAAAAAGGAAGCTCCCTGTGTCCCTTAATTTGAGCCACCAGTGGAAATAGGTGGCACGTTGGCTCAATGGTTAGCTCTGCTGCCTCACAGTGCCAAAGACTTGGGTTCAATTCCAGCCTCAGGCAACTCTCTGTGTGGAGTTTGTACATTCTCCCCATGTCTGACATGGGTTTCCTCCCACAGTCCAAAGATGTGTGGGGTAGGTGGGCTGGCTATGCTGAAATTGCCTGTAGTGTTCAGGGGTATCTAGATTGAGTGGGATGCTTTGTTGGGGTGAAAGGCCTGTTTCAACACTATAGGGATTCTATGATCCTCCTGCTATTCATTCCATCAAAGGCCCCTTAGAATCTGCCATATTTCAATAAAATCATCACATTCTCCCAAACTTCAATTGATATAGTTTTATGGACCAGACCAAACCCTCTTCAAATATATCAAGGAGATAGCCTGGACCCTAATTTTTTTAAATTTAATGGCAAGTGTAAGGTGCTGTGTTCCAGATGTAATTTAATTGGTTATACTACTCATCTTTAAGTAAAACACACTTTATTCTTACTCCACAGTTAAAATACAAACAAAAGAAATAAGAATAGGTCCAACTTTAACTCCATTGTAAAAATTTATAGAATAATAGATTATTTAACCGTTAAACAGTAATTGGTCCAATATAGTAACATTCTGTAAACACAGCCTTGGCACAGGCAAATTCAGTAAAACAGATTTTTTTCACATGCAGTGTTTCTCAAGTACACGAGGGAAGAACTTCAAGAGAAAATTCTGGCAGTGAAAGAGAGAATTTGAGTGTTTTGCTGCAGCAGTGTAAGATATGTGACTGCTTCAAAACCACAATAACCATTGAAAGCTAAACTAAAACCCTGGTTCTATGCAGGCCTGACTCCACCCATTCATGCTTCTTCTATTGTTTTTACCTTTAAAAAAAAACCCAAGGCCTCACAAGCTATTTACTTTAGTGGCATGAAACAGACCACTCTGAACCTTCGCCTCAAACTCTTTTCATAACAAAACCAGGGCAAATTACACCCCTTAAAGCCTTAGTATCATTACAATAGGCCCATATTGTTTAGGCTTTCTTCATAAATGCAGTGATGACATGAGGGTGCCTTCTCTGTGTTGCTTTTAGTGCATTTATATATGTTGCCAAATAAGAAAACCAGAGCTGTATACATTACTCCAAATATATTCTCACCAAGGTTTTGTACATGTGCAGTGAAATGTCCCTACGTTTATATGCAATTCCCACTGCCAGGAATGTTGATGTTCCATCTTATTTCCTCATCATTTGTTGTATTTGCACGCTAACTGCTGTGATCCATGAATAACCTGATCCTTCGGTGACCATTCTTAAACATGCAGAATTCAGTATGCGCCCTCACTATAAGGCCCAACAATGTCTCAGCCTTCATCAGCATTGTTTATTCTTGTAGGATCCTTTTAGTCTTACACATATTGTTGCAGAATTCATCACTGCTAATTTTTTTGTGGGAACTGCAAAAAGGCAGAAGGCAGTGATGTTGGGCAATTGGAATGAGTTGTCTCCTTCTGTAAAGCCTCCAGGAATGCTTCTTGTCCCTGGATTTGGATGGACGTAACAAAGAAATAGTGATGATGATGTTATGGTAATTGGGACTAGTCATCTGAAAGTCTAGACTAATATACTGGGGGCATGCATTCAAAGCCCACAAAAGCCGGTGGAATTTGATTCCAATTAATAAATCCAATTTGAAACATTGTCTCAGAAATTTCTTTGTTGTTGTACAAGAAACCCATCCTGTTTATGAACAGCCTTTAAGAATGGAAGTTTGCCTTCCTTATCCTGTCTAGCCATGTGGCTTGAGAATGACAGCAATGACTTTGACTCTTAACTTCCCTCTGAAATGGTCTAGCAAGCCACTCAGATCAAGGGCAATTAGAGATGGACAATAAATCCTTGTCAATGACAAACACACCCCATCAAAGAATGAAGAATGTAAAGCTGCTTACGGAGAAAGGAGGAGGACCCTCAGCAAGAGGCCTTATCCCCCTCGGATCTTTTGAGAGTACTTCCCTCACCAGCTCCTAGTGTCCCCGTGTTTGAACTCAGGGATATACTAGTTAGCCGTCAGTGACCTTCATTAATGATCAGGTAACGATCTTTTTGGGGTTAATGTTCACATTACATTGACTCCATCCATTCTAACTACAGTCTCTGGGTGAAGACACAGAGTTTTGCATTAACTTTCAGACAGGGTAGGATGCCCCAGGTCCCTAAGGTCCTAGCAATTATAGAAAATCAAAATACTGCAAATGTTGAAAAATCTGAAATGAAAACAGAAAATACTAGAGCAATGCATCAGTTCTGGCAACATCAGTAGAGAGAGAGAGAGATAAAGAGCGAGAACCAGAAACAATATCTTGATTCTAATATGACACTTCTTTGGAATGAAAGAGACTGGAAAAGTAATTTGTTTTATTCTGTATAGTAAGGGGGAAGTGAGGTAGAGAAGTGGAATAGATGGTAAAGGTAACTGAGACCAAAAGGTAAAAACAGAGTGATAGAGAATAGAGAAAAGATATAAATGAAGAATAGGTGTTAATGGTAGGTGATAACAGCACAAAATATTGAACAGTTCTACTGATAACAAGCCCATGCAAAGAAGACAGTGGAGGTAAGGGAGTTTTAACAAAATAGAGGAAAAAGTCCTGGTAGTTATGCCTGATGAAATGAAGTTGTATTATTGCCATCATGCAATAACCTTTTTAATGCCTTAATATTTCTCCTGTAGATTCTCTGTAATACTGCAGCCTCCTGGAGGTGGTAAATGCACCAAGGTATTTACAATGGTTATCTGAGGAATGTAGCATGTGACAATGTATAAAAAGCCTAAAATATTTTCAAAATGAAAAACTGAATGCAATTACATTAAACAATGAAGTATAGATCTCAGAAATATTCAGCAGTAATTTTCTGAACCCTTGAATTAAAAGTATTTGTGGCATTTTTCCAGGACTGTAGATCTTCAATCATTGCCATGTTACGAAAAGTCTCTGAAATTACATTGTGCTAGGATAAGCACATAAGAATTTTCTGTGTTTAGGTCAAAGAGTTAGGTTTACAATTTCCTCCTGTAATGTATATCATAAATTCCTTAAGAGATACAGTTTACAATAGTTTAAAACCTCTTACCACAATATGTTTCCAATCACTTACTTCAATCTGATATTGTATTTTTCACATTGATAAACACAAGTACAGTATTTTTGATCCAGCTTGTTTAAAAAGTGTGAAAACATATGTTTTGCTAAATGAGATATAAATGTTAAATGATTGAATGTGAGTAGTGCTCGTAGAATGGTATTCCAGGGTCACCCAATTCCATAGTTACTCACAGAGAGTTAGTGTTCTGGCAACTTTGTTTACAAGGTCTTGAAATAACAAGGAATATTGCCAACATGAAAGGCAGAAGAGGGAAAATCATTTTCACTACAGTTCAGTAAAATGCTGGGAAATGGATTACATAAACTGACTAATATTGCTGTCTCAGTTTCTTTAGATAACAATAATTTTCAGAATTTCAGCAAAATTGTGAAGTTACATTTTAGTCACAGCATATATAAGTATCAAGATTTAATTGATCATTTTAGCTAATAATTTTTCTAACCATTTGAAGTAGGGCATAATTAAACTCTTTCATTGTGAAATGGATGTTTAAAAAATGTTGTAACTCTATAAGTACCTAGCCAACCTAATAACGGATATCTACCTATTAGCCAACTGAAAACAATAATATTTCAGAGGTAGAAAGGCTGAGAGATGAATTGAATTCTATAGAAATTTGAAATGACTATTTTCTGATTCTGTAATAACATATGAAAGTCCAAAAATTGTCATTTATATCTACAATATGATGAATGACATTGAAAGCCTCCAAGAAATGTATCATTAAACCTACTGTAGGCATAACTATTACTCAGTCAGAGTTATATTTGCTGGGCATTTGAAACAGAAACGAGGCTGTTTAAGATTGCATTAAGTTGCACACTGGCAAAGCTCCAACAAAATAATTATGTTGTATTGTGCACAGGGAAGAGAAGCAGCCGCATTTGCCAAAGTACTCACTGCAATGACAGATAAAGAGGCACAGAGGAATTTTCTAACTTCAAATATGCATGATCTATAGCCAAGCAGCAGAATGGAAAGAGTTTAATAAGAAAATGTCAGTCACTGTGCAACTTTATCATTGGGTAAATAAGAACATCGAAAGGTGAAAGAGAACAGTTTGTTGATTCACCTGAACCATTTCATTATTTTGACCAAAGTTTGGAACCTTTTTGGACTATTTTCTTCTCTCTCTTATTTGGAACCATACCTCTACTCATTTGCTACCTCATGGTTCAAATATCTTTCTACAATTCCAACTGACTTTTCACATGGCATTAAAGAATGCAATAATTTCACATTGTGATCAATAAATAGTATTGCTGGCGCATTAGTGACTTCAGCTGATTCACACCATTGTGTCATACCACATTTTGGTGCATAATGTTCCAAATGGGTAAAGTTAGCTCTAATTTCAAATCATCTGCAATACTATTCACTTAATACCAGGGTAGTATTAATATCCTGTAATTAATCTGAGTGTCCAAGTGGATTACATTAATTTGACACATAATATTCCAGTACGGTCAGAAAATGCAGAATCACCGGACATGGGGTTATATTATTTCTTTGCCTAAGTATTGATACTAAA
Source organism: Stegostoma tigrinum (assembly GCF_030684315.1). NCBI lineage: Eukaryota > Metazoa > Chordata > Chondrichthyes > Orectolobiformes > Stegostomatidae > Stegostoma > Stegostoma tigrinum. The sequence continues at coordinate 35,640,900 of NC_081358.1, read as the reverse complement.
ACTGACATGTACTAATTTAGAGTTTTGAGATAGTGGAATTGTATATGAGGTATAATCATCAAAGAATGTAGATGATGCATTCTACAGGTAAATGTTGTTCCCTTGAACATATCAATGATTGAAGAGGAATTACATGGTTATGGTGTTTATCAGCAGAAGATGAGTTTGGTGAGGCAGGGAAAGAACAAAGGAAGAAGCAAAAAGCAGAAAATCTTGTAACAATGTACAAACACCAAAGAATGTACTCAATGTACGGCTACGATGTTGAAAGTATATTACATTGTTCTGTAAATTACTGACCAAACTTTACCTTTGGTGTACACTCTTGCCTTGCCTTTCTTTGAATAAAACTATTCAAGAACTGAACTTTATTCTCCTGTGTGATCCTGGATAAGTAAAAGGTTCAATCCTTCCAGGAACCAGTGGATAGTCAGTTAGCAGCAAGGAAGAAAGCAGAGAGCGCCAGTGAAAGGTCGTTTTCCAGACTGACAGAAGTTGGGAAGTGATGTTCCAAAAGGGTCACCGCAGGAACTACAGTTGTATGCAACTTACATTTAGCATTTAGAATTTGAAATCAAAAACATTAATTCCAAATTTGTGAATGATATGAAATTGGAGGAAACAGCTGATGCTGTAGAGAATGACAATTTGTTATGTGAAAACATTAATTATCCTACAAAATTGACACATAATTCACAAATGAATTCCAAAACAGGCACTTCTAATGAATTAAATTTTACTGAGAAAAATAAAAACATCACATACAGCTGAAAAATGAAGAATCTACATGCAAATGAAACAAAGAACTGAGGATACCGGAAATTTGAAGCAAAAACAGAAATGGCTGGAGAAACTCAGCAGGTCAGGTAGCATCTTTGGGAAGAAAGTAGAGTAAATGTTTTGAGTTCACTGACTTTTTATCAGAAGAGTGCATTGTGAGTTCTAATGAAGAGTCACTGGACTTGAAATGTTAACTCTGCTTTCTTCTCACCAGACATGCTAAGTTTCTATCGCAATTTCTATTTAACGTTTTAGAATCTACATGAGTTGGAGAAGCAAGAATATCGAGGTGTATAGCCATGCAATTGTCAAAAATAGTGATGCAGTTTATAAGGCCATTAGAAAAACAAGCCAAGCAATAAGGTTTAGATCTGAAGTGTTAGCATTGAATAGCTCATATTGAATATGAATAGTAATAATATTGTTAAAATTATATCAAATTTTAATAATCAAATTTGGAGTACACTGCATTCTGGTGAAATTGATAGCATATTGGGAATTGGGTCCAAGCTACCATTGTTGCCATTTGACTATGGAGCCGACTGATTCAACTTTCAGTCAGTGTGATAACAGTTCCGTCTTCTCTTGTCTTCAGTTGCCTGGATACAATCTTTACTTATAGACTTACACCACACACAAATACTCATCTACACTACCTCATAAAATAAATCACAAAATGCTAGCATCCAAATTCAGCAGATAATAGAAAGGCAAATGGAATGCTGACTTCTATTTCACAAGGAATGGAGTATAGAAGCAGGGAGATTTAGCTAAAACTACACATGACATCATTGAGACCACAGCTGAATATATGAACAGTTTCATCTAGGAAAAGATATACTGGCACTGGGGACAGTTCATCAAGCTCCAGTTTGGTGTCATCAACAATCTCTCGCTAATAAAAATAATTATCCACTTTGGAAATTCCGCGTAACCATTGCCAGGTTAAGTGAGAGATTCTGTGGCTGATGAGACCAATCCTAGAGCTACATCTCCCACCACACATTGGACAGGTGTTTCTGGGAGGTAAAAGTGGTACTTGGATTCGAGATTGCTGGCATTCCCCCATTCCCCCAGTACAGGGCTATCTTATGAGGAGAAGTTGTGAAGAGTGGGCATATATTCATTGGAATATGGAAGAATGAAAAGCGACCTTATTGAAACATACAAGATTCTGAGATGGCTTTATTGACACAAAATATCGATCACCCTTGTGAGAAAGCCATGGACCAAAGGTTTAAGCTCAGAATAAGGGGTGGCACTTTTGCACTACAGAACTGAGAAGGAATTTCAACTCTTAGAGGGTTGTGAATCTGTGGAATTCTTGCCCATAGATGCTTTAAAAACAGTTCACATTACTGAAGAGGAGGTTTGGGAGGTCTTAGAGAATATAAAGGTGGATAAATCTCCGGGACCTGATCTAATGTATCTCAAAATGTTGTGTGAAGTAAGGGAGGAAATTACAAGGCCCCTTGAAGAAATGATTATATCATCTATAACTATGAGTGAGGTGCCTGATGACTGGAGGGTGACTAATGCTGTACCTTTATTTAAGAAAGGTTGTAAGGAGAAATTGGGGTACTATAGACCTGTGAGTGTGACTTTGGTTGTGGGTAGATTGTTAGAGGTGATTATAAAAGATGGGGTTTAGAGAAGCAAAATTTGATTAAGGATAATTAGTATGGTTTTGTGTGAGGAAAATCATTGCTCACAAACTTGACTGAGTCTTTCGAGGAAGTTACCAAAAAGGTTGATGATGGCAGAGTAGTAGCTGTTATTTATTTAGATTTTAGTAAAGCCTTTGACAGGGTTCTTCATGGTAGAGTAATTAGTAAAATTAGGTCACATTGGATTCAGGCGAGTTTACCAATTAGATGCAAAACTGGATTCATGTCAGGAGACAGAGAGTAATGGTGGAGGGTTGCTTCTCAGACTGGAGGTCTGTGACCAGCAGTGTTTCACAGAGATCAGTTCTGGGTCCCCTTTTGTTTGTCATTTATATAAATGATTTGGATGAGGATATAGGAGGTATGGTTAGTAAGTTAATGGATGAAACCAAAATAGGTGGCATTGTAGGCAGTGAAGAAGGTTTTCTAAGATTACAGAGGGATCTTGATCAAATGGGCCAATGAGCTGAAAAATGGCAGATGGAGTTCAGTCTGGATAAATGTGAGGTATTGTGTTTTATTACAAGAAGCAAGGATAGGACTTATGCAACTAATTGTAGGGCCTTGGGTAGTGGTTGCGGAAAAGAGGGATCTAGGGATGCAGGTACATAATTCTTTAAAGTTTGTATTACATTTCGACAGGATGGGTAAAAAGGCATTCAGCACACTTGCCTTCATTGCTCAGCCATTTGTGTATAGGAGTTGGGACATTATGTTGAGATTGTACAGGATGTTGATGAGGCTTCTTCTGGAATATTGTGTCCAGTTCTGGTGACCCAGCTATCGGAAGGATATTATCAAGCTGAAGAGGGATCAGAAGTGATTTACCAGGATGTTGTCTGGTATGGAAGGTTTGTGTTATAACAAAAGGCTGAATTAGCTGGGGCTTTTGTACAATGGAAGATAAGAGGTTGAGAGGTGACCTGATAGAAGTTTATAATATAATACAGGTTGAGACAGAGTTGATGCTAATTGTCCTTTTGCTAAGATGGGGAGTTTCAAGACTTGAGGGCGCATTTTTAAGGTGAAAGGAGGGAGATTTTAAAAAGGACATGAGGGCCAAATGTTTTATGCAGAGGGTGGTTCACATGTGGAATGAACTTCCTGAGGAAGTGGTGGATATGGGTATAGCTACAACATTTAAAAGGCATTTGGATAGATATATGAATAAGAAATGTTTGGAGGGATAAGGGCCACAAACAGACTGGTGGGACTCACTTAGTTTGGGATTAATGTTTGGCACGGACTGTTTGGAATGAAACATCTGTTTCTGTGCTATATGACCCTGTGACACTATCTACAACTCTTTAGAAGCTATTGAGGCTAGATCAATAAGTATCTTGAAGTTTGAGGTGGACAGCTTTGTAATCAATAGAGGAATGAAGAGCTATGAGGGACAAAAGCAGTTAATTAGAGTTGAAGATGATCAGATCAGGCATGATCTCATTGAATGGCAGAACAGACTCAAAGGGCTGAATAGCCTATTTCTGCTTCTGTGTCTTACAGTCTTACCTGAGTGTTTCCTGCATGTCATCTATCACCAACGCTGTCTTAGACATGAGATGTTATACCATCATTATATCACAATCCCATTGGCTGACACTGTTAAGCTGTTACTTCACGTTTCCCCTCAAGTTTTGTTTCTGTTATTTTCATATGCACACCATCAACCCAAAGGTCTCCAACATTGTAGGGATGGTCATTCTGGTGATTTGACAACTCTCCACAATCTTGTTCAGATTAATCACTGAGGTTGTTGCTCTTGTAAATTCTGTTTCCCTGGCCCTGTGTAGAGCTTTGAATAATTCCTTTGTCTTCTTCAGATGAAATACCCAATCAAAATATTAAGGCTGTTGCATTTCTCCTCCTAATATCTTACGTTCTTTTAACAAGTACTATCTTGGTTGTCTCCATTACCTCAACAATTGCACACATTTCTGGTCACCACTATCAGAAGGATGTGGATGCTTTGGAGATGATACAGAAAATGTTTACCAGGATGTTGCCTGGTATGGGGGAGTTTAGCCATGAAGAAAGGTTGGATGGACTGGGTTTTTTTTATTGGAATGCAGGAGGTTGAGGAACAACCTAATAGAAGTTTTCAAGACTATGAATGGCATGGATAGAGTGGGAAGTATGAGGTTTTTTTTCCCGGAGTGGAGGGGTCAATTACTAATGGAAACATGTTCAAGGTGCGAGGGGGGATGTTGACAAGAGATTTGCGAGGTAAATCTTTCACACAAAGTGTCGAGAGTGCCTGGAAGCAGACACAAAAACAGCCTTCAAGAAGCACCTGGACAAGTAGATGAGTAGGAAGGGAATAGAGGGATACAGATCCTGTAAGTGAAGACAGTTTTAGTAAGGAAGTGTAAAATGTGTCAGCGCAAGCTTAAGGGCCAAAGGGCCCGTTCCTTTCCTGTATTGTTTTTGGTCCTTTGTTTTCTGTTCTAATAATTCTTGTTTGAATTTATACTACATTTTTGTGATGAAAATTTGATAGTTCTTTTGTTTAGTGTTGGTCATTGAAGCTCCTTGTTAGTTTCTTTCTTTGGATATTTTCCCATTTGCTTTTTCATGGTCCTCAATGGTTGGTAATACGTAGATTTATTTTCTTGGTTAGTAACAGAAGCTGTCCGGGTCTTCTCCAGGGCACCATTCAGCACAAAGCAGCCTACTGGATGGACACTCTGTCTGTTACAAGGAACATTCATATCCATTACTGCCGATGCAACGTTGTAGCAATGTGTACCATCTACAAGATGCACCACAGTAACTCAAAAACTTCCTTCGATGGTACCTTCCAAATCCACAATGTTTACCATCCAGAAGGACAAGGGCAGTAGGTATGTGGGAACACCACCACATGAACATACTCTTCAGAAAACCACACACCATCCTTCACTGTCGGAAGGTCAAAATACAGGAACTCCCTCCTTATTGGCACTCTGGGTGTATCTATACACCAAGAACTGCAGTACTTCAAGAAGACAACTCACTGTACCTTTCCAAGAACAATTAGGTATGGGTACCAAATGCTGGCTTGGCCAATAATGGCCACATCCTGGGAATAATTGTCTACTGTACAAAGATGCAAAACCATAATTCAATGGAGCCAAATTAATGTACTGATTCCTCCTCAGGAGATTTTTAATGTTTCTGACTATTTATTCTCCACCACCATTCATTTGTATGGAATGAAGTAAACTTGTTATTTGGGAGATTTGGTAAATTGCTTATTTTTAAACTACAGTCCAATATCAGACACTACCATATCAGTAATACTGTGAGTTGAATATATTTACTTACTTGTTTTCATCACAGTTTCTGCTGTAAGATTATATAAATTATTTATCTCAGTCAAGTGAGTGATAATCAATAATATGTTAGCATTCCCCCCAGACTCAAATAAGCCCATACCTGGCCTTTCACAACAGCTTGATGGAAAATGTGATGTCAATAAATGTTCTTTCTATGTCTAACTGATGACTGTGGAAGTTCCGCAGTGGATGACCATTTCTTAAATTAAGTCACTAAACTGGAGGGTTCCTGTTCTTCATTTTGATATTCCCAGCTGATCCAATCTTTGAAGAGAATGGGTTCTGAGTTCTTTATTCATTACCATCTTTTTTTAACAATTCATTTGTAATCAACGGGTGTTTTCATTGGTCAAAATGTTGCTCCAATACATAGTTACTAGTATTTGTACATTAACAGTTCTTACTGGTGATATGTTCTAATCAACAGACTCTCTTCATCTCTGCTTCGAGCTTCGCTGATTTCCTATAATTCTGATGCCAGTAGGTTTCTTGTCACTGAGATGCTGTTAACTTTGTTATCAACAAATAATCTTGTTTCTTGGCCTCTTCAACCAATATTCTGGATAATATGTCAGCAGTTATTTGACATTTTCCCTAAACATACTCAGTTTGAAGTGCTGACTGCAATATCAGCTCTTTCATACTGAGAAGAGAAAATAAAGGTTTGTGTTCTGTTTGATGGTAAACCTCATCCCCGTGACATTGTCTGCAAACCTCTCACACACCCACATTATTTCTTCATTTTTTTTCAATTATCGTGTACCTTTCCTTGGTTGATGTTGGAGATTTTAGCTTGGCTTCTTTTTCTGTCTTCCTGGACTTTTAACAATACTACATCAAGCTCTGTGGATGATGCATCAGTTCCTATTATTGTGAGCTGTGTGCTATTAGCCCTGAAGGAGGTAATATTGAAAGAATTTCTTTGATTAATATTCCAGCTTCATTGTTGGCCTTGTCTTCCCTTGAGAAGGTGGTTGTCAGCTGCCCTATTGAGCCAAAGCAGTCCAAGTGCTGTAGATTCACCCACAATGTCCTTGGAGGGCAATTCCAGAATAGGAATAAATTTTCCTACTTGATTACCATTCCAAAAAAAAATCTTTGTGAATCTGTTACATTCTTGAGTCGACGAAATTCCTTGATCACCTTCATTTTCTGAGGATCAATTTCAATGACTCTGGCTGGTATTACTTAAATTCGATCATTGACTTTGTAAATTCATTTTAGAGTTATATCTGCCTCCTGCCATGATTTCAGGACATCCCGAACACTAAGATCATGCTCCCGCTTCATTGAGAATGTGTGAGGATATCACCCTTATGGCGCATTACCATGGAGTAGATTGGAATGGTCCTCAGGACTATCTCAGTGTTCATGTTATTCCAAATAGTAGCTAATTAAAACAGTATGAATGATAGGCATCATAAAAATGTCTAATGCTCCTGATTCCTGGTCTGATGGTGCCGGCCAGAATCCACTGTCTGTGGCTAATTTATTAAAGAGTATGTTCTTTGTCAATTTTGTTAAGCTTTAGGGGCAGCACAGTAGCTCAGTGGTTAGCCCTGCTGCCTCACAGCACCAGGATCCTGGGTTCAGTTCCCCCCTCAGGTGACTGTCTGTGTGGAGCTTGCACATTCTCCCTGTGTTTGCATAGGTTTCTGCCAGGTGCTCTGTTTCCAACCACTATCCAAAGATGTTCAGGTTAGTTGGACTGACCATGGTAAATCATCCGTAGTGTCCAGGGATGTGCAGGCTGGGTGGATTAGCAATGGGAAATGCCAAGTTAGTGGGTAGATCTGGGTCAAAAGCTCTTCAGGGGGTCAGTGTGGACTTGATAGGCTGAATGGCCTGCTTTCACTCTGTAGGGATTCTGTTCTATGATTCTAAATTCAACTGATGGCATTGGATGCATTTGTCATTATAAACCTTTGTTAAGTGACATCAGGTCTGTACAAGTTCTACTATTTCCATTTAGTTTTGGAACAGTGATTCCACCTGAAACAATTTCGTGGATATTGTGATTAATGAAATTACCCAGTGCTGTGTGTATTTTTAATTTCTGCCTTCACTTTATTTATTAGTGTGTGTGTTTTCTTTCTTCAATTCAAGCAAAAAGACAAATTGAAGTTGCTGCTATTTAAAGTGAGATTCCGTTTTCAGCGTGTCCAGCCTGCAGGATAATTTAGATAATAAGGTCTAAAGCTGGAGGAACACAGCAGGCTAAGCAGCACCAGAGGAGCAGGAAAGCTGATGTTTTAGGATAATTTAGGTTGTTTTCTTTCACAACTCTGTCTCCTTTCAGAATCACATTTAATTTGGAGTTCACTAATCTGGTGGAAAGTGAGGTTCCCTGATCCTGCAAGATAGAAATTGGTTCAGTTATCTCTCTGCTTTTGTTAGTTTCACTATGATCTGGCATTCAAATTCATTTCTCCTAACTGCTGTTTGTTGGCAGAAGGTTTTAACTTGGTCTGTTTTAACCGTTTGAACTGATCATAAAAATAATGATGTATGATTAGATTCCCTACAGTGTGGAAACAGGCCCTTTGGCCGAGCAAGTCCACATTGCCCCTTGAAGCATCCCACCCAGACCCATCCCCCTATAACCCACACACCCCTGAACACTATGGGCAATTTAGCATGGCCAATCCACCGAGCCTGCACATCTTTGGACTGTGGGAGGAAACCCGAGCACGCGGAGGAAACCCACACAGACACAGGGAGAATGTACAAATTCTGCACAGTTACCCAAGGCTGGAATTGAACCCGGGTCCCTGGCGCTGTGAGGCTGCAGTGTTAACCACTGAACCACCTTGTGCTGATGTCTAGCTTAAAATCTGTAAATATTCCTCTACATCAGGATTTATTGATTAGAATTTACTGTCTAGGTCATTGTTGTCACATTTGATGTTTACCTTCTGTGATTTGACTTCCCTGCTTCTTGGATCTGATTAGGTTTTAAACACGGTTTAATGTATTTTACCTTCAGTGCTGGCAGTTTGGAAACTGGAGCATTTCTTGAAATTACCAGAATCATAACATTGAGCTCTTCCTGCTGGTCAATGAGGCCTCTCATGTGTTTTGCTCCTTCCATGTCTAAAATGTTGAAAATGTTGGGTAGTGCAGTTTTAGTCATCTTGGCAGATTTTAGCTTTCCTGGTTTCATGCCTACACACTCCTCTGTTCCACTTGAGTTCTTCCACAGAGTATCAGTCTAACCTCACATCATTCCCTGATTTAGCTTCAGGATAGGACACCCTGTGAGCATGTTTGCTCATGTTAAACTTCTTAGACTGTCAAAAATACTGCAGTATCTGTGACAGTAAAAACGTTTTACTGGGTGAGAAGAGTTTACAGGGTTATGAACCAAATGTGGACAATTGGAACTAGCTGAGTGGGCACCATGGTCAGCATGGACCAGTTTAGGCCGAAGGGCCTGTTTCTATGCTGTATTACTCTATGACTCTATAAAAATTATCAGAAGATTTAATTACAGTTCAATTAAATATATTATGACTCCTTCACTGGTGTCAATACAGTCTATGCTCAAATTGGCTGACTGACTGACTATCCTGTTTGATTACAAATTCCAGCCATCACTGTAATAGCTCTTCAAGCCAGCATTGACACATTTATAGAACATAGAACATTACAGCACAGTACAGGCCCTTTGACCCTCGATGTTGTGCCGACCTGTCATACCAATCTGAAGCCCATCTAACCTACACTATTCCATGTACGTCCATATGCTTGTCCAAGAAGAGTATCATATGACATGGTGTAATCTTGATATAATCACATAGCTTTCACACTTGCTTGATCATAGTCATACACACAATTACCACATTGAGTCTTTGTTGCTACAGTTTGGTTGCACCCATTGCCATCTTACTGTCCCATATTTAGTTTTCAGAGCACTGTGATGGGGCTTATCTTATATGCTCAATGATTCTGCAGTAGTCAACACAGCCTTTATTGACAGGCTAAGGCTACATAGAGACATGGATTAATATCACATCTCTCCTGTGGGATCTCTCCCCAGCTCTCTTAGTCATGTGATGTTACCAAATAATTCAACCATGATCCTACAGCATTGTACTTTTAAACCATTGCTCAACATGTACAACTCTTCGTGAGAAACCTCATGAAGAGTTTAATAGTCTAGTGATACTACCACCATGTCATCACCTCCACTGAAATGACACTTCTGCACATAAACTAATTTCACTGGCGTCTGACCTCAGAATGTGACTTTTAATTCTGACATCATATATCTGGGAGGCTTTCATCTCCAATAGTCAGGCAGGACAAGGCTCAACTAGCCTCCAGGTATCCCTCAACTCTGCCACTATTGAAGCGATTGTGGAGTGTGGGCTGGTTTTGATACCTCTCCAGTGTGCCCCGTTGCCTCTCTCCCTGCAAGGAAATGGAAAGTCCCATGTGTGAAAGTGCTGAACAGGTGAATGGACAACAATTTCGGAGGATGCTGATGAGGGTTTTACATGAAAAATAGTAGCATAAAAACTAGGAGCAGGTGCAGGCCATTCAGCCCATTGACTAATCTCTACCATTCTCCATGATCACGGCTGATCCTCTATCTTAAAGCTATACTCTTCAACACCTTTACCTTCTAGAAATCTAGAAATTTGATTTCTTGAATACATTCAGTGATTTTTTGTCTCCACAGTCGTCTGGGATAGAGAATTCACAGTTTCATCACCCTCTAAATGAATAAATTTCTCTCGTCTCAGTCCATTATAGCTTGCTGCCTAACTTGAGCCCATGGTCCCATGCCCTGGATCCCCCAGATAGAGGAAATACCCATCTGGCTTAAAGTGTACCCAGCCTTCTCAGAATTTTGTACATTTCAATGAGATCCATAAGCCTATAACATCTGGAAGCAGAATTAGACCATTCTGCCCATTGCATTGTCTCCAATTTTCAATTATGGCTCAACCCTATTCTCCTGCCTTCAATTAACCTTACCAATCCTAGAACCTATCTATCTCTATCTTAAAACACACTCAATAACCTAGCCTCCACATCCCTCTGCTGCAATGAGTTCTATAGATTCACCATTCTCTGGGTGAAGAAATTCCTCCTCATCTCAGTTCTAAAATGTCATCACTTCACTGAGGCTGTGCCTGCGAGTCCCTGCCCACACGATCCAGGCCTTTCAATATTCTGTAGGTTTCATCAAGAAACCCACTCCTCAATCTTCTGAACTCCATTGAGTACAGACCCAGAGTCATAGAACCCTTACAGTGTGGAAACAGGCCATTTGGCCCAACAAGTTCACACTGGCCCTCCTTGGAATATGCCACCCAGACTCATCCCCCACACTATCCCTGTAACCCTGCATTTCCCATGGCTAATCCACCTAACCAACACATCCCTAGACACTACTGGCAATTTAGAATGGCCTATTTACCTAATGTGCACATTTTTGTGGGAGAAAACCGGTGCACCAGGCAGAAAGCCATGCAGGTACAGGGAGAATGAACAAACTCCACACAGACAGTCACCCGAGGCTGGAACTGAACCCAGGTCCCTGGCGCTGTAAGGCAGCAGTGCTAACCACTGAGCCACGGTGCCGCCCTCAGTTACTTCTCATATGACAAGCCCTTCAGCCATGGTATCATTCTGGTAAACCTGCTCTAGGCCCCTTCCAATGCCAACATATTCTTCCTTAGGTAAGGAACTCAAAACTGCTCTCAATATTCCACATGCAGTTTGACCAGTGCCTTGTACAGCCTCAGCAGTACACCCCTACTCTTGTATTCTAGCCCTCTTGAAATAAGCATTATATTTGCCTTCCTAATTGCAAATGAACCTGCATATTAACCCTAAGAGAACCCTAATCTGGGATTGCTAAATCCCTTTATGCTTCAGATTTCCAAGGTCTTTCCCCATTGAGAAAATAGTCTCTGCCTCTATTCTTCCTACCAAAGTGCATAACATTACACTTTCCCACATTGTATTCAATCTGCCGCTTCTTTGCCACTCTCGTCCTCCTGCAGCCTCCCTACTTCCTCAACAATATCTGTCCATTCACCTATCTTAATGCCATCTGCAAACTTAGCAACAATGCCCCTAACACCATGGGCTCTTATCTTATTTAGCAGCTTCCTGTCTGGCACCTTGTCAAAGACCTTCTGGAAATCCAAATAGCTCATTTCTACTGGCTCTCCTTTGTCTAACTTGTTTGTTACCTCCTCAAAGAATTCTAACAAATTTGTCAGATGAGACCTCCACTTGGTGAAGCTGTGCTGACTCAGCCCTATTTTACCAGGTGCTTCAAGTGCTTCACATTCTCATCCTTAATATTGGATGCTAAAATCCTGCCAATGGCTGTGTCAGGCTAACCAGTGTACAGTTTCCTGTCTTCTGCCTCTCTCTTTTCTTAAACGTGAGTGTTATTTTAGCCATTTACCAGTCCTCTGGGAACTTGCCTGGCTCTTTGACTCTTAAAAGATCACCACCAATGTCTCCACAATCTCCTCAGTGATCTCCTTCAGAGCCCTGGGATGTAATCCATCTGGTCTGGGTGATCGATCCATCTTCAGACCTTTTGGTTTCCCCAGCACCTTCCTGCTTTTGATTTTGCATAATAAAGTCTATATCAAAAGCTTTCTGAAAATCCAGATACAGTGCATTATATGGTGTTACAATAAATTAGGAATGAGAAGTAGGTATTGGGAGGCTAAATAGAAGAAGGACATTGACTGTGAGATATTGGTGCATCTGGAAAGTGAGCTTTTGTGAGGGTTGAGGTGAAGAAATAAGTTTTGGAATACAAAATGAGGGAATATCGGTGATTTGCATCATTTCTAGGATGGTATCCAAGACTGTGCCAGACCTTCCTGAGGGATTCCAATGAAGGATGAGTGGTCCAAGAGGTGCCGGAGGGAATGCAGCTAAGGGAGGGAAGGGGAATATGTGTATAGTGGTGGCATTCCACTGGAGGGGGTGTAACTGGCACCTTTTAATCATTTTGCTGTGGAGACTGGTGGGTGGAAAGTGAAGACCACAAGACCACATTGTTGTTGTGGGAGAGAGAGAAAGGGGTGAGAGCAGATGCGTGGGAAATAGAGTGTACATCTAAGGGCCCTGTCAACTACAGCATAGAATTGTTTCCTTTGTTCACCTGCTGCTGTCATCTTTGGAATGTCCCTTTTAATGTGCAAGTTTCATCTTCCACACTGTTTAGGAAACCCAGAAATAAGAAGCAAAAGCAATGGCTTCACTTCACCTTACAACCAGGAAGTCACACTCTACCAGGTTTATTTGAAATTGCAAGCTCTGAGAGCACTGCTCTGTTATCTGGCAAAGTGACTTCACATGACGAAGGTGCTGCGCTCCAAAAGCTTGTGATTTCAAATGAACCTGTTGGACTATAACCTTATAATATGTGACTTCCTAGTTGTAAGGCAAAGTGAAGCAGCAGATCATCAATAAAGTAAATTAATACATATAGCCAGAAAGAAATCACACAATGCATTCATACCCAGGGACCTGTGAGGAAGTAGACCTCATGATTGCAGCAAGTTGTTGAAGTGACTTCTGTTTTTACTTTTGCTTGGGGCAAATGAGTTTTGCTGCCAAGGGAAATTTTCATTATCCATCTTATTGCTGATATCTGAACCAGTGCAGACAGTGTTGTGTACACAGTCCCATTGTGATTTTGGGGAGTCCCAGCACTTTGGGCCAGTGCTGATGGAGGGAAGGTGATATCTTTCCAGGTCAGGGTTATGTGTGACTTGGAAGTGAACTTCCAGACACTGGTGTTTCCACAACATGTGCTGTCCTTGTCTTTTATGGTAGCGGACATCCTGGGTTTAAAGGGTGGAATGACAGAGCCTTCGTGAGTTGTATCAGTGCATTCTGATAGTGGCAAATGCTGCTGCTACTGTGTCCCGTTGTTGGAAGGAAGGAATATTAAAGTTCTGAAGCTACTTGCTTTATCCCGAATGTTGTTGAGCTTCTTCAGAGTTAGTCTCGTTGCACATTTTAAAATTAAAAGTGAGAAGAATTCCACTGCACACCATTTTTAAAATTTATTCATGGAACATGGGCTTCTCTGGTTCGGCCAGCATTTATTAGCCATTTCTACATGCTCTTGAACTGCAGAGTTTGTTAGGCCACTTCAGAGGGCAGGTGAGAGCCAATCACATTGCTATGGGCCTGCAGTTACATGTAGACTAAACCAGTTGTAGATGGAATATTTCCTTCCCAGAAGGACATTAGTGAGCCAGATAGGTTTTTCCAACAATCGGCAATGGTCTTCCGGTCGCTCGTATATTTTAAATTCTGGATTTTTTTAAAAATTGAATTCAAATTCCACTATTCATACAAAGGTCCCCAGAACACTGGCTGAGTTTTGGGATTAATAGACCACTGACAACACACCAGCCATCTCCTGTCCAATGTGTGAATATTCTTTTCACTGAGATGGAGTAAGGTGGGATGGGATTCTTAGATTTTCAAAGTCAAGTTTCCCATGAGAAGTGTAAAGCATTGCCTGGATGGCATAGTCTGTGAAAGTCTCCACACATATTGTCACTCCAAAGATCGTAGGTTAATGTTGAAAGTAACTGTGAGCCATTTTCTGCCCGGAACTGATCAGGTGCCTAGTCTCCAGGAATCCTTTGAGTGTTAGTGATTCAGGTTGATTCTTCCTCAATTATCTATGGAGAAAGGGATGGAAGGTGATATGGGAAACAATTCACAAAGTGAGTCACAGGATCAACCTGTCAATTTAGGAGACACATCAAACTTTAATGCTCCTCTCCACTTTGCATTCCTGTCAATCCCATCTGGTATGAATCTCTTCACCTCCTCATTCAACTCTTTCATTTAATTCTTCATCTCCTCACTTTAACCCCCGAGATAAAAACCTACTGTTTGCTTGTACCAAGCATTGTCATGTAACTTACGTCCCTCCCACCCGGAGCCAGAGTGATGGTGACTGTCAGTGAACAAAAACAGAAGTTGATTGAAAAACCCAGCAGGTCCAGCAGCATCTGTGAAGATAAAATAACCGGGCCTGAAATGTTAACTCTGTTTTTCTCTTCACAGATGCTGCTAGACATGCTGACCTTTTCCAGCGACTTCTGATTTTGTTCCTGATTTACAGCACCCGCAGTTCTTTCGGTCACTGTCAATGATCCCTCTTTCTGCCATAACCCTTGCCTTGCCGTGCTCTATCATCTCTCATCTTCAATTTGCCAAGTTGCTCCCTTTCCCAGTTATTGTTCATCAGAAGGGCCTAGGCCCAAAACGTCAGCTTTCCTGCTCCTGATATGTTGCTTGGCCTGCTGTGTTCATCCAGGCCCATACTTTGTTATCTCGGATTCTCCAGCATCTGCAGTTCCTATTATCTCTGAGATTAGATAATACTGAGATGTTGATGTATACAAATAAGCCACTCACTTCTCACTAGCAGGATCCTTTTTTAGTTGTTCAAACCTACGCAGAAAATTGGAATTATTTTTCCTGACATCAGGAATCTCATTTAATCTATTTTCTTTGCATTTTTCCAACAGACTCCCTATTTTTACATCATTTATTGCCTAGGAAAAAAATCTGCTCAGTGGATCTGCTTGAACTTTGAATTTACTGTAATTTTAAAAATTTATTTATATCAATTGATTGATTAAAAGATTAAGAAAAAGATTAAATCAATGTAATGGTAAATTGCACAACCATCTTAGTATAATGTGAGATTTGTGAATGAACAGCCATAAGCTTTATTCAACATAACTAGGGATTGAGTTGGGTGAGAAAATTTTATTGAGAGTCCTTCAAACGAAATCCCTGGTTCTGCATCACAATGAAATAGCTCCATTCACACATGCTCAGGAGCTAAGCTGCAATTCCCGTCTGAAGAAGATTTGCTGGCCTCAAACTGTTAACCCTGTTTCTCTCTACGGATGCTGCCAGACCTGCTGAGTTTCTCCAGACATTTTTTTTGTGTCACAATTCCCTTTTCTCTACATTCTCTCAAGAATCAAAGAATGGTTATTAACAAAAGGAGACCAACCAGCCCATCATGTCCATATCGCCCTTTGAAGAAACAATTCATCCCATGAACATTTTTCAGTGGGAAACATTAAATAAGCAAATCCCTAAATTATCCTCAATCTTTCTTAAATTCTGGTCATTGCTTCGAGTGGTTCGTAATGCATTTGTGCACATTTAAGACCATTTCTATTCTGCCTGTTGCAGCTTCAAATTCTTATTTCTTTCCTTGCTAGATCCAGTCAAATTGAATATCTTGCTTCAAGGGAAGCTCTTGAATATTTAACAAAAAGTACTAAAGAACTGCAGATGCTGGAAAACAGAAACTGCTGGGAAAATTCTGCAGATGCGGCAGAATCTGCTTTCTCTTCACAGTAATGCCAGACCTGTTGGGGTTTCCCTGCAATTTCTGATTTTGCTTTTGACTGTCTAATCCAAGGAATTGCATGATCCATCCTTTCCTTATGAGTGTCCCAGCCAAATTAATGGGAAAGATTTTCTCCCTGCATATTGCCTGAACTTAAACAATAGAAGTAGGTAATGGCTTTAAAAGTGTTAATGCTGATGCCTATCAACCCAACCAGATGTTGACATTGATTGGCATTATGTACTCATACAACATGGGCAAGTTATACCTTTCTTCTGACGTGTTTGACTCATGATTTAGCAAACAGGTCAGCCTCCTGTGTAACCTGATTAAGGAACATGATCACTAGTCAGCAAACCAGGTTGACAGAAGGTCCTATTTCGTAACTGTTTTATTGCTAATATTCAGAATACATATAAATAAGATCTGAGCAAGCATTTTGCCTTTCTTTAAGCAAGACAATCAATTAATTAATTCTACAGTTCCTCATTTTCAACAAGTCAAAATAATTCTGCCCAGTAGGCACGGAGCAAATTACTAATGCTAAACAGAATGGATAAACTCAGTTAGAGAGGACGGATTGTAGGTTGAACTCCAGGATCCAAATATTTTGGTAGTTCCTTAGAAGGTTATCCAATGCATTTTGTATTGTTTTGCTTTGTAATACATTCTCTATTCAATCAACAGATTTAAATAAAATTGGGTGAAAAATGTCAATGGCACCAAATTCCACTCATGCCATGAGTGAATGCTGTAACTTGATACAACTGGGAAGTAGTGTTTTTTGCACATTTTATAAAATGAAGAAATGAATCTCAAGGTTCAACAAAGGAACTGTTTTACAGCAATGATGGTCTCAGACACAACTGCCAACAAACCTGACTGCTGTGTTTAACTGAGTTTCGCTGAATCTGAGACAAGACCTGGTTCAATATACATACTAAAGCACATTCATTTTCAGTTCACAACATTTGTACTCAAACTTGTTCATTTGTGAAATGAGTTAAAACTGTATTCCCTGTTTGTGAATGAAGTGTTCTGCTTTTGTTCATAGAATATCAAAAAATGTTCAGTTATCCTATTGCAAGCTTGCTGTGTTAAATAACTTCTTGTGGTGCCATAACTTTTCTCTGGTTTTATGGTTATCACCGCTGGACAAAAAAAATCATGGCCAAATCAAAATATGTTTTGACAACTGCCAGATTTTTCATAACACTGTTCATGGTGAAATGGAAAGCAGGTTTTGTAAAACAGTGCTATAGTGTGTAATAAACAACATTTTATTACAAAGGCCCCTGTTAAAATTGTGTTCTTCAATTTCCACAGGGCTTTACCACCGTTGCAATGGTGAGAAATTGGAGTAAAGCTCTGTAGAAATATGGTAAGCAATTGTTCTTAGTTTTCTGCTTTCTCTGAACCCACTTCTCCACTAGCTTTTGCAATCACCACCTTACCTCAAACTCCCATTCCCTCCCGTCATACAGCCACCACTCACCTCAAGTTATGATGCCTCCAGAAAGTAAAGAGTTTATTTGTCACGGTCGACCTGTCATCAATGGGTAAAATCCGAAAGAACTGCAGATGCTGTAAATCAGAAACAAAAACCGAAATTGCTGGAAAGCTCAACAGGCCTGTCAGTGTCTGTAAAGAAAAATCAGAGGTAATATTTAGGGTTGCGTGGCCCTTCTAAGGAACTGATAGTGGTGAGGAAAATGTCAGCTCATATGCAGAAGAGAGGGTGGCGGGGAGGGCGGGGGGGAGGGGGGTGGTAAAGTGTAAACAATAGATGGGGATAGAGACCAAACAGAGAGAAGAACAGTTGGACAGACAAAATCATGGATAATGACCTGGCTGGAAAGGTGAATGGAGACTGTTAGTGGCTAACAATGGGTTGTGTATAAAAGCAGGCTATGTGATAACAAAGATAACAAAGTGTGGGGCTGGATGAACACAGCAGGCCAAGCAGCATCTCAGGAGCACAAAAGCTGACGTTTTGGGCCTAGACCCTTCATCAGAGAGGGGGATGGGGTGAGGGTTCTGGAATAAATAGGGAGAGAGGGCGAGGCGGACTGAAGATGGAGAGAAAAGAAGATAGGTGGAGAGGAGCGTATGGGTCGGGAGGTGGGGAGGGGATAGGTCAGTCCAGGGAGGACCCACAGGTCAAGGGGGTGGGATGAGGTTTGTAGGTAGGAAATGGAGGTGCGGCTTGAGGTGGGAGGAGGGGATAGGTGAGGGGAAGAACAGGTTAGGCAAGCGGGGACAGGCTGGGCTGGTTTTGGGATACAGTGGGGGGAAGGGGAGATTTTGAAGCTGGTGAAAGTGGGAGTTACGGGAGTGAGGTCTAGGACATAGTAGAGCTCAAGCCTAAAGGTGTGAAGCTAGTTGTGAACCTCAAATTCCAGGAGTAAATATGACCTACAATCTGACCAGACCAACACCTCCACTTCCTCAGAATGCTAAGGAAATTCGAACGTCCACAATGATTCTTATCAATTTTTATAGACGCGTCACAGGAAGCTTCCTATCTGGATGCATCACCATGTGGTTTGGCAACTGCTGTTCCCAAGGCCACAAGAAACTACAGAGACTGGTGAAACAGCTCAGTCCATCACGAAAACCAACTTCCCATCCATTGACTCTGTATATACTTCCTGCTGCCTCAGGAAAGTGGCCAACATAATCAAAGACCCCTCCAACCCTGGTTATACTCTCTTCCAGGCTTTTGCATCGGGCAAAAGACGCAAACATTTGAAAACACGTACCAACAGATTCAAGAACAGCTTCTTCCTTGTTGTCACCAGACTTATAAATGGACCTCTCAGATATCAGAGTTGACCTTTCTCTGTAGCTGTAACACCATATTCTGCTTTCTGCTCTATTATTCTGATATACTTACAATTTCCCTGGATAGCACACAAAACAATACTTTTCACTATTCTGGTACATGTGACAATAATAAACTAAATCAAACCAAATCTTCAGGACATATACCAACCTTTTCCCAGTTATAATCTGTTCTGAAGAAGGGTCACTGGACCTGAAACAGTAACTCTGTTTCTCATTCCACAGAAGCTACCAGACCTGCTAAGTTTTTCCAGCAATTTCAGTTTTTGTTTCTAATTGCTGTGTTGCATCTTATATGAGACAGCAAACAACTGCCAGTGAATGCAAGAAATTGTTTGAATTGTTTAAATTGTTTGAATGTGTAAAATGCTAAGGCAAAGTTCAAGTCACTTTCATCTTCACCAGAGCTACTCAATTCTTTGAATGATTTTTATCTTCATCAGGTTTCTTTTCTTTGTAAGGTATAACAAGAACAGGAAACAGTTAATGGCGTCTCTGTTACTTTCTGCCACAAGCCTAATTCTCTGTCAAATTACAGGTTGGATTAGTAAGCATCTTGAGTTACCATTTTTATAGACGCGTCATAGGAAGCTTCCTATCTGGATGCATCACCATGTGGTTTGGCAACTGCTGTTCCCAAGGCCACAAGAAACCACAGAGACTGGTGAACACAGCTCAGTCCATCACGAAAACCAACCTCCCATCCATTGACTCTGTATATGACACCTCCCAGCATGTTCATACGACATGGCCCTAGCTATGTGTTCATCTTGCAAGGTGGGCGCAGAATTCGTGTGAATCAAAGCAGTCATCCAGGACAACGGCTATGTCATTCAGATCAATTGTCAATGTGCATTGGGCCAACTCAGCAATGGGCCAAAGCCCACCACCTTTGGCCCTGACACTGTGCGTTGGAGATGGAAGGAGGAAATGTTTAAGGTGCTGGATGATGTCTTTCTGTCAATTTCCAGTCCATTTGAAGTTAGCATACCTTCCAGTTTCATCCCTTTGACCAAGGAAACAAAGGGAAGTTGAAGGAGATCATGTTGAATGAGGATGATATCCAACTGCATATTGTAAGTGATATGAGTATCATCACTTGTGTCTGGCAAATGGTGGACAAGTTTTAGGAGTTAGAAGGTTCAGTTATTTGCTGCAGATTACAAAACGCCCGGCCTGCTCTTGTAGCCGCAATGATGAAGACTGCCCAGTAAAGCATCTTGTCAATGTTCTGAAGTAGGGTCACTGGACTCAAATTATCTTCACAGATGCTGCCAGATATGCTGAGCTTTTCCAGCAATCTCTATTTTTGATTCTGATTTACAGCATCTGCAGTCCTTTCGGGTTTTCGTCAATGTTGACTCCCTCAGGCTTTCGAGAGAGGTGAATTCAGTGAATATAATGTCATTGAATACCAAGAGGAGAGGATTAGAGCTGCTTGGCCTGCTGTGTTCATCCAGCTCCACATTTTGTTATCTTGGATTCTCCAGCATCTGCAGTTCCCATTATCTCCGATCACAATTTTAACCTCACTGCGAAGCCTCTTCCAGGATGCCTAACCTGAAGAAGTTACACGTCTCCCTCCAGACCAACCTCAGAGGATCTCTACCTGTCCATCCTCCCCGGACTGACCTATCCCCTTCCTACCTCCTCATCTATACTCTCCCCACCACCTATCTTCTCCTCTAACCATCTTTGGTCTGCCACCCACTATCTCCCTATTTATTTCAGAATCCTCTCCCCATCCCCCGTTTCTGATGAAGTGTCTGGGCCTGAAACGTCAGCTTTTATGCTCCTAAGATGCTGTTTGGCCTGCTGTGTTCATCCAGCTCAACACTTTGTTATCTAGGAGAGGATTAGATTCTCTTTTGTTGGGTAATCAAATATCACTTTAATTTAATAAAATGTGGGGAAGTTCAGCTCTAACAGTATTCAAGAATCTTCCTACCATCCCAGATAACTTCACTACTTTCAACATTCAACCCCTTCAATACCAACACACAGTGGGAACAGTGTGTGGCTTCTACAGATGCTCTACAGCAGCTCACCAGACATGAGGCCTCTACCACATGAAGGACAAGAACAGCAGACATATGGGAACACCACCTCCTTCAAGTTCCCCTCTAAAGCACTCACCATCCTGACTTGGAAATATATCGCCGTTCCTTCTCTGTCGCTGGGTCAAAATCCTGCAAATCCCTCCTTAACAGCATTGTGGGTACCCCTTCATCCCAAAAGATGTAGCAGCTCAAAAAAGAAACTCAGCAATAACCTATGCAAGCCAATTAAAGAAGGGCTAATAAATGCTGCCTATCGAGTGACACCCGCATTGTATCAACAAATAAAAAAGACAAACAAACAGAAACATTTCACTATGTTCAGCATTTCTGGCTGGTTAGGAGTCTCAATATGTTAATGCAATAAGAAATTAAACTGCTGAAAATTGTTAATTACTGTTTTTGTATACAAATTTTGAGTTTTTCATTGTAGTTCATAACAGTTTTAAAACTTTATGGTAAGGTATTTTGAATTCAACCTCATAATTATTTTTCCGTTCACCCTTCCTCTTCCTCAATTCTACATTAGCTTGTAGCCCTGAAAATTGCAAATGGTGCAAATGTGAGATTAAAAACTAAAAATTGTTGAAAATGCTTAGCAGGACTCTTTTGTTGAGAAAGAAAATAATAGACTGATATTTCATGTAGTGAGATCTAATGGACAGTTTTATTTTCTGAATCGCAACAACAACAAGTTTACTCATCTTAACAAGATTATTATCAGCGGAATAACAAAACACTATTGCACTGATTATTTGGTTAAACAATACAGTTTGCATCAAACTGCATGAATGGTTATTGTCTCACTCTCCCTGTTGGAGCAGTCTGTGCTGAGTTGAGCAAATATGTGGCATTGTGAGATAATTCAGTAGAAAATATTGAAGAAGCTGTATACAGGGAAGGCAATGGCCCAGTGTATTATCACTGGACTATTTATCCAGAGACCTGGATAACATTCTGGGGACTCAGGTTCAAATCCCACCACGGCAGATAGTGGAATTTGCATTCAATAAATATCTGGTATTAAGAATTAAGGCCATGAATCCAATGTGGATTGTCGGAAAAAAACCATCACTAATGTCCTTTAGGGAAGGAAACTGCTATCCTTACCTGGTCTGGCCTAGTCTGACTCCAGAACCACAGCAATGTGGTTGTCTCTTAAATGCCCTCAGGGCATTTAGGGATGGGCAATAAATGCTGCCTCACCAGCAACATCCACATCCTGTGAATTGAAAATGAAATGAATAAAATACTTAACATTGCCACTATAAACTTCTCCCAATGACATCAGGAATTTTCATGATATTACATTTAGAATAACATGAAAATGTAATGCTGATTATGAAAATAATTATAAAAGAATGATAATAGATAAGATAAGAACATCTCTGAGACCTAAGTCTCAGCTCTGCCATTTGCAATGGGATTTTTCAGCTTCCTGACGCACAGACCACAATCAGTGAAGATACACAACAGCACCTCCTCCATGACAATCCTTAGCACCAGGACCCACCAACGATGCATTCTTAGCCCTCTACTGAACTCCATGTACACCTGTCTGTAACTGTGTAGCCTAAACCTTAATGAACAGCATCCACAAGTTTGCTGATAACATAAGGCAGATATCCGACAACGATGAGTCAGAATACAGGAAGGAGATAGATGGCTGGGTAACATGGTGCAATGATAACTATCTGTCAATTTTGGCAAAACAAAAGAATTGATCATTGACTTCAGAAAGAAAGGGGGAGGACACGACTCCATCTACATCAATGGAGCTGAGGTGGAGAGGTTTGAGAGCATCAAATTCCTTGGAGTGACAATAACCAACATCCTGCCCTAGACTACCCACTTAGATGTGATAGTCAAGAACGCACAACAATGCCTCTTCTGATAGAATTCTTTGAGGAAGTGACAAAGTTGATGGAAGGGCTCTAGATGTCATATACATGGACTTCAGTAAAGTGTTTGATAAGGTTCTCCATCGTAGGCTGATGGAGAAAGTGATGTTGCATGGGGCCCAGGGTGTACTAGCTAGATGGATAGAGAACTGGCTGGGCAACAGGTGACAGAGAGTTGTAGTGGAAAGGAGTTTCTCAAACTGGAGAACTGTGACCAGTGGTGTTCCACAGGCATCAGTGTTGGGACCACTGTTGTTTGTGATTTACATAAAGGTATAGATGGTCTGATTAACAAGTTTGCAGATAACACAAAGATTGGTGGAGTAGCAGATAGTGAAGGGGACTGTCGGAGATTACAGCAGAATATAGATAGATTGGAGAGTTGGGCGGAGAAATGGCAGATGGAGTTCAATCCAGGAAAATGTGAGGTAATGCATTTTGGAAGATCCAATTCAAGAGCGAACTATAAAATAAATGGAAAAGTCCTAGGGAAAATTGATGCACAGAGAGATCTGGGTGTTCAGGTCCATTGTACCCTGAAGGTGGCAATGCAGGTCGATAGAGTGGTCAAGAGACAATACGGCATGCTTTCATTCATCGGACAGGGTATTGAGTACAAGAATTAGCAGCTCATGTTACAGTTCTGTAGGAGAGATAATGGGAACTGCAGATGCTGGAGAATCCAAGATAATAAAGTGTGAAGCTGGATGAACACAGCAGGCCAAGCAGCATCTCAGGAGCACAAAAGCTGACGTTTCGGGCCTAGACCCTTCATACAGTTCTGTAGGACTTTGGTTTGAGCACATTTGGAGTACTGCGTACAATTCTCGTCGCCAAAAGGATGTGGATGCTTTGGAGCGGGTGCAGAGGAGGTTCACTAGGATGTTGCCTGGTATGGAGGGTGCTAGCTATGAAGAGAGGTTGACTAGATTAGGGTTATTCACATTAGAAAGACAAAGATTGAGGGGGGACATGATTGAGGTCTACAAAATCATGAGAGGTATAGACGGGGTGGACAGCTCCCACAGTGGGGGACTCAATTACTAGGGGTCACAATTTCAAGGTGAGAGGGGAAAAGTTTAAGGGAGACATGCGTGGAAAGTTCTTTACGCAGAGGGTGGTGGGTGCCTGGCCGCGTTGCCAGTGGAGGTGGTAGAGGCGGGCACAATAGCATCATTTAAGATGTATCTAGACAGATACATGAATGGGCAGGGAGTAGAGGGATACAGATCCTTGGAAAACGGGCAACAGGTTTAAATAGAGGATCTGGATTGGCGCAGGCTTGCAGGGCTGAAGGCCCTGTTCCTGTGCTGTGATTTTCTTTGTTCTTTGTTCTTCCTCAAGCAGCTTAGGAAATTTGGCATGTCCATACGGACCCTTACCAACCTTTACAGCTGCACCATTGAAAGCATACCGTCCAGGTGCATAACGGCCTGGCATGGCACCTGCTCTGCCCAGGACCGGAAGAAACTCCCAAAAGTGGTGTGCACAGCCCAGACCATCATGGAAGCCAAACTTTCATCCATGGGCTCCATTTACACTTTTTTGTTGCTGCGGAAAGGCTGTCAACTTCATCAAACACCCATTCCATCCCGGTAATGCTCTCCTACAACATCTTCTGTTGAGCAGAAGATACAGGAACTTGAACACATGCACCAACCGATTCAAAAACAGCTTCTTCCCTGCCGTTAATAGGCTGCTGAACGGACTCTTTAACTTCAAATAATGTTGATGTTGCTTTGTGCACCTCCTGTGCAATGTCACCTATATGTCCCGTTCTGTCTAAGCATACTAAGATCTATATGTCCTTGTTTGCTATGATCTACCTGTACTATTCACAAAACAAAGCTTTTCACTATACTTAGGTACAAGTGACAACAATAAAACAATAAAAATAAAATCAATCAAATCCAAAAGGAGGTGAAAACTTTTCTGTAACTTTAGCCCAGGGAGGTGCTAAGCTTTTTCACACAAGGGGCTACATTTCAATTAGCTTCATGCCATTGAATTGATGTGTAAATGCTAGAAAGTTAAGATACCATAAATATATTTTGCCTTTAATCAAAACCACAAAAATAGTACACCTGAATGAACAAGATTCAAATTAGAAGATGAATTTATTACCTTACTTGTTGAGAATTTTGAGATCCAGATGTTGCTCAATTAGGAGCCAATGTACGTCAGCAAGCACAGGGAAAGATGAGCAGACAAGGTACTCAGCTTGCAAAAAGATCCCGAGCTTCCGGTTGTCCATCATTTCATGTCACCACCGTGTGCCCTGGCCAACATGTCTGTCTTAGGCTTGCTGCAACTAGCAAAGCTCAGCGCAAGCTGGAAGAACTGCACTTCATTTTCCACTTGGAAACCTTGCAGCCTTCAGGACTCAATATCCAGTTAAACAATTTCAGGGTGTGAACACCTTCTGCCATGTTCCCTATCCCAAACCCCACACACTACGGCTTGTCATCACATAGGCTGCTACCACAAACAATCACTGTCAACGGCTAATGTCCGCAGTAGAAGCTATCGATTCTGCCAGATGGGCCTTTATCTAATTGTTTGTCCAACTGTTTATCTTGCTCTCTGGGCTCTATCTCCACCTATCATTTATTCCTTTCCCTCTGCCACCTTCAGCATATATAGCAACCTTTTCGTCGCTACCTTCAGTTCTGAAGAAAGGTCGCTGTTAGCTCTGTTCTCTCTCCACAGATGCTGCCAGACCTGCTGAGTTTCTCCAACAATTTCTGGCTTTGATGCTATATTCCAGCATGTTCAATTCTTTTGTTTCTGTCCTTTTTATTGTCTATTTTGTTCTCTCTTCTCTCATGCTATTCTCTATAGTCTGCACCGATCTAAAACTGGATACAACAGCAGGGTCCAGTAATTCCTTAGGAGTTCTTAAAATTAAACCTCACCATGCAATATCTTGATACCTTACAGCTCAGCCCAACTGGAATGACCAGGTGTAATATTGAACCACTGGTGATTCCACACGGGCCTGTCTGCCAGGAGATAGTCAGGCCAGGCCAGAATGTCTCCCAAAGAATCAGTGGAGACCAGCTGGACAGTGTCCCTGCCTTATCCAGGGACAGCCTGGCAAATCTGAGGAAGGGTCACTGCCCTCCAGAATCCAGAATCCCTACAGTGTGGAAACAGGACATTTGGCTCAACAAGTCCACACCGAACCTTGGAGCATCCCACCCAGACCCATTACCCGATAACCCACTGAATCTACACATCCCTGAACACTATGGGCAATTTAGCATGGCCAATCCACCTAGCTTGCACATCTTTGGACCGTGGGAGGAAACCGGAGCACCCAGAGGAAACCCACACAGACACGGGGAGAATGTGCAAACTCCACACAGACAGTCGCCTGAGGCTAGAATTGAACCTGGGTCCCAGGTGCTGTGAAGCAGCAGTGCTAACCACTGTGCCACTATGCCTCCCAAAGAATTAACTCTATTTCTCTATCCACTTTGGCTGCTAAGCCTGCTGAGTTTCTCCAACAATTTATTTTTCCGGTATCCAGTGCCGGTATTTCTTTATTTGAATTAAGTCCCTAGAGGCGGATGTGCTGTCGAGCTTCCAACAGCACCGCAGGGCAGTCACTGGCAACATGTCCCCAACCCCCATACCCAACACCCACTGCCCATACCCACACCTACTCATCTCATCTCCACACCCACCACCTTCAACCCCCTCCCACCCACTTCCTGACAAACCCACCCAGCCCCTACCCCGATAGACCCACCCTCACACTCACCCCATCCCCATCCCTATATCCTCCCCCAGACCCACCCATCCATTCTCACCTCACTCCCACCCACCACCCATATTCATCTCCCGTCCCCACCCACGCGTCCCCATCTGTACCTCCATCCTTACCAAACCCATCCCCACCATCATTCCCACTGACCCTCTGACAAACTGATTCATAACTCAGATCCGTTTCATGCTGCCTTCATCCTGGAACATTACATGACTTTTGTTTCAAGTGGACCTTATGGCCTGCCCGAGACATGCTGGTCAGGTGGAGGGCGGAGACTGAGATAAGAATCATCAAATTCCCAATAGGAAGAAGCTGATCTCCATATGAAAATAAGCATCAGGTGTAAGAGGAGGCCCTCAGCCCTTCAAGCCTGCTCTGCCTTTAAATGGGATTGTGGCTGATTTGTTTTTGTTCTGTATTCCACATTCTCATTTAACCCCTGAAAATCTTTGCTTTCTCCTTCCTAACAAGAACCTATCTGCCTCTGCCTTACTAAAATTCCACAAACTCACTTCCACTGCCTTCTGACATAAACTGCCCCAGGGTCTCAGAACCCCCTAGAGAAAACATTTCTCCCCATCTCAGTCCAGACAGGGTGCGCCCTAATTTTTAACCAGTGCCCCTTAATTCTGGACCCACCCACAAGGGGAAACTTTCACTTCCACCTCAGCAAGACCATTCAGGGACATTAAAACTCCTTTGAATCACTCCTCACATTTCTAAACTCCTGTAAAAACAAGCCCTGTCTGTCCAAGCTTTCCTCATGAGATAGACACTGTGAGATTACAAGAAAGCCTGGACCAAAGACTGTGCACAGAACCCTTAAGAAGGAGGTTGTTTTTATCGAAATATAAGCCAGTTAAGTCATATAGGCCTGGGCAAATTTTAGCTCTACCAGACACCTCACTATCCTGAATGAGACATATATCTAAAGGAGAAGGCTTTATAATATGCAACCTCTGTCCGTTAAAATCCGCATGTATGAACAACAGAGATCATCAGCAAATATGATCCTCAGTGCGAGAATTATTGAACTAGATGTTTTCAGTCCTAAAGCCACTTGCCACCTCCAACTTGTTCATTACCAGATATATAGTTTCTTTGTTTAATGCCTGCGTTCAGGATAATGACAAACCATGGTTAATACTTCCAAAGTTTAACATTACAAACTGGACAATTCAACCTTGACCAATTATGTCCTACAGACACCTCCAGACTCTGATCTGGAGTGTAATCACTGATGCCCATGAAATCCGGAATCAACTCGTCCTCATGGCCATCAGGTCATTTTAGCTCTTTTGAGAGAGATTTTAATCAATGTATCATTAACATTCTTTGTTGGAAGTCCATTCAGCTCATCAATGGATATAATTTTATTCTTATGAATTGATTAAACCAATTCTATTCACATCAACTATCCATGGAAATGATGGTGGCTTTGGATCCCTTCACCAAACTCGTGCTTCAGAAAGTGATCCCCTCACCTGACAAGGTGATAACAATCAGCATGTACCTGGGCTTCTGAACATTTCCACATCTCTCATTTCATTAAACAGCTACTAAGCCATTCTTCTATTTAAATATGTCATTGATTCCCTCTGCACAATCCACTGATAAACTGTAGCTTTCTGACAATATCAATTAAAATAAGATGGTCCATTCAGGGTAAAGGGTACCACTCACTGGCAGGGACCACCGCTGTTCTATTGTGTTTTCTTTTGCTGATTCTCGTATTATTCCAATTCAAATTTAAAGTGCACAGGAAACACACACGATCCCCTAGATGGGCTATAACAGAGGCTGCTCCACGAAGATGGAGGCTCTGATCATGGATCGAGCTTTCTGAAGCAGTACTTAGTTCTGCCAAGCCCTTCATCAAACTCAGCCACTTTAATTTCTCCCCCACATCATTTCCTACCCCTTTACCATTCATCATCAACTCAGACGCCCCTCACCACCTCCAATCCCTCATCATGGTCAGGTCCCTTCCAAGTGTACATCAACGTCTGAATGGAGACAAGCCCCAGGACTCAGGGATGCCTCACTGAAGGCTCTGCCCCAGGCTGTCAGGGAATCAGAGTGCTTTCTCTGATATGAGTAGGCTCATCCACTCAACCATGGCATTTTCAGTAACCATAGAGAGGCAGTGGCAAACTATGCCATCTGTAACAGAGGCTAAGTTCAATGCAGGAAACGGGTGCTCAACTTGCTCTGATCTACCAGGACATCTGGTAAGGCCACTCCCTAATGATGGGTATCTGGGAACCTGAGCAGTAGTTAATATCTGTCAGTGCATGGATAGACCAGCAGCTGGATGTAGCATCAGCCTTAATCCATCTGACAAATGAGGACAAAGTATTTGGAAGCTCGGTTACTGATAGCATTCAGACTGATTGACAGGCTAGTGCTCATGATGGAGATGTATTCAAACAGGGGTGGGGAGGGGGTTTGGAATTCCACTCGAAATTACAATGGAACTTCACTTGTGAATGTAGGCATGCTCAATAGATGAGTAATTCCTGGTGGGAATGGTCCCCCTAAGAAACCAGCAGAGGGATAACCATCAGCTCACTGGAGAGGAGGGAGGGTCAGCGATCACAGATCATGGTGAGGCTGAAATAGCCAGGCATCGGATTTAGGAGCTATCTGTTTGCCCATCCGTCTGTCTGCCTGCCTGTCTATCTCTGTCTCTATCTATATTCAGCTATACACTGTCATCACTCTTGGTGAATCACTTGGTCAGAGATCTTGCGGTAGTGGTTGCTCTAACTAAGCAGGAGTGCTGCTTCTCACTGCTGCATTTTTATAGAACTCCAATGGAGAAGGATGCACCATCCCAGCACAAGTTTGTTCAGAAAAAGTGAGAAACCTTATCCTGGAAGCAACTGTCTAAACACTCCAAGACACAGGATACATGAGTTCAAAGGCAGAGGAGAATGAAAGAGATATTCTTAAGCACTAAAATAGCCACATCCAGTTTCTTATGTTATAGGATAAAGTATAAATATTACTGCTTCAGGCAAAACAATCCATAAGAGACAAACTCATACCACAGAGTGCCCCAAGGCTTCAGGTCACTAAAATTGATCTACATTTTCACTCAGGGGTTGATTATATGAAGTTTTATTTTAATGAATCTAAATCTACTTCCATCCATACTCCTAATGGTCCTGAAAACAGTAAATCAATCTCTTTCTAAATAAGTTCATTAACATTTTAAAAAGTTGCTTTTACCTGTTGATAATGTTATGATCAGACTGAGGATAATTTGTTGGGGTCCAGGTGGGATATCCTGGGTATGGAAGGATGATTGGACTCCCCTTCTTTATTCACCATTCTCTCAGTTGATCGCAACAGGTTTATTTTGAAAAAGCTCCCTTTTCTTGAGGATGTAGTTCTCTCAAATGAACTTATGTTTAAATTCAATTCAACCAAGCTTTCTTGAATTAATAAAGAGGGTGCTTCTTAAATACTAGACATGAGAAGAATTATTTATGCACTTACACACAGAAATAAGAGATGAATTCAAAACGTTATGTCAAAAAAAAGGAGAAACACACGGATCAATATCTGAGTTGTTTGCAAAAAAGTGAACATTGAATGTTGTGGCCAATGCAATGGAGGTTTCCAGCAGCATTGGCATTGGTTGTTGAACAGTCAATTTAATGTTCCTTCATTTTTCAGACTGATTGAGATTCTATAGTTCTGATTCCTTTTGACTGTGATTGAATTCCAGCTTTCAGGGTGAAAGAGTCTTTTGTTGTCCTATTTCCATTTGTCTGGCCGTTAGCTGGCTGGCTTGTCCCTGTCAGAGTGAGGGAATTCTTTAGTTGTAATAAAAGGGTGATTGGAGAAGAGTTCTTTAACTGTGACCTGATGATCAGAGGATTAGATGGGGTGGACAGTAAGAGCCTTTTTCCTCAGATGGTGACGGCAAGCACGAGCGACATAGGTTTAAACTGAGGGGTGATAGATGTAGGGCAGATGTCAGAGGTAGATTCTTTACTCAGAGAGGAGTAAGGGCGTGGAATGCCCTGTCTGCAGCAGTAGTAGACTTGACAACTTTAAGGACATTTAAATGGTCATTGGACAAACATATGGAGGAGAATAGAATAGTGTAGGTTAGATGGGCTTCAGATTAGTTTCATCAGTCGGCGCAACATCGAGGGCCGAAGGGCCTGTACTGCACTATAATGTTCTGTGTTCTATACACTGCATGTTCATGTTTGAACCCAGGCTGGTACACATGTGAATATCCAGTCCCACTAGCATACACCAGTAGAGTTGAAGCTGTTTTATTTTAACCCCTGTTCTTGTATGTACTTCAAAGGGAAAGAAAAAAACAAAATATTTCTGCATTTGGGACATAATCCAAAGGAGAGGTTTACTGTTGATCAAGGGTCATCAGCTCCTCTTTATCTTTGCAGTCACAAAAAGTCACAGCTTGTTTTGATTTGCCTCTCCCCCATTTTAAACAGCTGTTGTTCTAAACTCACTTCACATCTGTTTGTGTTACAGTCCACGGTCCTCTCTCTCCCTCTCTCTCCACATACCATCTAATTTATGTCTGCCATTATTGATTGTATCAGCCCTCTTTTGAAAAACACGTTTTTGAATTTCAAGATTAAAAAATACCCACAGTGCTTTGGATCCTGATCTGAACTTGACATTGATTATTTCTGCAATTTGTGTATTCTTGTTTTCAGGACAAAACCAGGTCACTCAAGTGTTTCAAGGTCCTCCCATTTTGAAAATGTTCTTGTCCACTTAAGTTATTTTCTCCTTTGGGTCTTGATATCAAATGCCTTATAAGTTTTGCATTGCTTCTATCACACTTTGTCATACATTCAGATTTCTTTTATCACCTTTTTAAAAAAAGGTGAGGGTCTGAATTTTGTCTGAACTTTTGTCTTGAAGCACTGACTACCACCAGGACCTCCTGGGATTGCTGACAACATTACCATCTTTAGATTTCTGCTGTACACCTGGTCATATGCTAGGCACTTGCACCTGCCCTTCATGGTTCATTTTGTTTGCTCCAGATATTATTGGACAGCGGGTAATCGGCACCTGATTTTGTTTAGAAGCTATGAGGTGACTATTCTGTCAAATAGTTCCTGGATGTCCTGGAGGATGAGGTAGTGTGCACAACTGCTGCCTCTGAGCATGCCTTAGATGTTGATGATTGATGGAGATCTTGAGGAAGAAGTGGGCAGTTGGAGTCACCAGATAACTGCTTTAACTTTCACGTTGGGAATCATCGCCCCCGAGATTCTACACAGTGGGTGGAAGTTGGGGAAGATAGGAAGGAATTGCTGTGAAATTGGCACCTGCTCCAAGTTTTATATTAGCCGTTCCCAATTGGAATCAAGGCTTTATCTCATTCCCAATCCTAAATGGCAAGAATCACGGCAGATTCACATTCATCAGAAAATATGGATGGTTAATGAGTATGGATTTATCTTTGTTAGTGGTTAGCTTAATAGAAAGCAACACTCTTATGTTGAACGCTCATGGAATAATAAGAAAGTTCATGGCATTAAAATATTCTGCTGATATCATGCTACTGTTTTTACTGAATATAAAATCTTGCCTTTTTGGATATACCATGAAGGCATAACAATTAATACCAAAATAATTACAAATGAACATGAACTTACAATATATTATTTTCTAAATTTATAGTGTATCACATTTTAAAACAATGAACAATGTTACCATCAGGAAAGGCCGCAGGGCTTGAAAGTGGGAACCAGAAAGTAAACTTGAAGTATTATCTCTGGTGTAATGAGTTGCCAGGACTTTCGTCTAAATCTTTAAAAGTTAAAAATGGATATAAAACTGTGTGTAATTTTCAGTTGTTCTATCTTTGATTGCGTGGGTCCATTTACTGTTGCTGCTCACTGTGTTTGGCTAGCTAAAACTGTGTGTGAACTCAGGGAAAACTAAACAGAGCTGTGGAAGTTATTAGAAGTGAACAGCTGTTTACATGTTTCTGATTTTCAGCATCCGCAGTTCTTTTGGATTTTATTTATCTGTTTACGTAGTGTTGACATTGTAAGAAAGAACTTGTACATAGACAGGCTTATGCGATCCTGAAACCAACAGGCCAGATGTAGGCACTGCAGTCCTGCCACATCTGGTTGTGAATGATGGCAAACAAATAAGATCTTTGGTTTAATGTCCACATCAAAAAGGTTATGCTCAAGGCAGACTGATCAAGGTGAAGGCAAGGTCAAGAAATGTCTTCAGGCTGACACTTCTTTAGAAATCTACTTATGGCTTATTATCACTAACCAATGTAAAGCATGGTAATCTGAGATATACCAGGCTCTCGTCTTACTGTTACAGTTTTGAAAGACTATTCTGTACATGTGTTTCTCTCTTTCAATTTCACATTCACCTCTCAATCCAATTAACTCAACACACATTGTGCTGCTTATGTCTAGTGGAAAAGGTCATAAAGTGCATGTTAACGTCCTTCCACAACGTGAACAATTGTCACAAATATCCCCATCCTCCACAATGGGTGAGCCCAGCGCATCAGTGTAAGTGGCAAGGCTGAAGTATTTGCATCCGTCTTCATCCAGGAGGTGTCGAACTGGAAGTGTATGTTGGACCTCTCTGGAGGGCTCCAGCATCACCAGATGCCAGTCTTCACCCAATTCAATCCACTCAAAGGTGATATCAAGAAAAGGCGGAGGGCTCTGGATACTTCAAAGGCTAGAGACCCTGACAACATTTTGGCAACAGTACCAACAGATTATGCTCCGGAACTAATCAGTATTCCTCCGTAATTTTCTTTTCTTCTACGTGGATTTCCAAGGACCCGGGCTGCAGTGGCTTTTGAAACCGGACATCAATGCAACAATCTGTGTTGACACACTGATCATCTTCTGCATAGCTTTATTGGAATGTTACTCCCTAGCCAACCGCTTATATACTGGTATCCACCCAACAATGTGCAAAATTACCCATATATGTCCTAAAGACAAAAAGCAGGAGAAATCCGACCGAGCCAATTACCACATGAGTATCTAGTCTCATCAAGAAGTGATTGCAAGTATCGTCAACAGTGCTATCAAGCAGCATCTGCTCAGCAATAACCTGCTCAGTGAAGCCCGGTTTGGGCTCTGCCAGAGTCAGTCAACTCCTGACCTCATTACAGCATCGGTTCAAACATGGACAAAAGAGCTGAATCCAGAGATGAGGTGGGAGTGACAGCTCTTGACATCAAGGCTGCATTCAACTGAGTCAACTGGGCATCAAGGAGCCCGAGCAAAACGTGAGTAAAAGCAAATCAGGAAAGAAGCTCTTCACCATTTGGAATCAATAATATAAATAAAAGTGGTTGTGGTTGTTAGATGTCAATCATCTCAGCCCAAGGGCATCACTGCAGGAGTTCATCGGTCTCAGCTCCTTAGCCTAACAATCTTCAGCAGTTTCATCAATAATCTTTCCTCTATCTTGAGATCAGAAATGGGAATGTATGCTGATAATTGATCAAAATTCAACATATTTTGCAACTCCTCAGATACTGAAGTTGTCCATGTCCACATGCAACAAGACCTGGACAAAATCTACTACCTAAGGGACGCAATGCAGAAATTCACTAAAGTACCTCAGACATCACTTTTCAATCTCATGACCATTTCCATCTGGAAGGACAAGGGCAACAAATGCATGGAACCTTATCCCTACAAGTCCCATTCCTAGTCACACAACATCTTTACTAACCACCTATTCCTTCACTGTCACTTGGTCAAAATCCTGAAAATCCTTTCTTAACAGCACAGTGGTATTCCTGCATCGTAAGGACTAGGCTGTTCAAGAAGGCAGCTCAGCACTATCTTTTCCAGGGGAATTATGGATGGTCAATGAATACCCAGCCACAACACCCTTATCCCATTACAGAAAATAAAGTTTCTCACATTCAGGAGTTAGTGTGTCACGTCTGTCTAACTCCTCAATAGAAAATGTACAACACTATGGATATAATGGTGTGACTACAGGAATAACAGTACCATGGCCATGTCATCATCGTACAAAGAGAGAAAAGTTTGTGTTGACATTGTTTACCATAAAAATATAGAATTTTTGAACAGCACACGCATGATGTTGTCACTATACTGTCAGTGCATAAACCCTCTAAGTGCAAATATTCACCTGAAAATCACTTTTCAATAATGTTTGGGTCTTGTCTTACATGCCTCTGATTTCTATTTTAACAGTAGAATTAGACCAATCATTTTAGCTAGGTTAACATCAGTATTTAAATAGTAGAGATGAATTTTACAAAAATGTAACACTTTTGGTGTCAACAGAAACTTCTAAGAATTTTTCCTAAATTTGTATTCCAGCTGTAAATCATTGCTAATTATATTGCAGATAAAATATGATCCAAAATGAACAGTTCATTTTTCATAATATCAAGCTTCATCTCAGCCTTCATTTTACCTCAGTTGAATGCACATTTTAATGTTTATGTATCTTTATATCTAGAAAAAAAACATATAAATCTGCATGGGTGGTTTCTGCTTCTGAGAAATATATAAATCAATTGGCTAATTTATTGTTTCAGTGGGTTCAGTCTAGTGATTCATTATAGATAGCCTGTGAAAAGATAATTACACCCAGTATTAGAACATGGCCTCGGTGCTTGTTTCTGTATATGAGGACACAGGATAGCTTTTTCCAGTACAAATTAATCTAAAATTGATTAGAAGAGTAGCGTAAGGCTACAAGATACAGTACTGGAAATATTATTTGTAATTTACAGCTTTGTAGACTATAAACAACACGCTTGTAGAAAAATATACTGATTTGTTAATTGACACAGCAGGTCAGTCAAGCATCTTTTGTCCTCACAATGCAGCTGTATATTGGGTGGCAGTATCCTACATTCTGGACTGGATTATAATTTCATCATCAGGGTCCCCGTACCCTCACATAAACCCATTTCCAAAAGGCTAGCTCACCTGGCTTCCATTTTATGGCTCTTAATCCTTTATCTAAGGAAGGATGTGTTGGCCTTGGAGTAGGTTCCACAGGTAGTTCACAAGAATGATCTAGGAATGAAGGGCTTGTCATATGAGGAGTGGTTGAGGACTATGTGTCTGCACTTGATGGAGTTTAGAAGGATGAGGGGATCTGATTGAAACTTACAGAATATTGAGAGGCCCGGATAGGGTGGACATGGAGGAGATGTTTCCATTAGTAGGAGAGGCTAGGACCTGAGGGCACAGAGTGAAGGGATGACCCTTTAGAGCTGAGATGAAGAGGAATATCTTCAGCCACAGGGTGGTGAATCTGTGGATCTCGTCACTGCAGGAAGCTGTGGAGACCAAGTTATTGAGTGTATTTAAGACAAACAGATAGGTTCTTGGCTAGTAATGGGACAAGCAGGAGGAAGGAGAACAGAATTGAAAAACATATCAGCATGATCAACTGTATGGGCTGCATGGCCAAATTCTGCCCCTATTTTATACGGTTTTATTACTCCAAGATAAGCCCCACCCTTCCCAAGGAGCAATTCCTGCCTCAAAGAGCAGCTGGCCAATCAGATCCCTCTGCACTTTGGAATTCTGCAGTCACTTGCCATTGAAGTATTGCTCAACATTTTTCATGTTTTCACACACTATACTCCATCTTCCAGACGTTTGCACAATCCCAGAACCGATCTATATTGTTCTATATTCTTGTTGGTGATGTCTTTGAACCTCCTTTTTGCAAGTTCCGCTTATTATGTCATCCAATGCTAAATTCGGAAACCAGCACTACCATGACACCTAAAAAATGACACATCCCGTAAGGAGAAACTAGCCTTCCACATCTACCCTCTTCAATTCCCTAAGAATCTTGTTTGTTCAATGAAGTCAGCTCCCATTCTTCTAAATTCCAAATATATAGCAAAAATAATTTCAGCCAAGCATCTTTATCAAAATTCAGCAGAAGTCCCCCACCTAAAAGAAGAAACAAAGAAATCTTATAATAGCAGCCAACTGAATTCAATGGCTCATTCTAATTGTAAACTTCTTTTTCGTAAATCGTAAACATGGTACTAAAAATGCTGTGCTTTATTGTGCTTTAAATTGCTTTTTCAGCACATAGCCTGCTTCAATCAGCTGAACGGCGTTGTGTTCTTGAAGAAAAATTCAAGTAAGAACCAATTACCATCAGCATTATGTTTACCTTTGTAGTTGAAAACAAAATCATTTAATCACATCCAACAGATGTTTTCTTTATTTTATACTAATACAAATGAACACAATGGCAGCTAGTTATGCTGTTCCCCATTGTTCATATTATGATATACTAACTGATCAGCATATTCCAACACAAAAGCAAAAGCAGAAAGGTCAAATTATACATACGCAGGCAATTTGATTTAGTCTAGACTGGGAATTGCTTTGTTTTCAGTTTTCATTTCAGGCTTGAACTACACATGTCCTTTTCTGTTAATGTGACTCTGTCATCTTTTGCATGCAGCAGCAGCAACAATTTTATACAGCAGTGAGGCATGTTAAGCTGCCAGTCAAGATGTTCTACAGGCTATCATGGCTAATTCCTCAAATGACCAGAACCCATGATTCCTGGTCTCTAGACATTCTGGCAGCCTTCTTAATGGGAACATTTCATGGTGACTGTGGAGCTTTGGGCGACAGATTTGAACGGAGGAAAATAAAGGCTTAAAACTCAAAATTGGGCAGTCAACATAAGTGGTAAGATCAGAGATCACATGCTAGCAGACTGTGGGGAGAGGCATTTCTGTGTACAGTTTCATGTGAAGCTTAGTGGTGTCAAAAGTTAGGAGAATGCTAAATGAAAATGTAAATGTACTGACAGCGGAGACTTCAGTTTCTCTCTAGATCCCTCAAACGATACAACCTCCCGTAAGACCCACCACCACACAGGAACACAGGAGCAGAAATCAGCCATTCAGCCCCTCAAACCTGTTCCACCATTCAATAAGATCATGGTTGATCTGTGGCCTAACTCCATAAACCTGACTTTGGCCCATATCCCTTGATACCTTTGCTGAACAAAAAATTATCTATCTCAGATTTTAAATTAACAATAGATCCAGCATCCACCACCATTTGTGGAAGAGAGTTCCAAACATCTACTTCCCTTTGTGGGTAGGCATGCTTCCTAATAACTCTCCAAGATGGTCTGACCCTAATT
Source organism: Stegostoma tigrinum (assembly GCF_030684315.1). Lineage (NCBI taxonomy): Eukaryota > Metazoa > Chordata > Chondrichthyes > Orectolobiformes > Stegostomatidae > Stegostoma > Stegostoma tigrinum. The sequence continues at coordinate 35,602,994 of NC_081358.1, read as the reverse complement.
CTCAGTCGATGCCCCCTAGTTCCAGAATCCCCAACCTGTGGAGACAGTTTATCTTTATGTACTCTGTCTTTTACTGTTAATATCTTGAAGATTTTGATCAGGTCACCCCTTAACATTCAAAATCCTAGAGAAAACGGACCTAATTTGCATAATCTCTCCTCATAAATTAACCCCTGAATTCTGAGTAGTGTGTAGAAGGGGAAATAGTCCAGTGACTGGAAGTACAGCTTTGAGCAGAGGGAGTGTAAGCATGAGACAGTGTGGGAAACAATTCCAGTGAGGAGCATGGATCAGCTTCTCATGTTATAGAACCACAGGGAAGACTTATACCAGTCCAGAGATGGCAAATGTGGCTCCAACAGTTCACCAAGAATAAAAACGCTTCAGGATTAGCAGCTAAAGCAACCACTAGCCAGGTCAGTATCCTTCTCTCCGAATCAGCTGCATTGCAATTAGGATCTTAGCGCAGGAAGGAATAAATGAAGAAATCACTACATACGAAGATGGTATTGGGGCTTTCTAAACTTTTTCAGCCTTCAAATCAAAATATATAAAGGACTAAAATTTAAAATAAACCTAGCAATGAGATAGATTATTTCATTAGTGACTGTTTTCACTTAACAGATAATAGTGAAAATGAAATCCTGAAAGATGACCTATTAGAGATCACATTATGCTTTGAGTTTTTGAAGAAAACTTATTAGACTTTTTACAGATATGGGAAAATTTGAGTGTGGTAGAAGTGGTATAATTTAAAAGGCAGACGGAGCTGAGTAAACAGAACTGGCTTTTTTTTAAGGTGACGGGAAGGTTTGCACTGAGAACCAGTAGAGAAAGGCAGAGAGAAGGCAGCAACGAACCTGGAACACAGTCTTCTCCCTGGGGAAGAAAAGGCTGCAATGATGTAAAGAAAACACTGTCAAAAATGAAGAGAGCCATTCCTGAAGAAAAGCAGAATGTTTTAAACGTGTTTGCTGTGGCAGAAACAGTCAAACTGAGAAACACAAAGAACACACCCACAACCATAGTGGAGAGATTGAAAGCAACAAGATAACATTCTTGGGACAAATAACATATTTTTAAAAATTCATTTGTGGGACAACAGCATCGCTGGCTTGGCAGCATTTATTGCCCATCCCTAATTGCCTGCATGGCAGTTCAAAGTCAGCCACATTGCTGTGGGTCTGGGGTCACATTTAGGCCAGGCCGGGTAAGGATGGCAGTTTCCTTTCCTAAAAGAACATTAGTGAACCATATGGGTTTTGTGGACAATCAGCAACAGTTTTATGGACATCAATATTAATTCCAAGAGGAAGTATTGCACTGCTGGAATGGAAGTAATTGGGTGTAAAGTAAATTTCGGTCTAAATACTGGATGGGGGTGCAACAGAGAAAGTAGCTAAAACAAGACTTCTTCATCTATGGGCCATACACTGAAATGAGGGAAGATACTGCTTTAAACCAAGGAAAGTGTTCAAGGAGATGTTTGCAGCTAAAAAGTAAATTACTGGGGTACAATTGGAGTTTTATGTCAAATATTGTCTCACAGGAGCAGTGAACGAGTATCCCAGAAAATCAGCACTGCAAGGGTATGCTCACGGCCGTTCCAACGAGAGACAGCCTTCTGATTGATACAGACAGGTTCAGCAAGTGAGCAAAGATTTGTAAAGTGGTGTATAAAGTGGGAACATTTGAAATTGTCCACTTTGACAAGAAGAATAAAAAAAAGCATCTGATTTAAATAGTGAGAGCTTGCAGAGCTCAGAGGCCAGAAGTATTTGTGTGTCCTTCTGCTCTCATTGCAAAATGTTAGCAAACAGATATCTCCAGTAATTCAGAGCATTGGCATTGCCCTAATAGTATTATTGCTAGACTATTAATCCAGAGACCCAGAAAGAGTTCTGTGTTTTGGGTTTGAATTCTCTGTGGCAGATGGTAGAATTTGAATTTAACAGAAGTTTGGAGTTAAAACCTAATGATGAAATCTAATGTCAATTGTTCAAAAAAATCCATCTGGTTCACGAACGTCCTGACTTGGTCTGACCTACATGTGACTCCAGATTCACACCAATGTGATTGGCACTTAAGTGCCCTCTGGGCAATTAGGGATGGACAATAAATCCTGGCCTAGCTAGAGATGTCTACATCCTGTAAATGAATTTTTTTTAAATTTGGCCATTTATTGCGAGAGTAATCAAACACAAAAGTAGGAGATTATCCTTCAGGTATATAGAGCACTGGTGAGGGCACATCTGGAGTGCTGTGTATAGTATTGGTTCCTTTTTTTTAACTGGAAGGATGTAAATTCATTAATGGCAGTTCAGAGGAAGTCTACTGGACTAATAACTAGAATGGGTATGTGGTCTTAAAAGAGAAGGTTGGACAGGCTAAGCTTGTAGCAGCTGGGGTTTATGAGTGGAGCAGGACAGTTGATCTTTCAAGTTTATACCCTTCATCAACTCCAATCCTGATGAAGGGTGCAACCCCGAAATGTCAACTTTTGTGCTCCTCTGATGCTGCCTGACCTGCCACATTCCTTCAGCTCCACACTGTTTTAGCTGAGTTTATGAGTGACTAGATTGAAGCCTCCACCGTGAGATCAGGCAGATATTGCTGGGTTAGATCAGGAAGCCTGACCAATATTCCTTTCTGTAGCCCAGTAACAGAGGCTAATTGCAACATCCCAGAGGTCCCAGCTTAACTCAGTACAGACACAGTTCAGACTGAACCTTATACTTGGTACTCAATTGTTCATTGCTTTGCCACTAAACCATCAGGATACTGCCAGAATTTGTTTTTACTTACTTGTTGCTTTTCAATGAACTATTTGTTTCTCTTTACTCCATTCCTCCCAGGATTTTTGGTATCTCTTGGCCTAAGCCTCGGTGACCAAATGCTTTCAGTCTCCTGACTCTCAGTTAGTACCTCCACCTGAGGTTATTAATTCTTTTGACCATAAACAATAGACTGAACATTATATTAAATACTGTCTTTTATCACAGATACCTAAAGCAGATATCAATTTTACACTTTTTTCACATTTCTGATCAACTCAAATATGGTTTATCATTATGAACATGTAGGCTGTGGCTGATACTAATTAGCTTTAATGTTTCATTCTTTATAAAATATAACATACAAGAAACTCAGTTCTGGTTTAGATTTTCCATTCTGTTTGATCCAGGCTAACACCACTCTTCAACGTGCTTCAAATTCAAAATTATATCCCAGTAAATACATTTGTCATTAAGTTCAGCTGCACAATTGAAAACCTTACGTCGATGTAAATTTAAAAAACATCATCAGAGATAAACAACTGAAAAATGTTGCTGTTTTGTGAGAAGTCCAAGATGCAGGATGATACAGTTAAGTAAGGGTTAGGTTTGTAATTGGTGAATTTGAATCCACTTTCTACCCTGGCAGCACATGGTTCCCATTGCCTGGCAACTGGATCGCAACTGTTACAGCCATTGTAAATTATACTAATTATCTGTGATTTATAGCCCGTCCTTGGTCCGTATATTGAAACAGAAATGCTTAAAAGTGAAAACATAATTATTTTATCTTCTTTGCAATGTTGTTCATAAGTCAAGCGTCTACACATCTATACATATGCATTTGATGAAGAATGTAGCTATAGGTAATATGATTGTGGTCTGTTTCTTTTCAACTTACCACTGCGATGGGGGTTTTTTTAAAATTGAAAGGAACAGTGTAGTTAAGCTAAAACAATGTCTAGTAACTTTGCCACATTCTTTTATTCTCATACTGACCACTATCTCACAGATGATTATGAACTTTAATAAAAACAGAAGATGCTGGAAATATTCAGCTGTTGAACGAGCAGCCATGATGAGTGAATCAGAGTTTGCTGCCCAGCATTCTACCAGGCCATTTAGTCATTCCAAGTAAGTTCAGTGGAGGAAAGGAAATAACTCATTCGCAAGATAAAAGCATCATTGGCCAGGCCAGCATGTATTGCCCATCCCTAATTAGTCCAAGGGCAGTTAAGAGTCAACCACATTGCTGGGGGTCTGGAGTCACACATAGGCCAGACCGGGTAAGGTTGACAGTTTCCTTCTGTAAAGGATATTAGTGAACCAGATGTGTTTTTCTGACAACCAACAAAGAATTCATGGTCATGATTAGACTATTAATTCCAGACGTTTTTTTCTTAAATTCAAATTCCACCATCTGCCATGGTGGGAATCAAATCAAATCCCCAAAACATTACCTGGGTGCCTGGGTTAACAGCTCAGTGATACTACCACCAAGCCATCAGTTCCCCCACATTTGGTCATAGGTCCAACATGTTGTTTTCTAGGATCACCTAATCCATAAATCTGCTTGAACATCTTTTAGCATAGTGAGTCTTTTTTGACATTTGTACATGCTAGATTACCAAGTATAACTCTGTACTTCCAAGCATGAGAATTCTCCTTTAACACACATTTTCTACATTGGTCTCTTCTTTCTGATGGATGTCAGAATTAGGTGATCAGTTATAATGTCACAATTTAAATAAATCTCATTGTACCGCATCCGAAGATAAATTCTCACTCTACCTCATCATGTTACATGAGCTGTCATGTAGATTTACTGCCACCATCCCTTTTTTTTGGTAAGGATCTACAGAATCTAAAGTGCTTGAGGAAAACCACATGATAGTCTAATGGGAAGAGGCTCTTGTCATAACATAATGTAATTTATTACACAAAAATAACTAGGTACAAGTTGCTTTAATATGATAGACATTATAACAGGCTATGAGGAGGACCCAGAAGGTATATACCTTTGAGATTCTATGCTGTTGACTCACAAAGACATCAGTGTTTGAGTAGGGATTAAGACACTCCTCAGAATCAACCGTAACACTCTGGAACAACATGCCACACTAACACTTTTGGAATGGTCATGAAAATCATTTCAAATGTTACTATGGCTTAAAGAGGGTTTGTGGTGAAGTTGGTAAGAAACGACAGGAAAAATGAATTTAAAGCAGAAGTGAGGATAACACAGTGTGGAGCTGGAGGAAAACAGCAGGCCAAGCAGTATCAGAGGAGCAGGAAAAGCTGCTGTTTTGGGCTGGGGCCTTTTCATTTCCTGAAGAAGGATCCCGGCTTGAAACATCAGCTTTTCTGCTCCTTTGATGCTGCCTGGCCTGCTGTGTTCCTCCAGCTACGCACCGTGTTATCTCTGATTCCAGCATCGGCAGTTCTTACTATCTCTTGAAACAGAAGCAAGTGGCTCAGAGCCTTATCCCTAGGTAATAACCATTGACATGGAGCAAATGCGGTATGCAGTGACTGTGAGTGGTTCTCTGGAATTGAAGTTCATGCATCATGAAGAAATGAAGGCCGAATAGATGCAAACCAGGCACCATTGGTTCAGCATGGTATAGTTGGCATTGGTCCCCTTCTTTTTCCACAAGCAACAATGTGGGGGCCATATTTATCATTATAATACTGCTGGGCTGGATATTCCACTGCCTAGACAGGAGTCATTCCAACATATATGGTAGCTGTACACAGGGACCTGCAGACCTCTTGATGCAGTAGAATCCAAGAACATTGTCGAGGTATTGAAGACTCCACTGAACAATTCTCACACTCCAGGAAATGAATGAAAGTATCCATTTAAACTGGAAAATTAAAAATGACCCAAAATCTCCCACCCTGAACCACCCGAAACATATCACCAGCAACTCCTCCCCATGCCACTTTGAACCTTGGCACTTTGTCCACCTAGTACCCCTTCCACCTGGCACCCTAATATTATTGTTACATGATGCACTTAGCTGATGATATCAGCTGACAATGTGACGCTGAATCTTTAAGCCCCAGTGTGCGGTGCCTGGCTGCTGTGCTAAACGATGTGCGGTTTGGCTTCGCCAACTGTTCTACAGTGTCAGAATGGAAGTAGGATACCACAGCTCAGTTTGGCCTCTCAAATCCATAATAATCTTTGTAGACCAGCAGTTATCTACTTAACCTGACCAAGATTTATACCTATTCTGCACCACCAAAAACAGACGACCTGGCCACTCAGGTCAGTCCTGTTTGTGGGTTTGTACTGCATCATTTACCCAAACTATAATGGTGATTACAATTAATTAAGGCTAACATTGTCTCAGTAATTGACAAAACGGGAGTAAACTTACTCTTGAGCCTGTTTGCTGTAACCACATTGCCATGTTTAGATGAAATTTCTTTAATTTCCAGAATGTATAATTTTTAAGCCATTAGTAATACATTTCTAGTGATTTCTTACTGGTATTATTTTAAAACAATTATTAATGTAATTGGTTAACCACATTGTTCCAATAATAAAGAAAGAAAATTAACGGAAATGTCAAGCCATTTTATCATTTTAAATTATATCCATTCCCTACTTTTCTGTATGCTTTTTATCGGACTTTCAGCCATTAAATTTTATTTTTTCGGCTTAAATTCTTTGCAAGTTGTCTGTCCTTTATTTGATCCCAATGTCAAGTTAAGTGCCCTTTCCACACTGTAGGATTCCTATGGAAAAATCCTTCAGAGTTACATATTTAAATAACTAGTACACAACAGCTCTCTGATGAAGGGTCTAGGCCCGAAACGTCAGCTTTTGTGCTCCTGAGATGCTGCTTGGCCTGCTGTGTTCATCCAGCTCCACACTTTGTTATCATTATTTCTAGTACACAACAGCTGATGTCTGATTGAATATTTTAATTTAAGAATAGTGATATTGCTCAGATTCACCTGGTACAGCATCTGAAAACTGACATTTACCTTTTGCCCAACCTCCTATTTTTCAGAAATATGTTTAAGCAAGGTTCTGCATTGTAAAGTAATTAGAATCAGATATCCTTGCCCTGGATTACATTCAGGTATTTTTGATATCTTTGAGAATTGTTATGGGTGGTAGAAATAGAATTCACGCTATTGATGCAATTTCAATGGGAAGGATTGCTAATAAAATTCTCTATGGTTGAAATATAAAATACAAAAACATGAAATACATATTTAGGGCATGGTGGAAATCCTGTAGAGACCAGACAATAAAATAACAATCCTGGATATTATAAGATTATCTATTTTTGGCATTTGAACTGCCTAGATTCTCCCATCCCCCAACTGCCTTAGGGTTATTCTGGTAATCTAACAGACCATTTCAGTATGTTCCACTTTAAAACCGAACATTTAATACTCTGTGCAAATGTGCAAACAGAAATATATGAAGATAACATCCCGCAGGATGCCTTTGAAAATAAGAGAAAGTATAAATTCAAATTATGAGATGGACTAGTCAGTTTGCTGTCAAAGCTAAAAATTCTAAAATCTGACCAAAATGTGTTAGCACCGCAACATAGATATAATTGCTGTAATGGAGGGACCAGAGAACTGAACTAAATTTCATCATAATTCAGGCATGTGGTCATGGGAGGTTAGGCAGTGCCTGAAAGATTATTTTACATGTTGCAAACTACAACAGATTTCAAACAAGTTGATCAGTCCGAATCCGAAATAGGCACAGAACTTTCACTTGAAATTTGAAATTAGGCCTGTGCTCATTTTAGACAGTGTTAGGCCTTGGTTCAATTGGATGCCTGTGGACCTCCTGTTTAATTAGTTAGCACTGCAAACATCTCCCCCGAATCCAGGCATAGAACAGAAAGTGATGGAAAAAAATGACAAGTTCACAGAGCCTCCATTTCCTGCTTCTTATCACAGGAGTACTGAGAATGTTTTTTAGGTCATTAATTTAGCACATAAGATCAAAAGAAATAGGGACAGCGGGAGGCCATTTGGCCCCTCGAGCCAGTTCTGCACACTTTTTATGTGATCCTCTTTATGGTCACACCCTTTATGGCCACCAGCCCAATGATACGCTGAACATCACAGTGAATGCTGAGATCCTTCACACCTACAGCTATGTGTTGAGTCTTAGACATCAGGATCTTCAGTTAACTACATACTTCAAAACACTTGATGAATTAACCTCCCAATTTCATTTTATCAAACAAAGTGAGACACCAGTCACGGTTTGCCTCGTTACTAAATTGTATAAAGGAATTCTTGACATGGATTCAGTTGGTGTTCCCAATGGTCAGATTCAGTCAAGATCACTGCCACAATGAGTCCTTTTGCAGGCTGAGGTGAACATGATGAACAAACATGACTTTTTTAAGTAAAGAGAGCTGATGGCCACTCAAAGGAGTCAGAGATGATCATTCAGAGATTGATGAAAGTAAAGTCGACACTTTTTGATCCCATTGTCTAACCAAGTGCCCTTACCACACTGTGGGGTTCCTATAGATTTCTTACCAGACTGTGGGGACTGTTCCCTCAATTGAGACAGAATGCCGGTGGTGGCGTAATCTGAGGCTTAACGTGCCTCAGGTGAGGGGAGAAGGTGAGGAGGAGAATCCTTTATGGTAACCTCAGTCAGTGTGGGAACTGAATCCACATTGTTAATATCACTCCGCATCGCAAACCTGCCCTCCAACCCACTGAACTAGTCATGTTAAGAGAAAGTGTAAGTTGAGAAAAATAACCTGAGAGCCGGTCTCCAACCTATCACTCCTGTCAGCCAGGACTCTCTGGTGGTCAGGTCAGAGATCTGCCCCTGCACTGATGCGCAGGCAGTCTCTCGCTCTCCCTCCTGTCTGGCTTGGTGCTCTAAATGTTCTCACATTTTAGGTGCCAAACAGTCTGTCAGCACTAATGTTGTGAGCAGTTCTGAAAATGTGGCTGTTAGGGTCACACAGTGCATGAGAGGAAAGGAATTTCCCCTCCCTAGAAGAGGTAAGGCAGGTATCAGAATGGCAAATAATCAGGCAGGTTGGCACCAGGGAATTATGTGCTCTCATTTCTGCCACTTTAGCAATTACATCTGGGCAGAAGAGCTCATGGTCAATATACTTAAGCCATGACTAACTAAAGCCCTTCAGATTCTATCATCGACCATGTAAAGGCCTCAACCTACCACAGTCCAGATTAGAACTCCCCCCCCCCCCACCCCTCCCGCCAACAGGGAAGGAATGTGGCTGTCTTCCTGACTATGGTAACAGAGCCCTTGCCTGCTACAACAGGGAGGACACTTGATTTACCCCAATCTGTGGCAGGCCGGTGAACAGATGGGGTTGGGCTCGATCACTGAAAGCTCTTGCCTCACACTGTCCAATTCCCTGCTTACTGAGACTGCCGATCCTGCAATTTCCCTCAGAAAAATCACTTACTTTAAAATAAAACTGTATCTGCTCTTTAGAGCTGCTCTGCAATCAGCAGACTGGCCCTTCCCCATGTCACTGCTTACATTGCTGCAGAGGTGCTGGTGTTGGATTGGGGAGGGCAAAGTCAGAAGTTACACCACTCTAAGTTATAGCCCAATGGGTTTATTTGAAATCACAAGCTTTGGGAGCACTCTTCCTTTTTCAGGTGAAGTGGAGGAAAGCACACAGGCACAGAATTTATAGGCAGAGGGATAACCGAAAGAGATTTCTAGGTAATTGAGAGTGTCTAAAGACAGCATAAATGGTGTGAGTTGAGCGTTGACAGGCTGAATAACAAGCCTTTGTGTGCGATCAGAAGTGTAAAATGGTGTGGGCCAAGTGACAATAGCTGAATAACAAGTGAAGGAATGATCTATAATCTGATTAATTAAAACAGAGCAATAATTACAAAAAATCTATAATAAAATGGTGCTAGAGACAAACCAAGTGGTTGGAATAACATGATCATTATTAGTTGCAGAAAGAGAGTCTAATGAAAGTAACAATTTGTTTTTGACTTATTTGGAACTACTTCTTTGCTTTAATTCATCAGACCGCAGGTCATCCCTTCACTTGTTATTCAGCCTGTCGACACAAATCTAACACTACTTGTCTTATCTTTTGACATTCTTAATTGCCTAAAATTATCTTGCAATGATCTCTTTGCCAATGAATTCTGTGCCTGTATAATTACTTCCACTTCACCAGACGAAGGGGCAGTGCTTCAAAAGCTTGTGATTTCAAATAAACATGTTGGATTTTAATCTGGTGCCGTGTGAATTTTGACTGTTTACATTGATCGCTGGTCTCCAATTGGGGGGCAATCTTCATGAAGGATGGGATATCACTGTCCCAGCACCCGATTGGCCAAGAAGATTGAAGTGCCTGGTTGGCACATGGTCAGTCTGCCTTTCTCACAGTGTAGGTGCAAGGGCCACTTGCTCTTAATGCATCCACCATCACTACCAATAATACCAAGGCCACCACCACCACAAACACCACAATCACCATCACAGCTATCACCACCACAAACACCACAATCACCATCACAGCCACCACCACCACAAACACCACAATCACCATCACAGCCATCACCACCACTAACACCACAACCACCATCACAGCCATCACCATCACTAACACCACAATCACCATCACAGCTATCACCACCACAAACACCACAACCACCATCACAGCCATCACCACCACTAACACCACAACCACCATCACAGCCATCACCATCACTAACACCACAACCGCCACCACAGCCATCACCATCACTAACACCACAACCGCCACCACAGCCATCACCATCACTAACACCACAACCGCCACCACAGCCATCACCATCACTAACACCACAACCACCATCACAGCCATCACCATCACTAACACCACAACCGCCACCACAGCCATCACCACCACTAACACCACAACCACCATCACAGCCATCACCATCACTAACACCACAATCACCATCACAGCCATCACCATCACTAACACCACAATCACCATCACAGCCATCACCATCACTAACACCACAATCACCATCACAGCCATCACCATCACTAACACCACAACCGCCACCACAGCCATCGCCATCACTAACACCACAACCACCATCACAGCCATCACCATCACTAACACCACAACCACCATCACAGCCATCACCATCACTAACACCACAATCACCATCACAGCCATCACCATCACTAACACCACAACCACCATCACAGCCATCACCATCACTAACACCACAATCACCATCACAGCCATCACCATCACTAACACCACAATCACCATCACAGCCATCACCATCACTAACACCACAACCACCATCACAGCCATCACCATCACTAACACCACAATCACCATCACAGCCATCACCATCACTAACACCACAATCACCATCACAGCCATCACCATCACTAACACCACAACCACCATCACAGCCATCACCATCACTAACACCACAATCACCATCACAGCCATCACCATCACTAACACCACAACCACCATCACAGCCATCACCATCACTAACACCACAACCACCACCACAGCCATCACCATCACTAACACCACAACCACCATCACAGCCATCACCATCACTAACACCACAACCGCCACCACAGCCATCGCCATCACTAACACCACAACCACCACCACAGCCATCACCATCACTAACACCACAATCACCACAGCCATCACCATCACTAACACCACAACCACCATCACAGCCATCGCCATCACTAACACCACAACCACCATCACAGCCATCACCATCACTAACACCACAATCACCACCACAGCCATCACCATCACTAACACCACAACCACCATCACAGCCATCACCATCACTAACACCACAGCCATCACCATCACTAACACCACAATCATCACAGCCATCACCATCACTAACACCACAACCGCCACCACAGCCATCACCATCACAAACACCACAACCGCCACCACAGCCATCACCATCACTAACACCACAACCGCCACCACAGCCATCACCATCACAAACACCACAACCGCCACCACAGCCATCACCATCATCGCCATCACCACGACCATCATTATCATGTAGATCATAGAACATTGAACAGAACAGCATAGTACAGGCCCTTCAGCGCATGATTTTGTGCCAAACTATTATCGTACTCTAAGATTAAACTACCCTGCAGACCCTACCTTTTACTATCATCCATGTGCCTATTGAAGAGTCGCTTAAATGTCTTTAATGTATCTGACTCCACCACTGCTAGAGTGCATTCCATGCACACGTCACTCTCTGTGTAAAGATCTGTCCTCTGATATCTCCCCTACACCTTCCTCCAATTTCCTCATAGTTGTCACTTTCACCATGGATAAAACCATGAACATCACCATCATCACCACCACCACCACCTCTACCACCAGCAGCGGCACCACCACCATCACCATCACCATCACCACCATCACCATCACCATCACCACCGCCAACACCATCACTACCATCATCACCACCACTACCACCTCTACCACCAGCAGAAGCACCATCACCACATCTATCACCATCATCACCACCACCACCATCACCACCAGCATCACCACCACCATCACCATCACTATCACCACCAGCATCACCATCACCACCATCACCATCACTATCACCACCAGCATCACCATCACCACCATCACCATCACTATCACCACCATCACCACCATCACCATCACTATCACCACCATCACCACCATCAACACCATCACCACCACCATCACCACCATCAACACCATCACCACCACCATCAACACCATCACTGCCATCATCACCACCACCATCACCACCACCATCAACACCATCACTGCCATCATCACCACCACCATCACCACCACCACATCTATCACCATCATCACCACCACCATCACCACCATCAACACCATCACCACCACCATCAACACCATCACTGCCATCATCACCACCACCATCACCACCACCACATCTATCACCATCATCACCACCACCATCATCACCACCATCACCACCACCATCACCATTACTATCACCACCGTCACCACCATCACCACCACCATCACTATCACCACCATCACCACGACCACAATCGCCATCACTACCATCACCATCACCACCAAAAACATCACCATCACCACCAACAAAAACACCACCACCAGCATCACCACCACAAGCACCACCACCATGACCACTACCACCAACACCATCACCTCCACCATCACCCGCACTATCACCACCATCATCACCACCCTCACCGTAACCATCTCCACCATCACCACCGTCACCACCACAACAACCAGCACCAACATCACCTCTACCACCCTCATCGCCTCCGCCACCATCATTATCTTTACCACACTGCGGCCACAACCACCATCACCACCAACACCACCACTGCCATCATCGCCACCGGCATCACCTACACCACCCTGCAACCCTGACCACCAACACCTCCGCCACTTTCATCATTTCCATTACCACCGTCACCATCAGAACCACAAATGAATGTCACCATCAGCACCATCATCATGATCACTATCACCACCTTTACCACATTCAGCCAAAGAGGTGAGTTACTGGGATGTGAGGTTTCCAATGTCACTGCAAGTAGAGCAGAACCAGGAGACAGTGGAATAAAGTTTGGAATGCTGATTCTTACAGAGTTAATGAAAGTGGAAGTGTTATAAGCAGTCGGACTGATGGTGCAGTCATAAACAGAGAGTGAATATTGTGCAAGAGAGCAATCATCCTTGGTGGCAGTGGTGAGTCATTAAAGTTTTGTTTTGCATTGCATTCAGATAGGAGGATCTAAATTCCTGCTATTGATCAGCTGGTTTCTCTTCTTTAGCCAATTATTTGCACAGGGGCCTCCAAAACTGCGTGTGATGATCCGTCTAGTTGTGGTATCCCATTTAAAACTGCCCTTTGCTGTCTTCACAATAGTACCATTTCCCTCAAGAGATATAGAGTTCCTTTAAACTGATCCAGTAAAGCCTAATTTTCAGCCTCCTGACCATTGGTGTAGCCAGGAAGCTGACCACATAGGGCTGACTCAATGACAACACATTTCCAAGCATGGTTAGTTTTGGAGCTACAATAGTGCGTTTGTATTGAAACAGAAACCCTGTCAGCTGGGCTCAAGTACAACCTTCTGTTTATTGAGTGCTTTCCAGTACTGACTGTTAAACATTGGTGCCTGCCCTCCATGTTGGGGGAAGTTTCTAACTGCCCCTCCATTACGGTTCCCCTTACAGTTTCCTCCATTGAAAGGTGAGAAGTGGGATGTTTACTGATAACTGCACAAAATTCAACACCATTCACCATTACCCATATATTGACAGTCCGTGTTGAAAAGCAGCAAGAACTGGACAATATCCAGGTTTAGGCTGACATGGTTAGTGATCTTTGTGCCACACAATGGCCAAGCAATGACCATCTCCAACAAGAGACAATTAAATCCCTCACTCCTTGATGTTCAATGACATTAAAAGCGCTGCATCCCCCACTTTAACATTTTGCAGATTTTCATTGACCAGAAACTGAACTGGGCTAGGTATGTGGTTGCAACAGCAGGTCAGAGGCTGGGAATACTGCAACGAGTAACTATTCACCTGACACACCCAAGGGCCGCCCACTATCTACAAAGCACAAGTCAGGAGTGTTCTAGAATTTCCTCCCTAACGTCATTGTGACACATGGACAGCAATAGTTTAAGAAAGCAATACATTCACAAAACCAAATAGGATTGGCAATAAATATTGGCCCAAGATTGTTCCTTCACTCTGCGGGGATGCCGTTGGGTCCTCATATCTTCTGTTAGTGGAAACATCTTCTCCAAGTCCACTCTATCCAGGCCTGTCAGTATTCGGCATTCAATGAGATCCCCCCATATCCTTCTAAATGCCCACGCGATCTATCTCTCCACATTGTTATAAACTCCGAACGTTGCCTCCGCTTTACAACCAGAATGGGAATCATCTGGAAAGGTTTCCAGTGAAAGCATATAATGATTGATCAAGAAAATTAACTGCTCAGAGGAATGATGAACACTGCGTTATGCTTACGTTGTTTGCTCTGGTTTTCTATGAATTTTTCTTTGAAGGTACTGGGATTATTCAGGAGGTCCCTGGGCAGAAGTAACTCTGATTTTCAGCCTGCAGAGGTATTCCCAAAAAAAGGCCTAGACTAGAGCTAAGCATTGATGGAAGGTAGGACAATAGCCAGTAGGAAAAACATTTTTAAAACAGAAAGCTGAAGGGGTAACTTCAGAATATGATATTCGCTCAGGTACTTTGGAAAGGTTGGCTAAAGGCCATGCAGTTTAGAAATTCACTGCAAGGTAAGGGATCACAGATTTTTAAAACCAATACAATGTTAACAAAAGAAAAACATTTGTGCAGAAAAGTTAATCAGGAACATTGGTCTGTACAGCACTTTTTACAAACAGCACTTTCAAATGTTACGTCTCAAATTCATCTTGAGTTTCAGAGTGGCTTCTTTGTTTATTTGTTACTAGTCTGAACTCACCCATTACACTTAATTTTGTAAGAATAATAAGAATACCTTCCTTTCCTCACTATTGCTCATGCCTGAAACCAGGATGTGGAGGCGCTGGTGTTGGGCTGGGGTGAACAAAGTCGAAAATCACACAACACCAGGTTATAGTCTAACAGGTTTACTTGAAAACATAAGCTTGAGCATACAGCCCGTTGTCAGGTGCTGAGTCTGTTGCAGAAGACAGGAGCTCATGCTTTTGGGGAATGGACTGAGAACTAATTAAAACATGAAAGATGGAGAGTCGAGATTAATGGGTCTTTTCCATGTTGGGAAGGCATAACTAGTGGAGTCATAAGGATCAGTTCTAGGGCTTCAAATTACTTACTATCTATCTTCATGACTTGCAGGAGGGGTAAGAATGTAATATATTCAAATTTATTGATGATACAAAAGCAGTAGGGAGGAGATGTTGTGATGAGGACATTAGGAATCTGCAAGGGGGTTGAGCAAGTGGTGAAAACATGGAAGATGGTGTTTAATACAGGGAAGTGTGAGATCATGAACAGTGACAGGAAGAAACAAAAGGCAGATTATCATATTAGTGGTGAGCGATGTGAAAATATACAGTGCAGAGGGATCTGGGTGTTCTTGTGCATGAAACACGTGAGGTTAGCACACAGGTGCAGCGAGGAATTAATAAAGCAAGCGGAATTTTGGTTTTTATTGCTAGGAGGTGAGACTTAAAAACAGTGAAGCCTTGTTTCAGCTGTACTGAATATTAATCAGGTCACACCTCAACAACTGAATCATAAAATCGCAGAATCATGGATTTTTACAGAGCAGCAGGAGGTTATTTCACCATTGTACCAGCTGCTGAAAGAGCTACCCAGCTAGCTCCAGCACTATCTCCATAGGCTTCTAAGATTACCACTTTCAAATATATATCCAGCTCTGGTTTGAAACCTCATATGGAATCCATCTCCAGCACTCTTCCAGGGAGCACATTCCAAATCCTAACAAGTCTCAAAGTAAATAAACTTCTCCCCATCTCACTCCTGGCTCTCTTGCTGACAATGAAATTGAGTTGATTTGCTTTATTACTGCTACATGTGCCTAGGTACAGTAAAAAGTTTTGTTTCGTATACAGTATAGGCAGATCATTAACATTAGTAAGAATGAGGCATGATGTTAAATAAATATACACAATTCTGTGAGGACCTGACAGGGTAGATGCTGAGAAGATGTTTTCACTACTTTGGAACTCTCAGCCTCTAAAAATGGTAGCTGTATAATCATTGAATTCTTTGGCAGTGGAGGGAAATAGATTTGCATTGAGTAACAGAGTCAAAGGACATTGAGAATGTGGAATTTAAAATGCAGATAGATCAGTCATGATGTTATTGAATGGAGGAGCAGGCTCAAAGAGCTGGATGGCCTAAGCCTGCGTCTATTTCTTACCTTCCGTTATGGCACGATGGCAATTCCTTACGTGAACCTTCTGAATTACAACAGCAAGAATAATGCAGTATTCTGGTTGAGCATGTGTTCTTGTACTGGAATGGAACTTAAAGGCACAATTTTCGATGTAAAAGCAAGAGCATCCAGCTTATCCCCTATCCCCTCCTTGACCTATCCCCTCCCTACCTCCCCACCTACACCCTCTCCACCTATCTTCTTTACTCTCCATCTTCGGTCCGCCTCCCCCTCTCTCCCTATTTATTCCAGTTCCCTCCCCCCATCCCCCTCTCTGATGAAGGATCTAGGCCCGAAACGTCAGCTTTTGTGCTCCTGAGATGCTGCTTGGCCTGCTGTGTTCATCCAGCCTCACATTTTATTATCTCAGCATCCAGCTTAGTCAGGTTGGCATTGCAGTAATCTGATTGTATGACTCGCAAGTGACTTCTGCATTACTGTAGAATGCCAAATACATATGTGATCAGGGCTCTAACCAATGTACTACACACAAAGCACATTCATACAATGGAATTATCAAACTAGGAGCCTTGTTTTTCTTTGAACATGGTTATGTCAAGAGGACATTAAGTAAAACAAAATTACCCGCTTAAAAATCAAAGGTTTAATTGTCCTGTATTTATTTCTTTTTCAATGCTTTTTGAGTGGAAGCTTATGCACCTCATGTTCATTTAGTCTAAATAAAGATTTTTATAAACATGGTGTACAAAAAGAAAGCAAAGCTTTTTGAACAGCTGGATTTTAAATTTCCTGTTTGTTTCTTCTGTAAATATGATAGTTGCCATATTTACAGATCCTAAATAAATAGAAAGTAGTCTCCTTCCTTTGTGCTACATTTGATTCAGTTATTTGCCTTGAGGGACCTACATGCTACTAATGGTAGTAGCAAAGTGCTGCCTCATTTTCATTCTGGCAAAAAGACCATTTCCACAGTAACAATTTCATTTGCTGCATAGCAAATGATAGCTGGCAGCAATTTCTACACAAGCATTTCTTCACAACCAGGCATATTGTGACATCGTGAAAGATAAATACTTGAATAGAATGGCAGCAGCATATTGTAATTGTAATGGAGTGTCTGCCAATAAATTAAATGTGAAATGTCATTGATATTATTGAAGGCTAGTTGAAATGTATAAGGGAAGATTGCAACAAAAAGCTATATGTCAAACAGTCTTTTAACACCCAAATGTACTTCTGTCTTTTTCTGACCATGAATTGTGATGCACAGTCCCAGCACAATGCTTGTTGTTTACATGGAACAGTTTAATAGTGCTGGCAGACATTGTTCTAACTGTAACTTTCCATTCAGAGCTGCACCATGGCATTTACATTCGCAGTGAATCAATGGTTTATAATGTTTTATGACAGACATTAATGGTCAACAGAGGAGGAGGACAATTACATGTGAAAGACGTTGTATTGCTATTTGTTTCACTGCAGGCAATGTCAAAGTAGCTATTGCCAATCTCTGCAGCCTCTCTATTAGCAGTTAACATATAATCATATTATTTTTACTGGTGCAATGTTGTTGCTATTGCCATTGTTATTCTTATCAACACATTTCCATTTAAGTTACTTTTAACAGAAGACTACAATACTACAGTAATATTGTAAGTCGTAATTCATCATCGGAATTTATTTTAAATGAAACAATCACCCTGAGAAACATTTCAATAATTACTTTTTAGCATCACTCCATTGAGTAAAATGTACAATGCAGCGCAACATTTTACATGTATAATACAGTTAGAGCTTCTGACATGATATAATAGAGTAGAATAAATGTTCACCCTCAGCCTCTTTGGGTAGACAGTTGGCCGAGTACCCCAGCTCGTTGTTCTAAACGGAGATCTGGTAGAGTCTGGGTCCAGACACCACAAATGGAAAGCTCCAGGCAGAAATGAAGAATTTGTTGGGTTCACTGAATCCAGGCTACTACCATATGTGGTGATCTGGTTGATTCAGATAGAAAGAAGACAGATGCAAACAGGTGTGGTGTCTGATGTGGGAGGGGCAGGGACATGCAGTACCTCCTAGTTTCACAGTAACTAATAAAATCTCACCTATCAGCTCCTTCTCAGCTGAGATGCCAACTAATATTAGGTGCAGGGAGTACAGTGTAGGGACAGTAACGACATGATTACTGGGGACAGGAATGCTTTTCTGATGAAGGGTCTAGGCCCGAAACATCAGCTTTTGTTCTCTTAAGAAGCTGCTTGGCCTGCTGTGTTCATTCAGCTGTACATTTTGTTATCACGGATTCTCCAGCATCTGCAGTTCCCATTGTCTCTCATTCATCAATACCTACCAGTTTCTGAATGTCAGCAGTACATTTTAAAAGATCTCAGAAAAACCTTTAGTGATTTGATACCATGGTATCTTCACAGTAATAACCTATAAAGGAATTTGACACTTGGAAATATATGCAAAATGTTGTACTGCAAGTGGACCATAGAGTTTTAGAGAAAGATACTCTCGACTACAACAACACTTCTTCAATTCATTTACAAACCATGACTCACAGATCAAATTCAGAAACTGAAGAAATTTTGTTGCAGTGTTAAGCAATTACTTCCAGAAATTGATATTTACTGTTCAATAGAAAAGTTTATTCTTTATTATTCGTTGCCTTGCAAACATGATAGTCACTCATTTCCTAAAGGAGTGTTTCTTTCAGGTTAATTGTACAGCTTTAGGCAGCATGAAAGGTTAAAGCTGGAGGCAACAGTAACAAGAGCAAGAATTTCATGAAATTCTCTAATAATTAATAAATTTGCAAGTAGCCCTGGAGCATTGTGGTAGAGTGCCAACAGGCAAGCACAAAGCACTTTTGTTGCCTAAAACATGCTCCAAAGACTCAAAATTCAGCCAGCAATGATTAAGCTATGTTTGAACTTCTTTGTGCAGAAGACAATGGAGCTGGCTGAGAGAGAATTCCACATGTAAGGCTTTACAATTGGTGTCCTGATTGCTTTGTTCAAATAGATGAGAAGCGAGCTGCTTAAAGTCATCCCTCTGAGATATAAATACTGAGAGTTAGCTGAAACACCAACAACTATCAGAGTGATACTTTGACTGGGACCCTGCAATTATTTGTCTGATGGCTGACATTGAATGTATTTTTCATTTATTTGATTGAAAACTGCAAGTATTACAGCAAATTAGAATCAACAGCCTGATATGCTGTGAGTAGCACTTGTGAAAATACACACTGGAATTGCTTGGAACAAGGCGTTTCATGTCAGCTTAAAACAAATTAGCATTAATTTCTCTTTTAACTCAGTACCTTGTCTGAAGGATGTCTCACTGTTTCTAATTTGCTATTGTGATGATTTTTATGGTAAACATTTTTATGATGAATTTATTACTTTCTCCTTGACATGCTCCATCCTATTCTCGAGAGTGGACCTGTCAAACTTTGAGCCCTCTCCTAAAGCCAGTAGCTAGTCACAAGGAGATATATATAAAGTACAGTAAATATCTAGCTCAAAGATTAAAAGAGTTTCTTTAGATTTCTAAAAGGACAAAAGAGAGGCAAAAGTGGATATTGGGCCACTGGAAAACGATGCCGTAGAAGTACTAATGGGTAACATAAAAATGGTTGAGGAACTGAAAAAGTACTTTGCATCAGCCTTCATGGTGGAAGACATGAGTAACATCCCAAAAATTCAAGAGAGTCATGGGGGCAGAGGTGGTCATCACCAAGGAGAAGGTGTTAGAAAAATTGAAAGGTCTGAAGTTGGATAAACTACTTGGACTAGATGGACAACAGCCCAGGGTTTAAAGGAGATATTTGAGAAGAGTAGTGGGGGCTTGGGTGGTGATCTTTCAGGGATCACTGGCATCAGGGAGGGTCCCAGAGAACTGGAAGATGGCTAATGTACACCCCCTCCCCCATTTAAGAAGGGATAATGCAAAAGGATGGGAAATTACAGGCTGATTAGCCTGACTTTAGTTATTAGTAAGGTTTTGGAGTCCATTGTGAAGGATGAGATTTCTGAATACTTTGAAGTGCATGATAAAATAGGACAAAGTCAGCATGGTTTCATCAAAAATAGGGCATACATGTTGAATCTTTTAGGATTCTTTGAGGAAATAATGCGCAGGGTAGACCAAGGGGAGCCAATGAATGTTATCTACCTGGACTTCCAGAAGGCCTTTGACGAGGTGCTGCAGGAGGCTGTTGAGTAAGATAAGGGCCCATGGTGTGAGAGGTAAGGTGCTGGCATGGACAGAAGATTGACTGTCTGGCAGGAAGCAGAGAGTGGGGATAAAAGGGTCTTTTTCAGGATGGCAGCCAGTGATAAGTCGTGTTCGGCAAGGGTCCGTGTTGGGACCACAACTTTTCATTTTATACATCAATGATCGAGATGAAAGAACTGAGGACCTTCTGGCTAGGTTTGCAGATGATACAAACATAGGTAGAGGAACAGGTAGTATTGAGGAAGTGGGGAGGCTGCAAAAGGAGTCAGAATAGATGAGTGGGCAAAGAAGTGGCAGATGGAAATACAATGTGGGAAAGTGTGAGGCTATGTAGTTTGTTAGGAAGAATAGAGGCATAGACTATTTTCTAAATGGGGAGAAAATTCAGAAATCTGAGGTACAAAGTAATTTGGGAGCCTTAGTCCAAATTTCTCTCAAGTTAAAAATGCATGTTGAATCGGTATTTAGGAAGGCAAATACAATGTTGGCATTATCTCCAGGGGACTAAATTACAAAAACATGGGTGTCTTCTGAGTCTTTATAAAGCTTCGGTCAGACCACGTTTAGAATATAGAGCAATTTTGGGCCCCATATCTCAGGACGGTTGTACTGGACCTAGACCAGGTTCAGAGGAGGTTTAGCAAAATGTTCCCAGGAATGAAAAGCTTAACATATGAGGAATGTTTGAGGACTCTGGGTCTATACGCGATAGAGTTTAGGAGGATGAAGGGGGATCTAAACAAAACTTGCCGAATACTGAATGGCCTGGACCTAGTGGACGTTGGAGAGATATTCCCATTGGTAGGAGAGACTAGGACCTGTGGGCACAGCCTTAGAGTAAAGGGAAGACCTTTTAAAACAGAGATAAGGAGAAACTTCTTCAGCCAGAGAGTGGTGAATCTATGGAGTTCAGTGCCACAGAAGGCTGTGGAAGTCAGGTCATTGGGTACATTTAAGACAGAGATAGATAGGTTCCTGATTGTCAAGGGGATCAAAGGTTACAGAGAGAAAGTGGGAGAATGGGGTTGAAAAACTTATCAGCCATGATTGAATGGTGGAGCAGACACGATGGGCCGAATCGTCTAATTTCTGCTCCTATGTCTTCCAGTCTTAAATATTGCTATATAGGCAATATATACTATCTAATCTGCACTTCCGTGTGATTATTTATTGGAAACCAATAACATGAACCTTTAACACTCTACATATTGTGTAGCATAAACTGTGCAGCTAAGTCTGCTGTGCCATTTGTATTTTTCTAGTAAACTTTATTTTTAAGATTATTGATAGTTTAGCTTAGTGTTACTTATGGCTCATGGAGAATTGTCTCTTCACCTTGCCCCAACTTACAGACTGTCCATCAAGCCATATGTACTTAGGTCTCTCTCATTGACAGAAATGCCTACAGTGTTGTGTGAACAATTGTTAATTGTCTGTTACATGATGGTGTATCATCTAGGGCTTTTTCATTAATTCATCACATCCATCTTTCCACATAAATTAGTGCATAAACAAACCTGTGTGGTATCCTGACTATAATATTCCCAAGTTTGAGGATTACTTATAAAAATAATTGCAGGAAAATGCACAGGAAACATGGCAGCTTATAAATGCTGTGACCAATGTTTTCTTCTTCTTGTACTCTGGAACATTATTCATTTTGACGAACAATCAACCATAGTTTCATGGTCATCATTGGACCCTTAATTCCAGTTTTTATCTTAACTGAATTCAAGTCCCACCATGTCACAGTGAGATGCAAACCCACATTCCTCCAACATTATTAATGCAGTCACCTATATGCATTAGTTACATTAGAAATGAGAAACTTTCACCTGTCTGCAGATCATATTACAGGTTGAATGAAGGGGTTATAGTTGAGCAAATTCACTCTGGGGAGGTTTTTGCTCCATGGTCTCCCATGGTGTGGCTTGAGCTTGTGTCCCCTGAATACGAACTGGATCTCTGGTTTAACAGCTGAGACAGTGTGGAGCTGGAGGAACACAGCAGGATAGGTAGCATCAGAGGAGCAGGAAAGTGTTTGGGGTTCGATCCTTCATCAGGATGGGGGAGAGAGAAGGGAGTCGGGAAATAAATAGAGGGAAGGGCATTGTACAGGAGGTAGGTAGGTGCAATGGTGATAGGTAAGAGCAGGTAGGGAGGGGTGGAGATTGGTCAGTGAGGTGGGAAGAGCGGATAGGTGGGAAAGAAAATGGACAGGTTGAGTCGGGTCAAGGAGGCGGGGATGAGAGGAAGGTTTGGATGTAGGATAAAGCCGGGATGGGGAGATTTTAAAACTGGGGAATTCTATGTCAAGGCTATCGGGCAGTGGGCTCCCAAGGTAGAATATGAGGTGCTGCTCCTTCAGTTTGTGGGTGGTGTCGTTGTGACACTGGAGGAGGCCCAGGGAGGGGGAGATGGAATTAACATGGTTAGCGTCTGAGAGGTGTTGTTGATTATAGCATACAAAGCGCAGATGCTCTGTGAATCAGTCACCGAGTCAATGTTTGGTCTCGCCGATGTAGAGGAGACCACATCAGGAGCAACTGACACAGTAGGCCAGGTTAGAGGATGTGCAGGTGAGTCCCTGTTGGACATTGAAAGTTTGTCTTAAGCCTTGGAAGAAGGTGAGGGGAGAGATGTAAGGGCAGGTGTAGCACTTCCTGCAGATGCAGGGAAAGGTGGCGGGGGTGTTGGGGTTAGTAGGGACCATGGAGGGAGCAGTCCTTATGAAAGGCAGATAGGGGTGGGGAGGGAAATGTAACTTTGGCAGTGTAGTCGGATTCTGACTCAAGCAGCTACAGTTCTTGTATCTCTGGATTAATAGCCCATTGGTAATACCGCCGGGCCATCACCGCCCCCAGCAGTGACATATGAATGATACTGGAGTAGCTGATTGTGATCTGGCCGAAATATTTGGAGATCCAGATTTATATACCATCAGCACCAGTAACACTACAAAGTCAATTTTGTGGCTGAAGTAACTACACAGAGGCCAGTATGCCATCACTAAGTCGCCCTTTATTGTCACATGGAAAGTCCTTGACTCTGACCCAGCTCCCTCGGTGCCAGCTCTTAGAGTGAGCAGAACCTCTGGCACTTCTGAACAAAAGCAGAATTTGCTGGAAAAGCTCAGCAGGTCTGGCAGCATCTATGAAGAAAAAAGTCAGAGTTAACGTTTTGGGGTGAGCGACTCTTTCTCAGAACATTCTGGAGTTCTGAACCACAGGAGATCTGAAGGAGAGTCACCACACCCAAAATGGTAACTCTGATTAAGAAAAGAAAAAGAAATGAAGGGTCTAGGCCTGAAACATCAGCCTTCCTGCTCCTCTGATGCTGCTTGGCCTGCTGTGTTCATCCAACTCTACACCTTGTTATCTCAGATTCTCCAGCATCTGCAGTTCCTACTATCTCTGAAACAATTTTAATCCTACTGCGAAGCCTCTTCTAAGGATGCCTACCCTGAAGAAGTTACCTTCTTCCCTCCGAAGAAAGAAGGGTCTAGGCCCAAAACATCAGCTTTCCTGCTCGTCTGACGCTGCTTGGCCTGTTGTGATCATCCAGCTCTACACCTTTTGTCTCTGTTTTTGTTTCTGATTTACAGTAACTGCAGCTCTTTCAGTTTTTACGTTGACACTCCTATTTCTATCTGTCAGCCAGGCCCCCCTGATTGGAGCAGCCCCAATTAGGAAACTCTTATTCTGTGAGATCCACCTGGCTGACCTTGTTACAATCACTAAAGAGACCACAGTTTTTCATACATAAAGTAATTTCTTTCCTATAGTATGCAATTCCTTTAAACTCTAATTTCACTGATATCCTTCCCTATGCCTCCTTTTCTATGGATCTCACACACTTTGCTTTTGTTTTTACCTGCATTTGTTGCTTCGTGCCCAGCTCTTTTATTCACTTTTGAAACTTATTCTCTGAGACCCTTCCCCATCTTTTGTAAGTCTCTTAGTGTCACTGAATGCTTTCACAGATTTTCATTAATGAAGCATTTAATTTCTATCTTTAATCTCTCCTCTTGTTACAATAGCCTCCAGCTGCAGCCTACTGTGCGATCTAATGCTACACAGTTTGTATCCAAGGTAAAGATAGTCTCTTTCATTATGAAGAATGCGAGACTGCCAGTAACAATTATAGGGCACAGGACAAATGAAAAATGAGCTCTTACATTTAACAGTTAACATCAATCTTTGTTAAAGCTCAAAGCACACAGGAAGAGATCATTTGTATTGTGTTAGAGATGACAGCAGGGTTCAGTGTGGGAGGGGGAGACACAAAAGTTGTCAGAAGAGGGCTACGCAAATGTAAACCATTCTAATGAAAACATATGGGTTAGCCTACCTTGGGTCCAGAGTTGGTGATCTATCGCTTGCCTGCACGCAGTCAAGCTGAGATGGGAAACACACATCCCATCTGCATGCTTCTATCATGCAGCCAAGTAGACTCTTTGCACTGTCTTCACATCGCTGTCACCTGCCTCAACACTCTCTCGCTGAGAATAGCCCTGTTCAGAAACCACATGCTGCAGGCAACTTACAGTCTTAAAGGAATGTTTTCTCTCTTAACGGGCAGCTTCAGTAAAGAGCATTGCTGCAGTTTAAATGATGGCAAAGTAAACAGCAAGAGCAGCCATCAGGAACAATGCTGGAGGCAACAGTGGGAAGTGAGGGGGCAGGAGGGAAATGAGGAGAGATACCATGATTCAGCAGGTTATGGTAATCATCCGGCACCACTCTTGTTTAGAGAATGTTTTGTGAGCGCACTGTTTACTTGTGACATGCCACTATCATGTGATCTCTATTTTAAATTCCTCTAGACTGAAAAGCCATAAAGCACGCAAGAACAAAGTGTCAGTAATTATTTCAAGTCCACTGGAGTAGAAGAGCAGGGAAGTTTAAATGCACCAGTGCAAGGCGCTGGTGAGACCACATCTGGAGTATTGTGAACAGTTTTGGGGTCCCTTATTTAAGGAAAGGCATCATTTCATTGGAGGCAGTTCAGAGAAGGTTCACTAGGATGACCATGGTATGGAGGGGTTGTTTTATGAGCAAAGATCACTGGAGTTTAGAAGATTGAGAGGCGATCTCATTGACACATATAGGCTTCCTAAAAGGTTTGACAGGGTAAATGCTGAGAAGATGTTTCCCCTCATGGAAGAGTCTAGGACCAGAGGGCAGAGTCTCAGAAAAAAAGTGGTACCAATTTAAGACTGAAATGAGGATGAAATTCTTCTCTCAGAGGGTGGTGAACCTTTGGAACTCCTTACTACAGGGTGCTGAGGGATCCAAGCCGTTGTGTATATTTAGGGCTGAGTTAGAAAGATTTATTTCGATTTACATTACATTAGGTTAGATTTTATTATCATGTATACCTGAGTACAAGAGTACAGTGAAAAGTGTACAGAATCACCATTCTCCAACACCATCTAAAAATACAATAGTCTGAATTAAAAATGAGCTGAAATTAAAGGAGCAGAAACAAAAGGAAAAGGAAACGCCCAGATCACCCATCCTGCTGGCAATGCTGCTGCTCCTGAGCCAAGTTCACCAACACCTCCCGCACTGGACCCATCAACAATACAGTTCCACCACCGATACCACTATTTTGAGCCCTGCGCCTCTCCACTGCCTGTGCCAGACCCATCAACCTCAAGGGTTACAGGGAAAGTGCAGGGAAGTGAATGTGAGGAATGTCACATCAGCCATGGTCCTATTGAATGGCTAAGCAGGCTCAAGGGGGTGAATAGCCTTCTCCTGTTTCTGTTTCTTATGGGTGTTAGGGTCTAACTGCACAGCTGACATTTTATAAACTTTCAGAGCAGATATTGCAATAAATAAAAAGAAAGAGTAAGAGTTTCAGTCTGTACCTTTAATGTTCTGGTGAGTCAAAATCTATGTGAATTTTCCACATCCTACTGCTGCGGAAGTTTAAGGCAATTTGAAACCGAACTGAGATGTCTTTCAGTCACAATGACACAATGATGAAGCAGCTGTAGAATTAAACAAGGAACATGAACAATTACACGTAGCAACTCTATTATCAGCGCCATGGAAAGAGCATCAGAAGTTACATTACACCCCAGCCCTGCTGAGAATTAGAAAAGCCAGACCAGAGAAATTAGATACCTTGAAGACACGTTTTAAACTGTCTACTAAAATAACTCATGAAAAGTATGGTTGCCACAATAGAGTTTAAGAGGCAAGGAAGAAATATTTGTGGAATGGTCATCAGAAAGCTCAAAGCAGAGTACAAGATGTAAATATTGAGGAGAACAGCACAGAAAAGGCAAGGAAGCATGTCCAATATATTAAAATTGGCGCCAGGAACTTGAACAGGAACTCAGAATATTGAACACGGTGGTTAGTTGACAAGAAAAAAACAAACCTTTGGAGGTGGTTGTTGGAGCTGGAGAGATCTCAGGCATCGCTGGATAGAATGGTCGAACGGTGATAACTGGATGAGTAAGCAAGAGTGTCAGGAGAACATGAAAATGGACCCAGTGTGATGCTGTGGCTGGTGTAAAATCTAGGAGAATCATGTGGGAAGTCCAACGAGGCCTTCCTTCACATCAGGAGCAACTAGGAACACAGGAACATAAGGCCTCGAGCCTG
This sequence comes from Stegostoma tigrinum, assembly GCF_030684315.1. NCBI lineage: Eukaryota > Metazoa > Chordata > Chondrichthyes > Orectolobiformes > Stegostomatidae > Stegostoma > Stegostoma tigrinum. Next base: position 35,575,426 of record NC_081358.1, on the reverse strand, counting down.
TTCCACCATTCAATGAGATCATGGCTAATCTGTGGCCTAACTCTATATACCTGCCTTTGGCCAGTATCCCCTAATACTTTAGCTTCACAAAAATGTATCTATTTCAGATTTAAAATTATTTAAACATAAAACACAGAGCATAGAACAGTACCGCACGGTACAGGCCCTTCAGCCCACGATGTTGTGTCGACCTGTTATCCTACTAAGACTTAGCTACCCCGTATACCTTACATTTTACTATCCCTCATATGCCTATCCAAGAGTTGTTTAAAAGTCTCTAAAATATCTCCACTACCACCGTCAGCAGCACATTCCAAACGCCCACCGTTCTCTGTGTGAAGAACCTACCTCTGACATCTACGCTATGCCTTATTTCAATCACCTTAAAATTATGCCCCTTCATAATAGTCATTTCCTGTAAAGTATTAGGGGACACTGGCCAAAGGCAGATATATAGAGTTAGGCCACAGATTAGCCATGATCTTATTGAATGGTGGAACAGGCTCAAGGCCTTATGTTCCTGTGTTCCTAGTTGCTCCTGATGTGAAGGAAGGCCTCGTTGGACTTCCCACATGATTCTCCTAGATTTTACACCAGCCACAGTATCACACAGGGTCCATTTTCATTCCTGGGGAAAAAAGTCTCTGACTATCCACTCTATCAATGCTTCTCATCATCTTGTAAACATTATCAAGCCCCCCCTCAACCTTCTTCGCTCCAATAAGAAAAGCCCTAGCTCCCTCAACCTTTCCTCATATAAGACCTGCCCTCCAGTCCAGACAGCATCCTGATAAATCTCCTCTGCACCATCTCTAAAGCTTCCACATCTTTCCTCTAATGAGGCAACCAGAACTGAACATTCCAAGTGTGGTCCAACCAGAGCTTTATAGAGCTGCAGCATAACCTCATGGTTCTTAAACTCAATTCCGCTGCCAAAGAAAGCCAACACATCATACACCTTCTTTACAACCCTGACATACTGATTCTTTATCCACTGCCATTTATGGAAAAGAGTTCCAAACGTCTCCCACACTTTGTGTGTTGAAGTGCTTCCTAACATCTCTCCTGAATGAAAACCATAAGAACTGCAGACGCGGTAAATCAGGAAAAAAAACAGAAACGGCTGGAAAAGCTCCGCAGGCCTGGCAGAATCTGTAAAGAAAAAATCAGATTTAACATTTCAGGTCCAGTGACCCTTCCTCAGAACCTGCTTTCCAGCAACTTCTGCCTTTGATCTCTCCTGAATGAACTGGCCCTAATTCTCAGACTATGTTCTCAGACTAGTTCGAGAATCTCCAACCAATGGAAATAGTTTATCTTTGTCAACCCTGTCTTGTTCTTTATCTACGCCGTTTTTTCCTGTTAATATCTTGAAGACTTCAATCAGATCACCCCAATCTTCAAAATTTTAGAGAAAACAGGCCCAGTGTATACAGTGTCTCTTCAAAACTTAACCCCTGAAGTCCAGGTTTCATTCTTGTAAGCTGAGTTAAACTTTATAACAGAATTCCAGACGTCAAAGTGAGATCCTCACCACTGAACGGCCAAGTTCTATTAACAGGGGTTATCACTCATTTTCACCATCAGTACCACTGAATCTCCCCTCATTAATATGCAGGATCCTATTCGACAATGACCCTTTTAGAAGCTAGATGCCGAGAATTCCTGACATGAAATGTTCCTGAGTGAGTACCCAGTGACTCCTGCTCACTACTTGCTCCTCTGGACGACAATCTCAAAGATCTGGCACAGCCATGGGCAATGGTTGCATGCACCCGACATTCACAAACTTCGTTATTGTCTGAGTTGGAGCACCGATGTGATGCAGCTTTGTTCCTTCACCAGGGCTGTGATAGAACAGATGGTAGGCTTCCTGAAGATGAGATTCCACTGCTTAGGCCAGAGTGAGTGTGCCTTCCATTCCTGGCATGCTGTGCTCTGCCCAACTGTAGTAAGCAACAAGAGGATGTCATGGATGCTGAGAAATTGGGAAAGTGGAAGCAGTCATCCTAACAGGAGAACTTTTAAGAGGAGTAACATTACCTTGTGCGTGACAATGCATAGCTGTGTCAAGCGCAACAAAGCAGACAGGACTTAGTCAGTTCCAGTTGATGAGAACTAGCTGCAGCGATGTCAAATATTTTTTGTACAAATTGGAAACAGTATGTTTGTATTCTGGGAGAGAAATGTGGCTTTGGATGTCAGTTCACCTTGAATGTTTGCAAGTACAAGTTAATGTCCTACATCATTTGAAGCTTTGCCTGTTTGTGATTGAACAGTGACATTTTACTGGGCTCCAGTAAGCATTGGGGAGGCAGCAGCATAGACTTTGTGAGGGGTACAAGGTGGACTCAAATCAGTGAGTTGTGATGCCTGGTGTTAAAACAGAGAATGGTATAGGAATGAGATAGCAAAGTGTGTAGGCCCGAAACATCAGCTTTTGTGTTTCTAAGATGCTGCTTGGCCTGTTGTGCTCATCCAGCTCCACACTTTGTTATCTCGGATTCTCCAGCATCTGCAGTTCCCATTATCAATGGTATAGGAATGTGCAGGTGAATGCATAAGGAAGGTCATTAGTAAGTGGCTGCTATGCCTTGGTGTTAATTCTGAAGATTCAGACTGCAACACTTGACCAGGTGGACAGCTAGTGTTCAAAGATGGCACTGGTGCCAGTATGTCTCAGTCATGGTGAGCTCTTCCAGCCACAGCGAGTAGTAGAGTCAGGTGGGCATTGGGTGAGAGGGCCAGGCTAGGTGGTTAATGAGGTGAGTTGCTTGCTGGACTCTGTTGAACAGAAACCCTCCATGAAGCTTGTTGAAAAAGCCACTTTGCCAAAATTTGGTAAGGCTCAGCCTAAAGCGTCAGCTGGACATTGGCACCTTGTGCAACATCAGGAGCTTAGTGGACGAGTGAAGGAGCTGGAGGTGACCCAAAAGGAAGCCTTGGAAGGTAAAACTGAGGCTGTATGATGGAAAAGCACTCTTCCTTAGAGGGTAAATGAAAACCCAAATGCAGTCGGTAGACTAGGGCTCTGAGTTCTAGACAGTAGACATCAGGATAAAGCCATTCATCTCAACTGAAGCAAGCCTAAAGCATGGAGTAGTTACAGCACAGATTGTCAGGAGTAATTGACAGTCTTTCACAGTTCTTCATGATGTTGACTCCTGAATAGGTCTGAAAGGATGGCAGAGATATGTTTTACAGGTTTTGGGTATTTACTGGTGAAAATCACCTTGAAGTGGATGGGAATTACAGACAAATTCAGTAAATTCTGGAGAGAGCTCAAATTTCCTGCAATTCCAGCCTGAAAGAAAGGAGTAGCTAGAAGACAAGGGAGTAATCAGGAAAATAGCAACTACCTAAAGATAGGAGTAATAGCATGGAAACAGTGAAAAAACCGCCAGGAAACTGTGGGTTTGCCCAAATCCAAAGGTTATCAACAAAATTTTGATGAGACTCATAACCTCTCACCAATCATTGTTGCAATTTACCATGTTTTACGAGTGTGAAGGTATTTACTACGCTCAGAGAAAACGATGGTGACAGTCAAATGAAGCTAGACAAAAGCGATACTTTTTGAACTATATTCTGGATGACCTTAGGGACACACAAGCAGTTATGTTTGCTCCATGCTTTCCAAAACTCAGGGAAAAGTATCAACACAAGATGGCCAGTGATCTTTCTGAAGTGGAAGCTGTTGTTTGATGATCTGATAGTCCATGGAGATGGAGAGATAGAGTCATGCAGTGCAGAATCAGATCTTTCAGTCCAACTCATCAGTGCTGACCGGATATCCCAAATTAACCTAGTCCCGTTTGCCAGCATTTGGGCCATATCAGATACCCATCCAGATGCCTGTTAAATGTTGTAATTGTAGCCATCCCCACTACTTCCTCTCGAAGTTATTTCTAGACATGGACAATCCTCTGTGTAGAAAAGTCACCTCTCAAGCCCCATTAAAAGTTTTCCCTAAACCGATGCCCTCTAGTTGTGAACTCCCCCTACCTTGGAAAAAAAGATCTTGGCTATTCACACTAAACATGCCCCTCATGATTTTATAAACATATATAAGGTCAGCCGTTTTCCTTCATGGAAAAAAAAATGTGATTAAAGAATCCATCTTAGAGCATGAACACAGTCAAGTCCAACTTCTATACTGTATTCATCTAATAATCCTGAAGCTGAACAAGAAAAAGCTGCAACTGATGATATCGAAAGTCAAGTACATTGACCAGGCACTGCCAGCCAAATACATTTTCCTGGATTCTGGCCAAGTGAGAGCTGGAGAAGACATAACACATGCAAACAGATATTAAAGCACTGCAACCGTTTTTTTTTCAGATTTGTAACCTACCGATCAACTTTCGTGACCGTAGAAAGTGTGACCGGAGCATTAATAATGGAAAATAAGCAAATGGCAGATGAATTGGATATTTGGTTAAAGGCTTTCACAATAAAAATAGCATTCCAAAGGCAGCAATAAATCTGGGAAAAGAAGTTGGAATGTGAGAAAAAAAATCACACAATCGCCAGAAAAGAAAAGCTGAGACAAATTATTGGAGCAGTGGACCAACGGGTTCAGTTCCTTTTTTTCCCTTTATTCATTCAGGAGATGAGGACGTTGCTGCCCAGGCAGCATTTATTGCCCATCCCCTAATCGCCCAGAGGGCAGTTAAGTATCAGCCACATTGCTGTGGGCCCAGAGTCACATGTAGACCAGACCAGGTAAAGATGGCAGTTTCCTTCCCTAAAGAGCGTTAGTGAACCAGATGGATTTTCCAGCAATTGATTGATGGCCATTGTTAGATTCTTAATTACTGATATTTATTGAATTCAAATTTCACCATCTGCTGGAGCAGGATTCGAACCCAGATTCCCAGAACACTCACTTTATTTTAATTTGACAGAACTTCCTGAACTCTCTTGAAAATATGAAATTATCCTTTTTGGCAGAAAGAATAGAAAAGAAACATGTTATTTAAACGTGAGACATGGCAAGCCTCTGAGATGCAGAGGGATCCAAGTATCCTAGTGCTTGAATCATTAGGTTTGTACGTAGGTACAACAAATAATCTGGAAAGCTAATTGACTGTTATCATTTAATATCTCCCATTTTAAAACGTTTTGACATTTTTAGACTCTTGCAGAAAGCCCAAGTATGCTTTCCTTCACTGCTCGGAACATTGGGTATAGGAATTGGGACATCATGTTTAAGTTGTACAGGAGATTGGTGAGGCCTCTGTTGGAGTGCTGCGCATAGTTTTGTTTGCCCTGCTTTATTACTTTGGAAAGGGTGCAGAAAAGATTTACCAGGATGTTGTCAGGTTTGGAGGATTGAGTAATAAGGAGAGTCTGAATAAGTTGAGACTTTTTTCACTGGGCTTAACAGATTGAGAGCTGACCTTATAGGGGTTTATAAATCATGAGGGGCATACAAAAAGTGAATAGCATGTTTCTTTTCCCTAGGGTGGCGGAGTTCAAAACTTAAAGGCGAGAGGACAAAGATTAAAAGAAACGCGAGAGGCAACTTTTTCACAGAGGGTGGTTCATACGTGGAATGAACTGCCAGAGGAAGCGATAGATGCAGGTACAGTTACAATATTTAAAAGACATTTGGACAGGTACATGAATAGGAAAGGTTGAGAGGGATATGGGCCAAATGCAGGCAAATAGAACTAGTTTAATTGGGAAACTTGGTCAGCATGGACAAGTTGGATAGTCGGGTCTGTTTCTGTGCTGTAAGACTCCATGACTCTCTTCTTGAAAAGAGTCCTTGCATAGTTTTAAGGTGGAGGTAGATTGACTCCTCATGAGGGAATGGTAACTGTGATCAGGAGTAGGCAGAAAGGCAGGCTTAGAGTTACACCAGAACAACACAGAATGGTGGAACAGGATTTGAGAAGCTGAATCGCCTCGTCCTATTCTTTGTTCGTATATTCATTCACATTTACAGCACATGCTAGCAGCTTGCACAGCAAACATACCCCATGTGCTTCAACAAATTAGCAATGCCTAGATATCAAAGGCGACCTTATCTTCTTGAGGTCAAGGAGACAGGTCATTTCATCCCCTGTTCACATTGTGATGTTGAAGCATCAGTCCCTGGCAAATCCTGGAATTCATCACAACTTTCTTGCAAACACCCAACAGTACTGCTAGATATATTGCAATAGAAACATATTTGAAAAATTACCTTGTCTGCAATTTAGTTGTTTAGTGCTTTGAATGATTCTTGTGCAGAACCCACATGCTGAACAAGCAATGATTGCAGAACGATTTAGAAATTTGTTGTCGGGACCTCTGGGCTGCCCATTTGACATGTTGGCATCGCAGCAGCCAGCTGATGAGTCACACCAGGATGGTATCAACTCCAGATCTCCAACACTTACTGGGAACATCTGTCCGTCCCATTTCTTAGAATCTCACATAGATCCCACACAAAACTGCTGGTCATGCAAGGTCCCTCACAAAAGTAACCCTTGGCCTCCAGTGAGGAAAGGAGAGGGGATTTTATTTACTCATTTTATACTGAACCTGGCAAATAAGTGTGCTCGTGAACGCCATTTACAAGGTCAATGGCAACTGTGTTCTGTCAAGGTTCACTCTATATTTATTTATTGCTCAGCCAGGTCAACCTCTCAAACAAACCTAAAACAACTTGTATTGATCCATAATTTGTCAGGTGCATATTCAGAATGTAACTTTCAAGTAATGCCTTGTTCCAAAGGCGTCAAAACTCAAACCACCAGCAGTAATGGTAGTTACTTGCAAACACACAGGTTGTCCGTTACATTGGGCACTCCTTGACCACTATACATGTGTTCTTTCATATTCCAGCATCTCAAAGCTGTGTTCCTGATGGGATGTTAAGATGGAGCATAATTCAAGATTGCAAATCCAATTTAGAGAAGGATGATAAATCACAATCCTTTTCACTTCCTCGCAGGAGATGACGCTGGATTGGAGATCATACAGATTGGAACAAAGAAAGTAGTGAGCCTCACTTACCCCAGCTGAGTAACTTCCTGCTCTTTTATGCTGTTTATCTTTCACTCACTTTTAGACAAACGCAGACATGTTCTCGGGATGCAAGTGTGATCTTTGCACTTAAAGCATGACCATTGTGTTTTGCTTTGTCAAACATTCCAAGTAGCCATTGACTGGAGCCTCTCAATAACAAAAACAACAGGGATGGGGGGAAAATCTTACATCACCTTTTGAATGATGTGACCTATGGATTAAAACATTCCAGATGTTTGACATTAACAGGAATTGTTTAGTACCAAACTGTAATCTTGCAAAGATATTGAGTGAAGAAGGAAGCAAACAAGTTATATTAATATGTTTAGAACTTTTGGGTTAGGGTCGTCACTATAAAAATTTACCCTCTAGCCTGACAAAATGGGCTATTTATGTAATATTTGTGATAAACTGCATTCCCAACATATACATAGAAAGATACTGACCCAGAGCTGTTCTTGTTCCACCACCAAATTATCTGCTGAACCTTGCTTTAGTACCAAAAGTAGGCATTGTTACAAATGTTGTGAAAGTGGACTCTCAGTATTCAAATTCCATCATTTGGCTTTAATATTTGAAACATTCACAGACAATAGTGGCTTTTAAGGGGAAATTGCTTGACTAAAATAACAACCATGATCACTTGACAAGCTCAGGCAACCCAACATGGGACATATGAAACTGGCTGCCTTAGCATTACCATTTTAAACAAGAGGCACTGAAGACCAATGGGGCACCAAGATATTTCCATCCCTCCTCTTACTCAAGCTTGCATGATAGATTTACTTTTGGAGATGAAAGGCCGCCTTGAATTATCCAGTCTAAAATGAAACAAATGCAGTCTCTAAAAACTACAAAAGAATGGCATATCAACAGCAGCCTTTGAAAAGCAGAGACAAAGGCAAGATGGGCTGATAACAGCAAGGACGCTGGGAGCTGTCACCACTTGAGTCTCTCTCAAATGCAGAAACCAATGATGGTGAGAAAGCAGCTTGGAAAAAATAAGACTCATCACATTGTCAATGTTTGCAAATTTCGTCACTGCTTAAGACTTCGTGCAACAGATAAACAATTGGATCAGGCCTTTCCTTTCTCATAACTCAAGGGATTCTGAACTGAATTTATTTCCTTCTGTATTAGACACTCTGCTTATCTTTATAAGCTCATTAACTGTGTTTGTGTGTGTTTGATATCAACTTTTTTTTGAATAGTACGTAATAAAACTCTCTCAACCAAAACATAGAATCAACTCTCATTTATTTTTGGTCTTGTTAAATACAATTAACTAAAAACGTATTTGTTGTGACTAGGCAGAAAACGGTTAAAATGAGGAAGCTGCAATCCCTCCTCACCTGATCAGAACAGTATTCAGGTAAAGTGGCATTTACAGCAGAAATTTGGAGGCAATCACTCATGGCTGTCCCTGTTTTAAAGTCAGGGAAGTAACTAGAAACTTGAATGAGAAATGAAAAGGTTTAAAATCCTGAACAAAAGGGAACACAACCCATTTCAAACACAAACAAAACAGGACAGAAATTGCTGGAAAAGCTCAGCAGATCTGGCAGCATCTGTGGAGAGAAATTGGAGTTAACTCTTCGGGTTGAGTGACCTTTCCTCAGAACCCATTTCAAATTTGTCCACTTTTGGTTTTAAAGGAGACTGGACAGACACAGGTGAGCAAGCTGTGAGGAGACAAGTTCGTAATTTGAATACTTCTATAAAGTTGCAGGTTTTAACAGTGATTTTCTTTCTCAACACTCTTGATCAAGTTTCGTAACATTTGGAATCCTGACAGCCAAAAGGAGAGGAGCAGTGCTGAGTCTCAGAAACTTTACAAGAAAGTGTATGAGCCAGGAGGAGGGTTTGAACAAGTTATTTCTTAAACGTCTGTACAACAAGCTGCCCTGCTGACCCTTGCTATCGTACTGTCCAACCCCACCTGATCTCCATTATCTGCCCTGACTGACTACATTTATTCCAAATCCCACTCTACCCAGCAAATGAAAATGTGATGTGATAATGGGAACTGCAGATGCTGGAGAATCCAAGATAATAAAATGTGAGGCTGGATGAACACAGCAGGCCCAGCAGCATCCCAGGAGCACAAAAGCTGATGTTTCGGGCCTAGACCCTTCATCAGAGAGGGGGACGGGGTGAGGGTTCTGGAATAAATAGGGAGAGAGGGGGAGGTGGACTGAAGATGGAGAGAAAAGAAGATAGGTGGAGAGGAGAGTATAGGTGGGGAGGTACAGAGGGGATAGGTCAGTCCAGGGAAGACAGACAGGTCAAGGAGGTGCGATGAGGTTAGTAGGTAGAAGATGGAGGTGTGGCTTGGGGTGGGAGGAAGGGATGGGTGAGAGGAAGAACAGATTAGGGAGGCAGAGACAGGTTGGACTGGTTTTGGGATGCAGTGGGGGGAGGGGACGAACTAGACTGATTTTGGGATGCGGTGGGGGAAGGAGAGATTTTGAAGCTGGTGAAGTCCACATTGATAGGTTCCCAAGCGGAATATGAGTTGCTGTTCCTGCAACCTTCGGGTGGCATCATTGTGGCACTGCAGGAGGCCCATGATGGACATCTCATCTAAAGAATGGGAGGGGGAGTGGAAATGGTTTGCGACTGGGAGGTGCAGTTGTTTATTGCGAACCGAGCTGAGGTGTTCTGCAAAGCGGTCCCCAAGCCTCGACTTGGTTTCCCCAATGTAGAGGAAGCCACACCGGGTACAGTGGATGCAGTATACCACATTGGCAGATGTGCAGGTGAACCTCTGCTTAATATGGAAAGTCATCTTGGGGCCTGGGATAGGGGTGAGGGAGGAGGTGTGGGGGCAAGTGTAGCATTTCCTGCAGTTGCAGGGGAAGGTGCCGGGTGTGGTGGGGTTGGAGGGCGGTGTGGAGCGAACAAGGACGTCACGGAGAGAGTGGTCTCTCCGGAAAGCAGACATGGGTGGGGATGGAAAAATGTCCTGGGTGGTGGGGTCAGATTGTATGCGTTGTATCCGGAGGTTGGTGGGGCGGTGTGTGAGAACGAGGGGGATCCTCTTTGGGCGGTTGTGGCGGGGGCGGGGTGTGAGGGATGTGTTGCAGGAAATGCGGGAGACGCGGTCAAGGGCGTTCTCGACCACTGTGGGGCGACAGTTGCGGTCCTTGAAGAACTTGGACATCTGGGATGTGCGGGAGTGGAATGCCTCATCGTGGGAGCAGATGCGGCGGAGGCAGAGGAATTAGGAATAGGGGATGGAATTTTTGCAGGAGGGTGGGGTGGGAGGAGGTGTATTCTAGGTAGCTGTGGGAGTCGGTGGGCTTGAAATGGACATCAGTTACAAGCTGGTTGCCTGAGATGGAGACTGAGAGGTCCAGGAAGGTGAGGGATGTGCTGGAGATGGCCCAGGTGAACTGAAAGTTGGGGTGGAAGGTGTTTTCGAAGTGCCCTGGACAAGCAAGTTTCCTACTAAACAGTGAGCAGCCTGCCAGAATGGCTGTGTGCGAACAGGAAGTGTGCGGAAAACTATTTCAAATATGTGAATGACAGATCTATCAGGAGACATGGTTATCCAAGTTTGCCATTCCTAATGTTGCCCACCTAAGAACGGATTGTGTTTCGGGGATGAGATAGAGTCCCTATATTCCTGTTTTTGATTTGACATCTCACTTGCAGTCAGTGGTATTATTTACAGTTAAAGGTTTACGGCCGATGAGAGCTTCGGATCTTTAAAAGACCCATGCAGTAAAAATGGCAAGGGAGTGTGATGGCTGAGGTGCAGGAAACACAAGAGACGTGGTCCAGGGCGTTTTCGACCACTGTGGGGAGGAATTTGTGGTCCTTGAAAAAGAAGGACATCTGGGATGTCCGGGAATGGAATGCCTCATGTTGGGAGCAATGGAGGTGAAGGAATTGGAAATAGGAGGTAACATTCTTGCAGGAAGGTGGGTGAGAGGCGATGTATTCTAGGTAGCCGTGAGAGTCGGTGGGCTTGAAATAGATATCAGTTTCCAGGTGGTTACCACAGATGGAAACAGAGAGGCCTAGGAGGGAGAGAGGCATCGGAGTTGGTCCAGGTGAACTAAAGGTTGGGGTGGAAGGTGTTAGTAAAGTGGATGAGCTGTTTGAGCTCCTCGTGGGAGCACGAAGCGGCGCCGATACAGTCATCGATATAGTGTAGCTTCGGAAGAGGGATTGTTCCACATATCCTACAAAGAGGCGGGCATAGCTTGGGCCCGTCAGGTACCCATGGCCACCCCTTTCATCTGTAGGGAGAGGGAGGAGTTGAAGGAGAAGTTGTTGAGGGTAAGAATGAGTTTGGTTAGGCGGATAAGGGTGTTGGTGGAGGGGGACTGGTCGGGCCTGCGGGAGAGGAAGAAGCGGAAGTTGGAGGCTGTGGGTGGAAGGTCACCGGAGGTGATGAGGTTATGGATGATCTAGGAGATGATGCTTTCGTGGTCAGGGGTGGGGTCATGATCAAGGGGGCGGTAAGAAGATCTGGTTGGGACTGATTGAGCGGCACAAGACAGGTTTGCACCAAACTGGGATTGGTGTGGGCTGTGGTTGGTATGTCTCAGATACTAGCCCAGGTCCAAGAATACATCCAGGCCACAAGTACACTTTTCCCAATTTGGTGAGGGCTCTAGTGCAAACAGCTGGTGGATGGATACAGAGCTGGCAGATGGTAACAGCTATCAGCAGGCAACAACTGAATTGAAACAAAAACAGAAATTGCTGGAGAAAGTCAGCTGGTCTGCTAGCATCTGTAGAAAGAAATCAGAGTTAACTATTTGCATCCCGTGGCCTGGGGTGGCACGGTGGCTCAGTGGTTAGCACTGCTGCCTCTCAGCACCAGGAACCTGGGTTTGAATCTACCCTCAGGAGACTGTCTGTGTGGAGTTTGCACTCGTGCCTCGTGTCTGTATGGGCTTCCACCAGGTGCTCCGGTTTCCTCGCAGAATCCAAGGATGTACAGATTAGATAGATTGGTCATGCCTAATTGCCTGTGGTGTTCAGGGATGTGCAGACCAGGTGGATTAACCAAGGGGTCTGCTGGATTGTGGGATAGGGTGGATCTAGGTGGGATGCTCTTTGGAGGGTCAGCGAGGACCCAATTGGCCAAGTGGCCTCTTTCTGTACTGTAGGGATTCTATTCTTCTGAGACCCATCTTCAGAACTTTTGATCCAATATCAGCAGTTACATATTTGAGCTCAACATTCCAACAAAGATTCTGTTGTGAAACTGAACAGACCTTTACCAGCAGCAAGGAACCCCATCAAAATTGGCAACATTTACAGTACCCTTTCAGTTTGATACTGCCTAATGTTATTTCAATTCCAAAAATATTTGATGGTTTCTCCAGTTGTTTCAAGTTGCAAATGACTATGGAGATTGATGATACAGGAATTTTGAGTTTTTGCTGTTTTCAGGGTTTCTTCACAGATCCCTATTTCCCGGATATTATTGCCTGAGTAGTCATTCTCCCTTTACAGTATAATGTGTGGAGTGATCAAATGTGACACTGAGCAAACTAAACTGCAGGAAGAGGTGGGGGGGCAGTATGAAATGGGCCAAAACTGAGGGGGCTGGGTCTGGGCGGGATGCTCCAAGGGTTGGTGTGGACTTGTTGGGCTGAAGGGCCTGTTTCCACACTGGAGGGATTCTATGATCTATGATCTATGATGGAAACACCCAGGGTACTCAGTGAATAATAATCTGTCTGTCATGTGAAATTGAGAATTGGCTGCAGCGGCAGATGGTCAATAATTTTCTGCTCCCCTGCAGGCCCATTCCTTCCTATCAACAATTTTTGAATAAGCTGATTTTGATAAAAGTGTAAAAGGCAACCTGTACATAAGTGGTGGTAGGCAATTAGACATCCTGTAAGGACCCTGAAAGGGCTAACCAGCCAATGACCACTGACAGTTCTGAACATTTGCTGAAATCTGGTCAACAATGAAGGTGTAATCCTCAAAAAAAAGATACAAATTGGATTCAGCCAAAAAAGATTCAGCCCGATATCGCCATCTGCATCACATTGATCCAACACGGAGGGCAGGAGAGATGTGCAATTCCTGACCAAATGTAGATCGCCTGCTCCCACAATTAGTGCAAATATTCTATCCATAGATGTGCTAAGGACTCATTTGACACAAAGATAGGTGGAGGGACAGGTAGTACTGAGGAGGCAGGGAGGCTGCAGATGGATTTAGACAGGTTAGGAGAGCAGGCAAAAAAAATGGCAGATGAAATTCAACATGGGAGAATGTGATGTAATGCACTTGGGTAGGAAGAATAGAAGCATAGACTATTTTCTAAATGGGGTGAACATTTAGAAATCTGAAGTGCAAATGGACTTGGGAGTCCTAGTCCAGGACTCTCTTCAGATAAACCTACAGGTTGAGTTGGCAGTTAGGAAGACAAATACAACATTGGCATTTATTTAGAGAGGACTGGAACATAAAAACAGGGATGTACTTCTGAAGCATTATAAAGCTCTGGTCAGACCACATTTAGCGCATTTTGAGCAATTTTGGGCCCTATACCTCAGGAAGGATCCAGAGGAGGTTCAAAAACAGAAATTGTTGGAGAAACTCAGCAGGTGGAGAGGAAGCAGAGTTAACAGTTTGAATTCGGTGAGCCTTCTTTGGAATATCTCTGACCTTGTCGTCATTTTCACAGGCTTTGGGCGAGTGACAATATATGAGGCCCAGCAGTTAATGTAATTTAGATCATCACCCTGTCCCAAATTCAACTTTGCACATGGCAAAGAGTGTGAAAGAATATCTATCCCAATCTCTTCTGTAACTAATTGATTAGCTGCGCTGACTGTGTAAAAACGACTTAAACAGCTAAGATTGAAAGACAAAATAAATGTAAACTTTAAATACAATAAAATGACAAGGAGAATGTCAATCTTCATGTCCAATCACACCTGTCAAGGTTAACCTCCTAACTCCCCGGCCTCCTCAAACTCAATCAGCCTTTACAACCATCTTAAATTTATGCTCAACTTTAATATACCTGCCATCAAAATCCTGAAATATATTAACATAATGCCCCATACTGCAAGGACTTTGATGTATTTGTAAATTATTCTCCCTCTCCAGTTGTTACATACCAATGTTTCTCCGACATACTTTCAGAGGCAAAGGAACTGATAGATTTAAGCGTAAAATCAATTGAAAAACCAAGAAGTATACCTTTTGCAAATATACTTTTGCTTTCTTCACTCCTGCTCTTGGAGACTGTCAGTGTGCCATAAGCAATTAACCTTGTGAATCCTTGACATGTTGTAATGCTTGTGTTTTTTACTATGCTAGTAAATCAACTGAGATAAAGACTTCAAATTTTGTACGTACTGCTATTTTGGGCACTGCTGGGGGTGGGATTTAAGTTGGACAGGCACCTGAAAATATTAGCACTGATGATGTTTAGGAGAGCAGTGTAGGAGGTAGCATTGCAATCCTACACGCTCCCTGATAAAAGCCCATTAATAGTTCAGGTGCATATTTCTGACAATTAAATCAGTGCAGGTTCCTGGTGACTGTATCTTGTTGAATGCAAAGAAAGCAAGATGATGTAAATAGAGGCTGACAGCTTTAAAATTAGCACCAAGTGAGTGAGCATCATTGAACTGCTATTCCATCACAACATGTACCAGGATCACCACTGTTCCTTAACCTTTGCCTATGCATCAGCAATGGCCAATCACAGCCTCAACACGCTATCGCAACTACAGAGTTGAAGGGTCAAGGGAGTGGACATGTGACATTGAGGTGCCATCCAGTAGCAGCAGCAAATCCTAGTAGACTCTGTGAGTCTCTGACCTTGCAACCCAGCTTTAAGGGAGAGTGAGAAGTGCAATGGGCAGGGTGGGTTTGCAGACATGAGGTACATAGTTATGAGATTTGTGTCTGTGGGCCCTGATGAGCTGCATGTGCAGTGACAGAGTACAAATGAATGTTCGTGGCTTTGTAAATGTGAGCTAGCAGAGAGAAAATGGTGGATCTACCCTTGTGGACATCAAGATGAAGAGAGATACAAAAAAGGCAAAGGATTCCATTCCCTAAATATACAATCTCAGCTTTCAAACAGTTTACTGTCCAGTATCCCAACAGGTATTGGAATGCCAGATAATAAAATGTGAGGCTGGATGAACACAGCAGGCCCAGCAGCATCGCCTTGTGTCTGCACCTGTCAGCTACTCTCTCATTAGAGTAATCAACACAGGGTCAAGCTCCTCTACACCAACTCCTGCAGAATTGAACCACATACAGACGGCATGTTTACAATGAGAGCTATGCAGTCACTTCACACATTATTGGGCACACTATTGGGGTGCTTAAGGAATCCATGTAATTCATGTAATATTTGCATGCGTGCACAATTTGTCATCTTCTGTGTTTTCTGCAAGACCTCATTATCATCAGAAAAAAAATGCCTTGTGACCAAATAGACTGCAGGGAGCCAAGGATGAGGAATGGAAGAAACAACTGAATTCTCCTAGATAATAAAATGTGAAGCTGGATGAACACAGCAGGCCCAGCAGCATCCCAGGAGCACAAAAGCTGACGTTTTGGGCCTAGACCCTTCATCAGAGAGGGGGATGGGGTGAGGGTTCTGGAATAAATAGGGAGAGAGGGGGAGGCGGACCGAAGATGGAGAGTAAAGAAGATAGGTGGAGAGGAGAGTATAGGTGGGGAGGTGGGGAGGGGATAGGTCAGTCCAGGGAAGACAGACAGGTCAAGGAGGTGGGATGAGGTTAGTAGTAGGAGATGGAGGTGCGGCTTGGGGTGGGAGGAAGGGATGGGTGAGAGGAAGAACAGGTTAGGGAGGCAGAGACAGGTTGCGCTGGTTTTGGGATGCAGTGGGTGGAGGGGAAGAGCTGGGCTGGTCGTGTGGTGCAGTGGGGGGAGGGGATGAACTGGTCTGGTTTTGAGATGCGGTGGGGGAAGGGGAATTTTGAAGCTGGTGAAGTCCACATTGATACCATTGGGCTGCAGGGTTCCCAAGCGGAATATGAGTTGCTGTTCCTGCAACCTTCGGGTGGCATCATTGTGGCACTGCAGGAGGCCCATGATGGACATGTCATCTAAAGAATGGGAGGGGGAGTGGAAATGGTTTGCAACTGGGAGGTGCAGTTGTTTATTGCGAACTGAGCAGAGGTGTTCTGCAAAGCGGTCCCCAAGCCTCCGCTTGGTTTCCCCAATGTAGAGGAAGCCACACTGGGTACAGTGGATGCAGTATACCACATTGGCAGATGTGCAGGCGAACCTCTGCTTAATATGGAAAGTCATCTTGGGGCCTGGGATAGGGGTGAGGGAGGAGGTGTGGGGGCAAGTGTAGCATTTCCTGCAGTTGCAGGGGAAGGTGCCGGGTGTGGTGGGGTTGGAGGGCAGTGTGGAGCGAACAAGGGAGTCACGGAGAGAGTGGTCTCTCCGGAAAGCAGACAGGGGTGGGGATGGAAAAATGTCTTGGGTGGTGGGGTCGGATTATAGATGGCGGAAGTGTCAGAGGATGATGCATTGTATCCGGAGGTTGGTGGGGTGGTGTGTGAGAACGAGGGGGATCCTTTTTGGGCGGTTGTGGCGGGGGCGGGATGTGAGGGATGTGTTGTGGTAAATGCGGGAGACGCGGTCAAGGGCGTTCTCGACCACTGTGGGGGGAGAGTTGCGGTCCTTGAAGAACTTGGACATCTGGCAATGATGCCACCCGAAGGTTGCAGGAACTGCAACTCATATTCCGCTTGGGAACCCTGTAGCCCAATGGTATCAATGTGGACTTCACCAGCTTCAAAATCTCCCCTTCCCCCACCGCATCCCAAAACCAGCCCAGTTCGTCCCCTCCCCGGACTGCACCACACAACCAGCCCAGCTCTTCCCCTCCACCCACTGCATCCTAAAACCAGTCCAACCTGTCTCTGCCTCCCTAACCTGTTCTTCCTCTCACCCATCCCTTCCTCCCACCCCAAGCCGCACCTCCATCTCCAACCTACTAACCTCATCCCACCTCCTTGACCTGTCCGTCTTCCCTGGACTGACCTATCCCCTCCCTACCTCCCCATCTATACTCTCCTCTCCACCTATCTTCTTTTCTCTCCATCTTCGGTCCCCCTCCCCCTCTCTCCCTATTTATTCCAGGACCCTTACCCCATCCCCCTCTCTGATGAAGGTTCTAGGCCCTTGGATTCTCCAGCATCTGCAGTTCCCATTATCACTGAATTCTCCTATTGGCTTATCTAACAGCATGACCAATGAATACAATTCCAGTTCCTGATTCAGCAACACTCTCATACCATCCCTTCCTTCCCGTCCATCACAACATCTACTTGCCCACAATGTTGAAATAAAAGCCACGTCAAAGTATCTTTGATTTTATTCTTCAAAGTTATTATGTACAACTTCAACTATTTATCCCTGTGTGTTTGCTTTGTGTGTCTGTGTACTTTTACCTGCCCTAGGATCATTGTAACTTCGCAGGCATTAGTGAGACCACACGTGGAGCACAGTGCACAGTTCTGAACCCCTTACCCGAGGAGAGATGTAACTGCATTGGAGACAATTCAGAGGAAGTTCACTAGTTCGATTCCAGAGATGAGCAGTTTGTCCTATGAAGCGAGATTGAGCAGTTTAGGCCTATACTGTCTGTCGTTTAAAAGAATGAGAGGAGATCTAATTGATGAATGTAAGATGCTAAAGGAGATTGACAAAGTAACTGTAGAGAGGATGTTTCCTCATGTGGGGCAATCTACAATGAGAGGGCAAAATTTTAGGGCAAGCGGTACCAGATTTAAAACAGAGATGAGGAGAAATTACTTCTCTCAAAGGGACGTGAACCTGTGGAATTCACTCCTCCTGGAATGTGGTGACTGCTGGGACACTGAGTAAATTTAAAGTGGAGATAGACAGACTTTTAATTAGTAACGGGTTGAAGGCTTATGGAGAGCGGCAGGAAAGTGGATGAGATGAGATCAGCCATAATCATATTGAATAGCGGAACAGCCTTGAGGGGCTGAATGGCCTCCTCCTGCTCCTGGTGCTTATGTTCCTAGCCGGGGTTATTTTAGCAGCCACTGCATGGCTGACTTTCAGTGGGGATGGCCTTGCAGGATGTCCTCAAGCTGCTCTGGCTTTAGAAAGCCAAGCTTTAGTCTGCAACATGTTGACATGGGCTACAGCTGTCAGTCAAGAGACCTATGGCCTTACCTGGGGATATCGGCCTCCACAGAGCTGCGTATTTCGTCATTACAGGGGTCTCTGTCAGGAAGTTTCATTATTTAATGTAAAGCATTGTTGTGGAGTCAGGACCAGGAAGGATGACACAAAAACAGAAGTTGCTGGAAAAATCCAGAAGGTTCCGAGGAAGGGTCGCTGGACCTGAAACGTTAACTCTGATTTCCCTTGACAGATGCTGCCAAACCTGCTGATCTTTTCCAGCAGCTTCTGTTTTTGTCTCTAATTTATAGCATCTACAGTTCTTTTGGTTCCAATCCAAGAAGAAATATTCCTGAACCTAATAACACCCAACCCTATCATTGCCATTCCTCTCTCCCTGGGATATCTATGCTGGTGGCTGAAATTCACAATCCATTTAAAATTAAACATGAGGTTGTGGGTGAAGGTTTGGAAGTCCTGGAGATGCCCCAAATAACATTAAAGTATGCGGTGGCCCAGCTTTGCCTGGCCTCCTGCTAGGTAGGGTACCGTCAGAACTCATTTTCGCTAAACCTGAAATCAGGCTGTAACAACCTTCCAGAACCTTCCAGCCTTTTCCTCAGATTTATTCTAAAATAAAAAGTGGCAGCAACATCCTATTGTCAACTTTGATTAATATTAACTTCAAAATAACAAGCAGAGCTATTAACTTTCCAGTTAAATAACAATAAATTGGACATGGAGAAGGATAGCTTGCTATACAGATTCAAAATGAAGTTCTACATTTGAAAGTTAAACTTGAGTAATGATGAACATAGTGAAGAAATGTGCAAAATGTAACCAATGTCTAGGTCTGCAAAGAGGCAATTAGAAAATGGTTTCATGGAATAACTTTAACCTACAGCGATCAATTTCAGTTTTTCTCAATGCATTAGCTACTCCAGGCCTAATACATTTCATTGAAACCCAGATCTTCTGGTCTTTACAGAGTTAGAGTCTGGATATGTCTCCAATGACATGGATCATGAGCAGTTGTACGGTCAGAAATCTCAGGGCCTGGTATAGCTTGTGGCCTGGGAACTTGGTCTCCAAACTAAATGCAGTGACCCCTTGATCACCCT
The DNA here is from genome assembly GCF_030684315.1 of Stegostoma tigrinum. Taxonomy (NCBI): domain Eukaryota; kingdom Metazoa; phylum Chordata; class Chondrichthyes; order Orectolobiformes; family Stegostomatidae; genus Stegostoma; species Stegostoma tigrinum. The sequence goes on along the minus strand of NC_081358.1, from coordinate 35,556,146 downwards.
CGAGCACAGGGTCCCTGTTCAGAAAATTGCTCAAAACTTCAAGACAGTGCCTGTAAATTGTAAACCCTCAATGTGTAACATCCTAGGGGCCCTGAGCAAACATTCTGGGCGAGATCCAATCTAATTATCTAGGTAGCTACCCAAAAAGTGTCAGACAGACTAAAACCATATCTAATTCATGGATAACTTTACAACTGACTCCTCACTCATATTCAATGTCGCTACCAATACTCTGTGACCTTCCAAATCCCCCAACACGATTTGACATCACCACCCAACACCTACTAGTCTTCCTCCCCAGCCACTTGCCAGCCTACACAGCTACCAGCTTCCACTGTATACAGAATATCACCTTCACCTCCTGCCACTCCACCTCTCTGCTGCCCTATGCACCACATACTCTACTATCCAACACAGCTCTCACGCCACCACCCTACCCACTTACCCAAGTACCTGACTTTTACGCACCAACACATTCATCTGTAAATTCATACACTCTCACTCACATACTGAGAAGCTGCGATGGCAAGAATGGTCTGGAATACTTGTGCCAGTGCCTGTCTGAGTGGGCCATTTCTCCTGCAATGAGATGAAGGGAGGGGCTAAGTATAATGGGACTGCACCAGAGGTGGAAGGCGTTCCCGTTGAATGGCTAGGAAGGGAAGGGGACAGGAAGAGTTAGTTGTTTGAGGTGAAGAGATGGGTGAGAGGAACTGAGTGGACATGCTGCTTCTAAAAATGAGCTGCAGTCCAGGAGCCTTGGTAAGACGTGTACATAGTGGCAGGGTCAGTGAGTTGTGGCTATTTGAATGTAAAGAAGCAGAGATAAGACGGTGACACTTAGCCTGAGAAATTGTTCACCTTCTCCCTGCATTGCTGTGTATTGAGTTTCACTCAAGAGACTGTAGTAATCATTGACCCTCTCAGTCCAGGATGAGTCAGATACTTTAGAGGCTTTTAAGTGACTCTAGGATAGGCACATGGAAGATAGTATAACGTAGGGTACGCTGGGTAGTTTGATCTTAGAGTAAGATAATAGGTCGGCACAACATTGTGGGTCAAAGGGCCTGTGCCGTGCTGTACTGTTCTATGTTTGATGACCTCCCTTGCCTATCAATAGGACAGAGGACTGCCTCCCCAACCCCATTCACCAGCACGTCCAGGTACCTGTTGGAAACCAAAGAGTGAACTTTCCCATTTCCTCTGGGATGTTGATGCAGGACCAGAGTGGGAAGTACAGTTCTTGGCTTGCAGTGTCGGAGCTGATACACAGATGGTTTTAATGTGGTGATAATGGGTTGACTATTACAGAGCGCAAGCAGTAGTGAGCACTTCATCCTCTCCTGCCACATCACCCTATTGAATACGCACCAAACAAACTAGTTACATAATTAATGAATTGAAGAGCAGAGGATCATATGAGAACGGTCACATGGACCAGCCACCAGGACTCTCACACAACAAAGCACTTTGCTAAAATTTGGAAAATTCGACCCATGCTGTTTTCTCCCCCAAATACCTTTCCATGTAACTGATTTTGTCAGTTTGACAATGGAACATCACTGATGTGGGAATTTGCTAATTCAGGAGACCAACCCTGTAACTCATTGGTGAACCGCAACGCTCCCCCCAGATTGAACCTGAGCTTTCATCGCCATGTGTCAGGGAGCTGTGTGTGGCCTGCCCTTAGGCAAAAGCAGTAAGGGTAGAGAATGGAGTGCTGAGTATAGATAGGAACAGACAATTTACTGGTAATATGTCCTTCTTGCCTCTATATTCAAGTGATAATGCGAGTCTGTCTCATTGTCATCACACTGTGCCTCGGAAGAGACTGAAAATGGCTCAGGATTTCTGGGCTGCAATGTGTGAATTATCTTTCATCACTTGCACTGTGGTCAGTAACTGGCATTAACTCACTAACGCAGTTCTGCGCTCGTGCAACACATCATTGCGTTACAATCTCAGGAAAGATATATTAGCTTCAGAAGTTTTGAATTTTTAGCAGAATGGCACTACAAAGGGTTTCAATTGTTAAAATATGATAATAAGTTGAATGATTATGGACAAAACATGGTAAATCCTGGAAAGCTGCAACAGAGAGAGAATGTTGGAGAAACTCAGCAGGTCTGGCCGTATCTGCAGAGAAACAGAGTCGATGTTTTGAGGCTAGTACAACTGTTCAAGAGATTTTCCAGCATTCTCTGTGTTTGAATATAGTTGCGCTTGATTGAATTTCAAAGATTGTTGGATGATCTAAACAAGGGCGGATTTTCAGGGAATAAAGGCAGGACACCAAGGAAGTAGATCACCACTGGCAAGCCTCCAAAGGCCCAGTCCTAGTAACTGATTTCAAAAGGGAATGGAGTCAGGATGGTCAAATTAGTCAGGGCAGGTGGAGAGCTGAAACCTGGGATGAGATCAAGAATTACTAATATTGTCAAAACTTAGTTGTTCTGCAGTAGATTTGTTTTTTAAAAAATTCCATGTTTGTCGTGGCACAAAACTGTTCCAATGTGGCTGACCCTCTTCCTGACAGGTTGGAGCTTTCTCGAATCATAGAATCCATACGGTGTGGAAGCTGGCCATTCAGCCCATTGACTCCACACCGACACACTGAAGAGCATCCCTTCCAGACCCACCCCCTACTCTATCCCTGCATTTCCCACCCTAGACAATTTAGCATGGCCAATCCACCCAACCTGCTCATCTTTGGATTGTGGGAGGAAACTGGAGCACCCAGAGAGATCCCACACAGACATGAAAATTCCACACTGACATCTGCCCAAGGCTAGAATCAAGCCCAACTCCCTGGTGCTGTGAGGCAGCAATGTTAACCACCGAGCCAATATGCCACTCCAAGGTTTAAGCCAACTGAGCCCAATGCACATTGTGGACTTCTTCATTTCTCAGTCACGTGGAAAGCTGCAGGATTGGGAATGGAAGTGAAACACTGGCATGTGAGGCGTCAACGTGGTTTTAAATTTGGTTGCCTTCGTGTGACCCGATCCAGCATACACAGCTCCGGTTAAAACTGTTTTAGGATGATAAATCGGTCCAGCAGGAAGTCGGGTGGAATTTTACTGCTCCACTCCTAGGAAGGTGGGAAATTCTATCAGGATCGCTCCCTAGTGCAGTCCCACTGCTAAGATTTCCAAGGACAATATAAGAGCAACTCTGCTTCCTTGTGAATGACGACTGACACTATCTGATTGGTTAGTGGCTGAACTAAGGGCAATTGTCCTGGGCCTTTGGAGGCTTGCCAGTGGTGAGGTGAGCCCCCACCCTTCCACCCGCCTCCAGGACACAGGGAGATGGTGCCAGTGGCCTGAAGCAGACTCCTAGTGTCTCCCCAAGTGAAGCACTGGAACTAGAGATTCCAAGGTGCAAGGAGGGAGCAGGCACTCAAATCCTTGTGGTCCCACTGTTGCCACTGGATTGGTGACCCCTCCAATTTCAGGGTCCTTCCTGCTTGGTCAGTGTAAACAATTATTTAGTACTCACTCTTGCTAAGAGTGCATCAAAATGGAAGGCTCCTCCTGCTCTCATCTCTCAGTGGCACTGTCAATATTCCTAGCGCTCTGACATGAATGGCTTGCCCTTCATCCTTTACGGGACACCTTTCTGATCTCCTGTTCTTAATCGCCTACTACTGATCAGTTCATAAAGTTTCCCATCCAGTCGTAAAGCACTCATAAAACACCCTCACTACAATGTCTTTTGGTGGTGGAATCCAGAATAAAAGGATATAATTGTAAAATTAGAGTTAATTTTAAAATCAGGACTCATCTTTTTCACACAAAGGATAACAGAAGTATGGATTTCTCTCCCTGTTTATGCTCAGTGAATTAAAAACTTCAAGCCTCAGTCGATGAAGGTCATGGAGTAGAGATGAGTCAATGTAGTTGCAATATTGCCCACTCATAATTTACAATAAATGTACGGGATTGAGGGGCTGAATGGTGATCTCCTGTTCCTATTTCCCCACATGTCTGCCTCTATAATGGTTCTGATTGGCCATAAACCCACGTCTAGAATGTTAGATGGTGTGGCACTCAAAATGACTATTTCTGATGTTTTATAATTTTTTACAATGCATTTTCTTATTTCTCCTTAATTTTACTTGAACTATATTTTATGGCATCAGAATTTTCTATACTAAGAAAGAAAAGCTTTGGGATTGATTGCCCATTCATTTTGTACCATTTTTAAAAATTCACCGTACGTTAATGAGATTCTGAGGACATTTCAACCTAAGTTGCTATTGGTAAGATTGGCACGAAACAGTTGAAGTTTATTGTAATTCCTTTGTAAATGTAATCTAAGTAATTTCTCCCATTTGTTCTCAGCCTTGGTTGCTTTGATTAGATTCACTTTAATATCCAAGAGATCATACTCAATACATGATAATGAATCTCCTCACAATTTTGCAAACAAAGAGAAAATAAAGGATGTATCTAATAATGGCATAAACAGGAATGTTTGAACATGCATGCTTATAAACAGCAGATTCTCTATACCAGACATTGCACAGTTCGAATTTCAACCCGTAAAATTCATTAACTATCTACAGTTTATATATATCTATTTTATAAAACATTTCATCTAATCATGATTTCATGGTGTGTTGCTGGCTTCAAAACATACTTTACAGACAAACAATTATATGTGAGGAGGTGAAGTGATTAAGAATATTTGACTTTGTTGCTATGACAGCTTGCATTTTTCATCACACAGAGTGTAATTAACTACAATTTCAATAATGTAAAATCAAGAAAGATGATAACAAACAGTAGAACCATGGTGATATTGCCATTGCAACAATGTTTCCATGGTAACAGTGATAATAACCTCTGTGATAAATGTTTTCTTCTGCTTTTCCATTTTGTACGGTTATAACGTGGAGGGATAGTTTTTACTGCAGCTTTTTATAGTTTATTATGCTGTCAGAATTGTTTATGAGATGTTGTTCTGGAGAAAATGACTTCCTTCCATTGCTTAATAAAAATTCTGAAAATACTGTTTGTTTCTTCTCTGAGACAAATAGCTGGTTCAAATATTTATTTTAAAAATAATTTTTTAAAAGTTGCACTTAATAAGAAATCAGCTGTGTTCAATTTGTATTTTTAATGATAAAGGTCATATGAATGTCATTCTACTATTCTACTTATCTCCTTTTCGCTTCGTCTCCAAATAATCAGATGTCATTTTCTGGTGGGTACAAAGAGAAATGTATACATTTAAAATTCAATTAATAAGCAGACTGTCATTCAGCTTTCATCCATAATTCTATTGTTTGTGTTAAACACTACATTTTGTTCTAGCCATTAGCGCAGCTTTTAAGTCACATATGCAGTGACAATATTAGATATTACTGTCACTAATACACACAATGAAAACCTCAAAATTTTGGGGAACATGTATAAATAAAAAATGAAGAAAAAAAGAGCCAAATGAAACAAGATAATAATATGTCAACTGTTCTGAAATATTTCAGTTGGTTAATTTGTTTATTATAAATTCTGCACTTATCTTCATAAACAGGACAGTCTGATTTATATTTAATTTTATTGCATATAAAAACTAATCACAAACCGAGGAAAGCTTCCTATGGCCTTAGTTACTCATAAACTTTGCAGATAAAAATAAACTGCAGAATACGGCATCATAGCAGGACTTTGTCATTATTATCAGAAACAATGATTCAGTAAATCATGGATAATAAAGTGTGGGGCTGGATGAAATCATATTGTTTTATTTGGAGAGATTTGCAACATTAATAGTTTATTAATAAGATCATGTTGAGGAATTTCGTACATTACACATCAAGCAAATAAATAAATGAGTTGATTATAGTGATTATTAACACATCACTTGTGACAATTAAATGAGAACTAGAAGTCTTAACCATTAACATAAAATGGCCAATATTTTTCTACATAGTTTCAACTACCTATTCCCAGCATGGCTCTTATTACAAAAATTGGAATAAACTGTTGAAGCATGTAAGGTTGCATCAGTTTCAAGCAAAGTGTAAATTGAACATTTAATTCTCATTTTTGGTGGTTTGGTACACGGCCTTCCTGTAACCTGAAGTCCTGATCTATAGGTTCATGTGGTTCCTACAAATTGTTTTCAAATTGTACCTTTGGGCTGATAAACACAATTCTATTGTGCTGTTTCTCAACTGAAAAGTATCCTACAAAACATTTCCGTTTCTGCAATGGTCAGGAGTCCTGGATATGTTGGTACAATTTTGAAATTTCCTGTACAAGGTGGATGGCTTGCACTTGAACAGAGCTGAGACTAAATCCATTGCTGACAGTTCTACTATTTCAATTGTGAAAACATCAAAATAGCTTGTCAGGAGAAGTACCAGAGAATTGGAAAACTGCCAATGTGACACCCCTATTCAAAAAGGGAGCTGGTCAAAAAGTGGGTGACCATGGGTCGATTAGCCTAACATCTTTATTGTAAAAATATTGGAATCAAATAATAATGAAACTGCAGCAGCACATTTAGAAAATCATAATCTAATCAAGCAGTGTCAGCGTGGCTACCTGAAAGGAAAATCATGTCTCGCTAATATATTAGAATTTTCTAGGAGGTCTCAATCCAAGTGGATAGAGGGGAACCAGTAGATAGGTTAAATTTGGACTTTCAGAGGGTATTCAACAAGGTACCTCTCACAAGGCTATGTCATAAGATAAGACCCCACAATGTTGGAGTAGTACATTAGCATGGATAGAGGAGGAGCTCATGGGCAGGAAACTGAGAATGGGAATAAAGGGTTCTTTATCAAGTTGGTCCCCTCTGGCCATTGGGGTTCCACATGGATCTGTGCTCGGCATACAATTGTTTATAATATATTAAGGACTAGAAGGAAAGAAGTGAATGTACTGAGGCCAAATTTGTAGGCACAAAAGTGGGTGGAAAGATAGGTTGCAAGAGGGATGCAAACAGTTTGCAGAGGTTAAGCAGGTAGGCAAAATCTTGGCAAATGGAGTATAATGTAGGAAAATGTGAAGTTTTTCATTTTGGAAGGGAGGACAAAATGACAGAGTATTATTTAAATAGAGAAAAATTGTAGAGTTTTGGTTTGCAATCAATTATTTCCCTGATCCTTAAATGGTTCAAATCACTCCCAGACCCTTGGTTCTGGAAACAACTTAATTATGGGGAAGTGAATGACGTAGCTGTAGACAGGTGTTTAAGGGCGAAAGAACCTCAGCATTTATTAAAGGTACAAAAGGTAATTATAATGCAAGGAAGCCCCTAGGGAGGCTATTCGTGCAGAAGTTTGTTGTTGAAAACATTCTCAGGTGAGATTGGGGCTGGCAATTATACCTTGGCGTTCTCTTCTGACCATAATTGGCTTTCCGATGGTTAGAGCATGTGTGAATGGGTTTTGATTGAGGTTGAATGTCAAGTATCTCTGTAGGCCCCATACTGTCTGCACTGTATACACTGAGGTGTGAAAGCTGCCTCAGTCTAGGATTTTTTGGTTTCGGTTTGCTGTATGGAGAGGAAGTATAAATTGGGATTCCAGGCTGAACAATAGTTCCAAACAGCAGTCTCCATTCCCAGGCCTGATGGTTGTGTTGTGTATATCCCAACGCTTCAGTCTAGCTGTGTTTCTCCTTTCATAAGTTCTGAAAGTCCAAGGCACTGCCTAAAATCCAGGGCTTCATTCACATGCTTTAATATCGGGGATTTTTGCTTGATCTTACAGTCCATGTGCTGTGGATTAGCCCACAATGCCCTCAGGGAGGAATTCAAGGATTTTGACTCAGTGACATTGAAGGAATGACGATATATTTCCAAGTCAGGATGATGAGTGGCTTGGAGGGAAAATTGCAGCAGGTGGTGTGTTATGTGTCTACTGCCCTTGTCCTTTTAGATGGAAGTGGTTGTGAATTTGGAAGGTGCTATCTGAGAATCTTTGGTGAATTTCTGTGGAGCATTTTGTTGATAGCACACACTGCTGCTACTGAGCATCGGTGGTGGAGGAAATGGACGCTTAGATGATCACTAGGATGATCCCTGGTATGAAGGCTTTGCCTTAATGAGCAAAGGCTAAACTGGTTGGAACTCTACTCACTGGAGTTTAGAAGATTGGGAGGCGATCTCATTGAAACATATAGAATTCTTAAGAGGCTTGGCAGGGTAAATGCTGAGAGCCTAGGACCAAGGGGCAGAGACTCAGAATAAAGAGGCGTCAATTTAAGACTGAGATGAGAAGAAATTTCTTCTCTCAGAAGGTTGTGAGACTTTGGAACTCCTGGCCACAGAGAGTTGTGGAGCACAGTCCTTGAGTATATTTAAGGCTGAGGCAGATTCTTTTGTAACAAAATACATGTGACAATAAATAAATGAACTCAAATCAAATCAATGGAGGAAATCAAGGGTTACCGGGAAATCAGAGGAAAGTGAGCATGAGGAAAGCCAAATCAGCCATAATCCTAATGAATGGTGAGGGGGAAAATAGCCTACTCCTGTTCTCATTTCTTATGTTTAAAAAGGGAGCTGGAAGCCCTGTTGGATGGGTGGGGAGGTATTGGGCTACAGGGAATAATGGGGGTGCAGGGGGAGGATCACAGCCCATAGAGTCTCCACTGAGATGTTGGTGACCAATGGGTGCTTGGAGGAACAAATAGGAATTGCCAGCTACTTGCTCAGACTTCCATATTGGGAATTGTCATTTGGTTTTCGATCCAGTAGACGGGAGAATGGAAAACTAAAAACCATTTACGTGAGATAACATGGTAATGAGAGCTAGTGCATGCTGATAGCATTCTCACTACTTACTAGAAGGAATGTGATCTCTTGGTTTGAAAGTTGGACGTTTTGCTCTTGGTGGTGTGAAGCACATCACAGCCGATCTCACATGATTTGCTAAACTTTCTTACCCTGTTCATGTTGTTCAGGGTTTGGAAAATTCCACTCTTTGTATTTAATGTCTATAGATCAATAAATTAACATTTCAAGACATGGAAATGTACATTAAGCTTTTCAAATTGCACCTTCGAAAAAACATATGGAATGTGCAAACATGTCCCAACTTCTGTTGAACTCTGAGGAACTCGATTAAAGTCCTTCGCCTTTGCTTAACTGAAGAAGTTCCTTGAAGGAAATTGGGAAGTTCAAAGTAAGTATTGTAAGCTGTAAGAGATTGCACAGTTTGGAGCTGGAAGAACATAGCAAGCCAGGCAGCTTCAGAGGAGCAGGGAAGTAGGCACTTTGGGCCAAGACCCTTCTTCAGAAATCAGTGGATCTCTCTCCTACTACAACCCTCTGGTAATCTCCTCTGTCCTGAAACTCATCAGCCACATACGTGCTATCTCCATTTTGTAAGCTAGCCTTGATTGCCCCGTGCTACTGAGGTTAACAAAACCTTCTAAAGTGAATTTGGCAACAAAAATCTTTAAAAAAATAGATTTTGTTACTATTAAAATAAATTTTAAGAAGTGAGGTTAGCACCCTAGTTTATAGAGCAGCAAACATCTCCCTTGATGTACACTGGTAATGATTTTGAAAGGGAAAGAATACTTGTTCTGAATAGTAGAAAGTATTTCTGAAACCAATTTGAGTATTTCAGTATCATTTGAGTCAATATTAGCCATATTAGCTTTGGACCTGTAGTGGAAGAATTCCTGATATGGTATGGTTTAGTTAAGGCCAGCAGAGATTTGAATATAAAATGTGATGAAAAAAGTATGCTCTAATTTTTCAGAAGGATTGAAGGCACTTTATAACCTTTTTCCAATGTGAATTGTATATATTTATGACAAATAGCACTGATCACTGATGGTGGTTGCTGCAAGCCTTGGTGTAATCACTTTCTTCTGCACAGCTTTTCACAGGTTAACAATGTTGTCTGTGATCAACACACCTACTGTCACATTATTGAGATAGGTCTCCTCTTCCATAAAGCACTGTGTAAACAGTGGGAGGCTGATAACAGTGTGATCATTTGCTAACATTATAACATTCAACAGCACTAACCTCTGAAAAACCACCATCAGAACACCCAAGGTGACTTGGAATAAGAGGTAAATATCTATCATGTACACCAGGAGCTGCCCATGTCAGTCAAAAAGAATAAAAACAGGCACATATTGATTGGCCTATTGCTTAACAACATAAGTGGTAGCTGGGAACAGTGAAAAGGTCACAATGGCGTGACTCCACAAATGGAACAAACTACAATACCTGGTAGAAAATAAAGGTGGAGATTTAGGATCTAAGAGCACTTGTTTCTACAATTCCTTGAGTTACTATCAATGTCAAAACTGTGCAGCCTGAATTTTAGTCATCCAGTGATGTTACTCAAAAAAGACTATTTTTCCCCTGTCTCCTGCACAATAGATGGCAGCCAACTTTAATGTGTTTCTGAGAGTCAGTTGGCTGGCTGTTATTAAATGGCAGAATCAGCAGAGATGGTGCTTGATACGCGCAAAGGGTGGAAAGATGCGGCAGTGGGCAAGACTTTCTTAGAGAACTCGGAGTGTTCCTGCCACGTTAAGAAGTGTTAAAACAAACATACCTTTCCTTTGATAGTAGGAACTGCAGATGCTGGAGAATCTGAGATAACAAGGTGTAGAGCTGGATGAACACAGCAGGCCAAGCAGCATCAGAGGAGCAGGAAGGCTGATGTTTCGGTGATGAAGGGTCTAAGCCCGAAATGCTAGCTTTCCTGTTCCTAAAACGCTGCTTGGCCTGCTGTGTTCATCCAGCTCCACACCTTGGTATCTCAGATTCTCCAGCATCTGCAGTTCCTATTATCCCTGATACAGTTTTGGGCCTAGACCCTTCTTCAGAAATGGGGGAGGGAAAGGGGCTTCTGAAATAAATAGGGAGGCAGGGGGAGGCAGACAGAAGATGGATAGAGGAGAAGATAGGTGGAGAGGAGATAGACAGATCAAAGAGGTGGGGATGGAGCCAGTAAAGGTGAGTGTAGGTGGAGAGTTAGGGAGGGAATAGGTCAGTCAAGGGAGGACAGACAGGTCAAGGGAGCGTAGTAGGTAGGAGTTGGGGGTGGGGCTTGAGGTAGGAGGAGGGGATAGGTGGGAGGAAGGACAGATTGGGAAGGCGGGGACAAGCTGGGCTGGTTTTGGGGCATGGTAGGTGGAGGGGAGATTTTGCAGCTTGCGAAGTCTACATTGATACCATTGGGCTGCAGGGTTTCCAAGTGAAATATGAGTTGCTGTTCCTGCAACCTTCGGGTGGCACCATTATGGCACTGCAGGAGGCCCAGGATAGACATGTCGTCTGGGAATGGGAGGGGGAGTTGAAATGATTCGCGACAGGGAGGTGTAGTTGTTTATTGTGAACCGAGTGGAGGTGTTCTGCAAAGCAGTCCCCAAGCCTCCGCTCGGTTTCCCTGATGTAAAGGAGGCCGCGCCGGGAACAGCGGATGTAGTATACCACATTAGCAGATGTGCAGGTGAGCATCTGTTTGATGTGGAAAGTCTTCGTGGGACCTGGAATGGGGGTAAGCGAAGGGTGAGGGTGTAGGAGCTGTGTGTCACCCAACTAGAAAATTAACATCGCACTCCACCCTTCTCGTAAAACTTGCAACCAAAACCTGATTGCATCAGCAAGGCCAGACATGTACTTGTGAGAAAAAAGGATAATGATGTGGGGCTACCAGTGTGGGACTGGGATGGACAAGGTCAAAAATCACATCACATCAGGTTTATTTGAAATTATAAACTTCTAGAGTGTGCACCTTATGCCAGAAGGCCTGCATTTCTCACAGCCATCCCACCAAGCCTACACATTCCTGGGTACTATTAGCAATTTAAGCATGGCTAACCCACACATCTTTGGACTGTGAGAACTGGAGCAAATCCACAGGAAGAATGTGCAAGCTCCACACAGACAGTTGCCCAAGGGTGGAATTGAACCTGGGCCCCTGGCACAATGCGACAGCAGTACTAACCACTGAGCCACTATACTGTCTCTGTGAGATTTGTAGCCATAGAGACGTACAGCACGAAAACAGACTCTTTAGTCTAACTCATCTAAGCCAGGTATCCTAAATAAATCTAGTGCCATTTGCCCGCATTTGGCCCATATCCCTTTCAACCCTCCCTATTCATACACCCATGCAGACACTTTTTAAATGTTGTAATTGTACCAGCCACCTCCACTTCCTCTGGCAGCTCATTCCATAAATGCACCACCCTCTCTGAAAAAGTTGCCCCTTAGTTCCCTTTTAAATCTTTCCTTTCTCACCTTAAACCAATGCCCTACTGTTTGACACTCACACACCCCAGGGAAAAGACCTTCCTATTCAATCTATCACTGCCCCTCATGATTTTATAAACCTCAATAAGGTCACCCCTCAGCCTCCAATGCTCCAGGGAAAATAACCCCAGTCTATTCGGCCTCTCCCTATAGCTCAAACTCTCTTACCCTGGCAACGTCCTTGTCAGTATTTTCTGAACCATTCCAAGTTTCACAACATCTTTCCTACAGCAGGGAGTCCAGAACTGCACGCAGTATTCCAGTAGTGGCCTAACATTGTCCTGTACAACTGCGATATGACCTCCCTACTCCTGTACTCAATGCACTGACCAATAAAGGCAAGTGTACTAAGCGCCATCTTCACTATTCTATTTACCTGTGACCCCACTTTCGAGGAATTATGAACCTGCACTCCAAGGTCTCTTTGTTCAGCGACACAGTCCAGGATCTTACCATTTAGAGTGCAAGTCCTGCCCTGATTTGCCTTTCCAAAATGCAGCACCTTTCCTTTATCTAAATTAAACTTCATCTGCCACCCCTCAGCCCATTGGCACATCTGATCAATGTCCTGTTGTGCTAACTTACTAATCATTCCTCCTATGTTCACATGCAAATCATTAATAATAATGCCAAAAAGTTGTGGATCCAACACCAATTCTTGGGGCACACTGCTGGTCACAGGTCTGCAGTCTGAAAAGCAACCTTTCACCACCACTCTCTGTCTTCTACCTTCGAGCTAATTCTGTATCCAAATGGCTAGATCTCTCTGTATTCCATGTGGCCTAACCTTGCTAACCGGTCTACCACAAGAAACAGATTAGAGGAGATTGTTTATCTGAGAGTTAAATTAGCTTAAAAGCATTCAGTGAGCTCTGAAAGGTGTTAAAACATATTTACATCACCAGATCAAAGCATCAATTGTAAATAAAGCATAATTAGTCCAAAAGGTTATGTTAAGGGTAGCTGGAGCAAGTGACATAGACTTGGAGATTGTTAGAGTTTAAGAAGGTTTTCTGGTTTCAATTTATCTGCCCTTCATTTGCTGGAAGAGAAGAGTTGTAGCTTGAAGCTGAGAGACTGCTGTAGCAAAGAAATGACTTCAGGCAGCAAATGCTGCCGTTTACAGACTCCAGACAGCTTTGGGTCAAAACACACGCACACACACGCCCACATACACACACACACACACACACACACACACACACACACACACACACACACACACACACACACACACACACACACACACACGAATCTATGGGGTGAATTTGTATTTGCAGATACATTACAGCCTTCATTCAAACATGGACAAAAGAGCTGAATTAAAGAGGTGAGTTGAGAATGACAGTCCTTGACATCAAGGCTGTGTTCATCCGAGTGTGGCATCAAGGAGCCCTGGCAAAACTGGAATCAATGGCTATCAGGGGCAAACTCTCCGGTGGCTGGACTCATACCTGGCACAAAATGTGGAGCTGGATGAACACAGCAGGCCAAGCAGCATCTTAGGAGCACAAAAGCTGATGTTTCCGGCTTTTCTGATCAAGGGTCTAGGCCCGAAATGTCAGCTTTTGTGCTCCTAAGATGCTGCTTGGTCTGCTGTTTTCATCCAGCCCCACACTTTGTTATTTCGGATTCTCCAGCATTTGCAGTTCCCATTATCTCTGATACATAGGAAGGTGATCGTGGCTGTTGGAGGTCAATCATCTCAGCTCCAGGACCTCTCTGCAGGAGTTCCTCAGAGTAGTGTCCTTGGCCCAACCATCATCAGCTGCTTCATCAATGACCTTTCCTGCATCATGAGGTAAGAAGTGGGGATGTTCGCCGATGATCATACAATGTTCAGCACCATTCGTGACTCCTCAGATACTGAAGCAGTTCATGTTCACATGCAACAAGATCTGGACAATATCCAGGCTTGGGCTGATAAATGGCAAGTGACATTCGTGCTACACAAATGTAGGCTGTGATCATCACCGATAAGAGACAATCTAACCACTACCCCTTGACATTCAGTGGTGTTGCCATCACTGAATTCCCCAATATCGACATCCTGGGCGTTATCATCGACCAGGAATTGAACTGGATTTACCATTGCAAACACAAGAGCAGGCCAGAAGCTAGGAATACTGCGGCGAGTAACTCACCTCTCTATCCTCAAAGCCTGCCCACCATCTACAAGGCACAAGTCAGGAGCGTGATGGAACTCTCCCCACTTGCCTGGATGGGTGCAGCCCCAACTACACTCAAGAAGTTTGACACTATTCAGGACAAAGCAGCCCATTTGATTGGCACTACATCCACAAGCATCCACTCCCTCCACCACTGACACTCAGTAGCAGCAGTGTGTCCTATCTATGAGATGCACTGCAGAAATTCACCAAAGCTCCTCAGACAGCACCTTCCAAACCCACGACCACTTCCATCTAGAAGGACAAGGGCATCAGATACATAGGAACACCACTACCTCCGAGTTCCACTCCAAGCCACTCACCATCCTGACTTGGAAATATTTCACTGTCACTGGGTCAAACTCCAGGAATTACCTCCCTAAGGGTGTGGTGGGTCAACACACAGCAGGTGGACTGCAGTGGTTGAAGAAGGCAGCTCACCATCACCTTCCCAAGGGCAACTAGGGACGGGCAATAAAAGCTGGCCCAGCCAGCAACACCCACATCCCACATATGGATAGAAAAGAAAGTTCTGTTTTGTTCAAAAAGCACACAATTTATAGACAGTCAGTCAATGTGGCGTTTTATAAATTCCTACTTTAGAAATAAAACCAGTCTGACTCCAAAGCAAAACACAAACAGATTCTAAACAAGGCTTCACGCCTAATGTGCATTGTCTGATCTAAAATGTCACCTCTTCTTTACACTTAAAAAGCCTTTTGTTATCGCAAGACAGTGATTTCAAGGAATTTGGGGATTTTGATATACATATTAATCAATTAAAACCTTCTAACTGATTAAAGATTTAACAGCACCTTAGGTTTGTTTAGTACCTCCTCATCAATGGTGTTATCCTTTGATATTTTACTTATAAATTCTGTCTCTGATACTACCTCTCCCACTAACACTTGAAGAAGGAGTGAGGCTCTGAAAGCTTGTGTTTTCAAATAAACCAGTTGGACGCTAAACTGGTGTCAAGTGATTTCTGACCTTGTCCACCCCAGTCCAACATCAGCACCTCAACATCACGGCATTCTAATATTTCTGCTTGGACTAAGCTCTGCTGAAAAAAATGACTTCCAGACTTTTTAAAAAAATGAGTCTTGTTCACAGAACCAAAGTCGAAAAGCCATTTACCTCTGTTTTAGAATCCAAACCCCAAAGAGTTATTGATATGTTATAAAATTTCATCACAATAATACAATAACCAGAACTGTATGCAGTGATCTAACCAAAAGTAATTCAATCCAGATTTATATAATTGCCCTAGTTTTCAATTCTACCCTTTCAGAAACAAAACGTCATGATTTGTTGGCTTCTGTTAATAATCTTACTAATCTGTGGCAGAATTTTTGGTAACTGATGTGTTTATAATCTGTCCCTGTCTATTTACCCCACCTCGATTTTCACTTTCTGAAATATAAGTGACCGCCCTATTCTTCCGAGCAAAATGAACATCATTAATTTATCTTTATTGAACATCATTAATGTACCCATTCTGCAGCTTTATTAATGTCCTCCAAACTTTAGCACAACGCCCTCTCATTTCAAATTTATAAATTGTGTTGTTTCCTTAAAAGTCCAAATTGTTAATATGTATTCTGAACAGCAATGTCCTGGTCATTAATTTGTGTGGTACCTACCTCCTCCACATCCCAAAACAAGCATTCTGAAGAAGAATATTGGACTGAAAATGTTAACACTGTCTCTCCCTCCACAGGAGTTGCCAGATTCTGCTGCATTTCTGCAGCATTTTTTGTTTTAGGTTCAGAATTTCTGCATATGCAATATTTTGCTTTAATATGAATAAATAGCCTTTGCTTCCATGTTCTGATTTTGATTTAAGGGAAGGGGATGGCCTAGTGGTAATATCACTGGATTGTTAATCCAGAGACTCAGGTAAAGACCTGGGTTTGAATTCTACCATTGCAGATGGTGGAATTTGAATTCAATGAAAAAAAAACCTAGAATTAGGTGTCTAATGATGACCATAAATCCATTGGAGCAGCCTTGTGGCTCACTAATGTCCTTTAGGGAGGGAAACTGCCACCCTTACCTGGTCGGACCTACATATGACTCGACCCAAAGCAATGTGGCCCCTAGGCAATTAGGAATTGACAATAAATGCTGGTCCAGCCAGTAAACCTCTCATCCCAAGAATGACTTTAAAAATTCTAAAGTAAGCTAACATTCCATTCTGACACTTTTCGACGTAAGACCACTTTTTTCCTAAAATAACATGGATACTACTAGAAATGCATTTATTTCAGCTTGTTCAGCAGCATAAGATTTTCTATGAGCATTGATCTAGCATACAGTCACCAGTTGGATTACTACGGTGTGAAGTGATCATCCGTTCTCTTCCCCAATTTCAGGTTTCCAACATCCGCAGTTCTTTGTTTTTTTTAACTAGGAAAAGAACATTCCATCTGCCTTCATTATGATACTCACAACTACTGCTCAGGCCTGACCAGCTCTAGTATACCGGTGTTGTATCTGAGTAAGCTTGAGGTACAGTCCTTTTGTCTGATTCCATTCTATGTTCGAGGCAATGAGGATTACAAATTTTATAAAATAAATCTGTACCTTCTGCTAAGGGACAAAATACACCTCATGAATAGAATTGTTATTATATCCAAACAAGAACATGCGAGCAAAAAGTGTCCAACTACATTCTATCCACAGTTATTACAACTTCCAGCTCACACAATCAACCTTCCTTCATTTAATATGAATTTTCTCCTGACTTCTCCAAGAAGAATTGAGCTGTGTAATGCTATTTCCCAACAGCGAAAATTGTAGCTCTTTTTAAGAGACATTAATTAACACAAGTCTAATACTTTTATTGACCAGAACAAAAAACAAATGGAGTTGCTAGATGTTAGGAACTTACTGAAAACACTTGAGATGTCAAGAATGTCATGATCAGACAAGCTAATGCTTCTTCTATAAACCATTCATTAGAGTAGCTCACATTTCATATACCATGCCACTCTTCTGAAAACATCTCCTATTCTGTCTGACAGACAAAATGCTTGCTGGATGAAATTTATGTATACATGGAGTCAAGCAGCATAGAAACAGGCCCTTCAGCCTGCCATGCCTATGCTAACCCACAAAGTCAGAAGTCACATGACACCAGGTTACCATCCAGGTTTATTTGGAATCACACCAGATTTCTGACCACAGCTCCTTTGTCAGGTGCAGTGAGAGAGCAGGGCACACAGGCACACAGTTTATAGGCAGAGTGATCAAGGTCCTAGGATCAAAAGATCATATAACTGGTGTGAGCGGAGTGTCAGATAATAAGTCTCTGCAGCTGACCAAGAGCGTTAGATGGTGTGTAAAGGGTTTATAAGGTTAATGTCAGTGCTGTGCTGTCATGACAATCAGGCAGAGCGATAGGAATATACAAAAGGTAACATCTCAGGTCAGATACTGAATTGTAGGTGTGAGGCCTTGTTCAGAACCTGTCTCAGAATTTTAACCCGGAATCAAGTTGGCTTTATTCTGAAACCTGGAAATTATAAGATTCCACACTGATTGACTGTAACTACAAATTGTGTATTTTTTGAACAAAATAGAATGCGTTGCAAATAAACAAACATCTTGAATGAAATGATTCACCCCATAGATTTGTGTGTGTGTGTGTGTGTGTGTGTGTGTGTGTGTGTGTGTGTGCGCGTGTGTGTGCTTGAGAGAGTGTGTGTGCATGAGAGAGGATGTGAGCAAGAGAGTGTGTGTGTGAGAGTGTGTGTGAGAGAGACAGTGTAACAAGTAATTCAAAACTGATCCAACTAATTAAGGGAGAAAGATTATAACAATTTATCCAGGTGATGCTGTCAAAGCAGTACAGTGAGGAAGATTTTACAGATACAGATCAGTGTGGTGGAAGTCACCTGTGGCATGATTTGAACCCAAGAACATGTTTGAGGCTGTCTTCATGGATACAAAACTTGGCTATCAGCCTCTGCTCAGTGACTCTGCGTTGTTGTGTATCCCAAAGTCCGCCTTGGAGGACACTTACCCGAAGATTGGAGGCCGAATGTTCTCGACCGCTGAAGTGATCCTGGTTTGGGAGGAAACATTCCCATCTGGCGATTGTTGCATGATGCCCATTCATCCATTGTTGCAACGTCTGCATGGTCTCACCAATGTCATGTCTCAGGGCATCATGGCCTAAAGCGTATGAGATGAACAACGTTGTGATGGTAGTGTCCATATCGATTATCTGACTTGCAGATGTTGTCATGACAGGGTTGTATGGTGTTTTGATCCATGTTGCCCTGAAGGCTGGGTGGTTTGCTGTGGGCAATGGTCTGTTTAAGGTTTGGTGGTTGTTTGGAGGTGTAGGGATGGTTTTGGCGAGATGCTCGTTGTCATCAATGCCATGTTGAAGGCTGCGAAGAACATGACGTAGTTTCTCCGCTCTGGGGAAGTACTGGATGGTGAAGGGTACTCTATTGGCTGTATCCCGTGCCTGTTTTCTGAGGAGTTTGGAGCGGTTTTTCGCTGTGGCACTTACGATCAATGAGTTCAGTATCATATCCTGTTTTTATGAGGGCATCTTTCAAAACCTTCAGGTGTCTGCCTTGTTCTTCCACATCTGAGCAGATCCTGTGCATGTGTAGGGCTTGTCCAGAGAGGATGGATTCTCTAATATGTTTAGATTAGTGAAGTGCAGTATCGTGAGGATATCCGTGGACAAGTGGTATAGTGAGGTACTGAGGTGTCCGTCCTTGATGGAGATGTGTGTGACCAAGAATGGGACTGGTTCTGAAGAGTGGACCATGGTAAGTCTGATGGTGGGATGAAGTTGTATTTGTTTCAGTGATTCCTTGCCATGAGTCCAAAGGAAGAAAATGTCATCAATGCATTTGGTGTAAAACGTTGGTCAGAGGTTCTGTGCAGCAAAGAAATCTTATTCAAACCTGTGCATGAAACCGTTGACATATTGGGGTGAAAATCTGGTTCCCATGGCTGTTCCACGTGTCTGGATGAAGAACTAGTTGTCGAAGGTGAAGACGTTGTGGTTGAGGATGAAACGGATGAGTTGTAGGATGGTGTCTGGAAATCGGCAGTTGTTGGTATTGAGTACTGAGCCTGTTGCAGTGATGTCATCACCGTGGGAGACAGTGGTGTAGAGTGCCAAAACGTCCATTGTGACGAGGAGCGTTCCTGGTTCGATTGGCTCGTGAGTGGTCAGATTCTGTAAGAAATCCGTAGTGTCGTGACAGAAGCTGGGGGTTCCCTGTACAATGGGTTTCAAGATGCCCTCAGCATATCTAAAGAGGTTCTCACACGGGATGCCATTGCCTGATATGATAGGATTCCCATGAGTGTTGGCTTAGTGTATCTTTGGAAGGCAGTAGAAATCCCCTTTGCCAGAAGTATGTGCAATGAGTGTGTATAGGGTATTCTGAAGGACTGGATCAAAAGTCTTGATCAGCCAGTTGAGTACATGGGTGTGTTCTTCAGTCAAATTGGCAGGTAGTTGTCTGTGGGGTTTCTGGTTGTTCAGTCGCCTGTGTACTTTCTTGTTGTAATCCATTTTATTCTGTATGATGGTGGCTCCTCCTTTGTCTGGTGGTTTACACACACACACAAATCTATGGGGTGAATCATTTCATTCAAGATGTTTGTTTATTTGCAGATGCATTCTATTTTGTTCAAAAACTACAAAATTGTAGTTACAGTCAGTCAGTGTGGCATTTTATAATTTCCAGCTTTCAGAATAAAACCAGCTTGATTCCGGGTTAAAACGCTGAGACAGATTCTGGACAAGGCCTCACACCTACAATTCAGTATCTGACCTGAGATGTCACCTTTTGTATATTCCTATCGCTCTGCCTGATTGTCATGATAGCACAGCACTGGCACTAACCTTATAAACACTTCGCACACCGTCTAACGCTCTTGGTCAGCTGCAGAGACTTATTATCTGACACTCCACTCATGCTATTTGTATGATTTTTGATCTCACTGCCTACAAACTGTGTGCCTGCGTGCCCTGCTGTCTCACCGCAACTGACAAAGGAGCTGTGCTCCGAAAGCATCTGAGATAACAAGTTGTAGAGGTGGATGAACGCAGCAGGCCAAGCAGCATCAGAGGAGCAGGGAGGCTAATGTTTTGGGCCTGGACACTACAGCTTTCCTGCTCCTCTGATGCTGCCTGGCCTGCTGTGTTCATCCAGCTCTACATCTTGTTATCTCAGATTCTCCAGCATCTGCTGTTCCTATTGTGTCAGAAAGCTTCTGTTGGATGGTTAACCAGGTGTCATGCAGCTTCTGACTTAGTCAACTCCAGTCCAACACCAACACCTCCACATCATTTTCTGAGTATTATCTCCAGTGAAGATTCCTTTATGAGGTTTTTCAGCTTTTATTGAGTTAATTTGTTTGTAACGTTTCATAACTATTGTATGACGATGTCTTCGGTCTTTCCCTTATTCTTTTAAATTTTAAAAGAATGTTTTTGTTAATGGCTTATCAAGAAAAGGAGGATTCATTTCTTCATTTTTAGCTGAGCTCACATTTCGCCTGTTTTGATAGAGTTGTTGCTTGATGCTGGTATCTAATGGCATCCATGCAATAAGGTTCTTTGAATGCTAACTCTTATCAGTTAGATGTATCAGGTTTTATGGATCCAGTACCTCTCCTGTAGTTAACACTTTGATTTTGCACCAGTATGTGATAGTGTCATGTCTCTTTCCAGGCCTCCCAATTGCAATGTGTCTCTCCCTGGCTTTACCTGCCAGCTGAGATGGAGTCTTTAATCATTAACACATAGTTCAAAATGAATCCTTGTCTTTAAATACTATCTGTGTATGTATATAACTATATAATTAGTTGTGCTTATTTCTTAAACAAATCCTTGTCCATCTAGATATCTGGATTGTCTCAATCATTAATAAATATGCCCTGTTGCCATGTTTATTGCTGCAACAAGTAAATTTGATTCCATTAGGTTAGCTCAGTTGGCTGGACAGTTGTTTTTAAAATTCATTTGTAGGATGCAGGCATCGCTGGCTGGGCAGCATTTATTGCCCATCCCTAATTGCCCAGAGTCAACCACATCGCTGTGGGTCTGGAGTAACACGTAAACTAGACCAGGTAAGGACAGCAGTTTCCTTCCCTAACAGACATTAGTGAACCAGATGGGTTTTTCTTGACAATTGACAATGGATTCACAGTCATCATTAGATTCTTAATTCTAGATATTTATTGAATCTCGTGTAGAGTGATGCCGACAGTGTGGGTTCAATTCCTACATTGGTTGTGCCCTGCCTTTTCTGAGCTGCGGCGAACCTCAGGTTAAACTCACCATCCGTTCTCTCTCTCTCTAATGAAAGGCACCAATTCGCACAATAATCAAAACTGACTGTAGTGCTCCACTTTCACTTCAAATTCTGCCAGCAGTGATAGTTATGATGAAGTCAAAATGCAGCAGCTGATGGATAAACTGTGACATCCCCCGAAATAAATTTCTGGTTATGACATTTCTCATTTCATCATTTAAGGGATACATGTTGGTCAGGGATTGAAGAATTCTAAACTAGAACAGAAATTGTTGGAGAAACTCAGCAGATCTGGCAGCTTCTGTGGAGAGAGAAACAGAGTTCGCATTTCAGGTCCAGTAACCCTCTTTCAGAACTGATTATAGTTAAAAAGGTTGGTATATATGCTGAAGATGGGTGGAGGGAGGTGGGGAGGAGTAAATGATAGGTGGAGACAGAGCCCAGAGACAGAGACAATGGAATGGGTAACGGTCAGCCTGAAGAAATGCATAGCAGCTAATGGGGATTGCTAGTGGCTGACAATGGGTTGTTATGGCAGTAGCCCATGTGATGACAAGCCCTGGTGTGTGGGCATTAGGGAGAGGACATGGCAGAAAGTGGATGATGGCGTCAGCTTGCACAAGGGGGCATAGCTACAATTTGAGATGTGATAGATTTAAGACAGGTGTCAGAGGCAGGTTCTTTACTCAGAGAGTGGTGAGGGCGTGGAATGCCCTGACTGCCAATGTAGTTAACTCAGGCACATTAGGGGCATTTAAACAGTCCTTGGATAAGCATATGGATAATGATGGGATAGTGTAGGGGGAGGGGCTTAGATTAGTTCACAGGTCGGCACAACATCGAGGGCCGAAGGACTTGTTCTGCGCTGTATTGTTCTATGTTCTATGTTCTATGAACTCAATACTAAGCACTGAAGGCTGCAGGGTCCACGCGTGCTTCATTTTCTGCCAGGCCTGCTGAGTTTTTCAAGCTATTTCTAGTTTTTTTTTCTGATTTCCAGCATCCGCAGTTCTTTAGGAAAAGTTACTGCAGATGCTGGAATCTGCACTGAAAGCTGAAATGCTGGAGATCACAGTGGGTCAGACAACATCCATGGATAGAGAGTCCAGATGACTCTCAATCGGAGCTCTGGCGAAGAGTTATCTCAACTCAAAACGGTAGCTTGCCATTTCTCCATAGATGCCGTCTGAGCCACTGTGATCTCTAGCTCTTCAGTCACCTGCAGTTCTTTGTACTTTTGTGAAGCTCTCTCCTGGCTTGTTAGAAATGTGATAAAGCAATATTTAAATCAACGTGAGAAGGGAAATGCAGCCTGATCCAAAAGCTAAGGGACAGGTAGTGGACCAGTGACATTGGTACTGGCCTGTAATCCAGAAATTTAGGATAATATTCTGGGGACAAAAGATCAAATCCCACCATGGCAGATGATGAGATTTGAATTTGATGTGGAATGGTGGCACAGAGGTTAGAATTGCTGCCTCACAGTACCACAGACCTAGGTTTGATTCCAGCCTCTGATGAGTGTCTGTGTAGAGTTTGCACATTCTCCTTGTGTCTGTGTGTGTTTCTTCCAGTGCTCTGGTTCCCTCCCACAGTCCAAAGATGTATAAGTTAGGTGAATTGGCCGTGCTAAATTGCCAATAGTGTCTAAGGTAGGAAGTGGGTCTGGGTGGGATGCTCTTCAGAAGGTTGGTGTGGACTTGATGGGCTGAATGGCTTGCTTCCACACTGTCAGGATTTCATGTCTAATAGTGTGCATTCACTCCATATTAGATTGAAATATTGGCCTAGATTAGATTTCCAAAAAGCTTCAGCCCACAACTTTTGTGATTCAGAGGCGAATAAGCTCCCATTATGCCAAGGCTAATAATGAGTGTATGACATGTGTTATGACTTATTCCAGGTCTACTGTCGTGCCAATTGAATTTAATGCTTGGTTTAAAAATATAAGTACTTCAACGAGAACAAAGAGATGTGTTTATTTTCTGATTATAAACTTTTCTCTATGAACAAAGGACTTCACAAAATATTTTTGGCATCAGATCCTTATTTACAGGTATGTTCAATTGTGAAGTATGTGGAATGTGTACTCAACATCTTAAGAAGCTGAAAAACACACCAAACATTCTCCCTGTCTTTCTAAATAACTGAGGGCGCTGCAGGATGCCAATCTCACACGGCACATCTGACATTATTCAAAGCTGGGCTATTCTGTCCCACAGATGGAATTTGTACGGTCCTGGTAGCACGCTTTAAGATGAAGGTGGAGTAACAGAGCTGGTCCTCATGGCATGTCCCCTCCAGTCTGCTCTCTTTACTTTTTCTCCTTTATTCTTTCTACTTTTGCTCTTTTTCTTTTATTTCTTTTTTTTTCTGATTTTCTTTACTCTTGAGCCTGGAGAGTCATAGGTGAGGGAGGAGGCCTCCGGGGGAAGCAATGCCAGAACGGGACAGAACCAGCTCCACCCCAGCCTGGGGTCTCCTATCGAGTCAGGAGCAGCTCCTGGACTGACTCCCCTGGCCCTCACACATAGGCTGAGCCAATGCTCCAGGTCAGCAGCTAGGCCTGGCTGCCTGAAGAAGCAGCATTAGGTGAAAGGGACAGATGACAAATGACTGGCACCTGGAGGAGCCTTGGATGGGAAACAGGAAGGATGGAACCCATCCATCCCAAGGCCCATGGCTACAGCTTGGGCGTGGTAGTCCTGATTGTGGTGGAAGCCTGTAACCGAGACACCAGAGCCTATTACAGAGATTCCGGAGCCCATTAGAGAGACCCTGTCTGTTTTCAAGCATTGACTTGAGGAGCAGTGGTGGATGAACATGTAAAATCTTACATTATCTTCAGTGTTTCAAGATGGCATCAGAGTGTAGTGACACTTTGTGTATAATATGCAAAGTAACAATTTTTACTACATTTTTATATACATGTGAAAATAAATCTAAATCTAACACTTACTGTTTGAATCTTCAATCCTTTCTTTGACAGGTATTTATTTAAATCTTTAATTGAATAATCGACCAAGCATAAATTGCCACAATAATTGTCCAACTACTGTATTCATACATAAACTGTAAGGAGGTCAAAAAGAGACAGGTAAGAAATAACTCATTGCGACATTATGAAATGGGTAGGAATGAACTGTCCGTCTATTTTACACCAAGAGCAATCTTCTTTCCTATGGAGGTCAATTTGCTTTCATATAAGATAAATGTTGATCTTCTTTGAACTATTGGCAGAAAATAAAGTGATTCCCACCAAATTTCAACCAAAATAAAACGTATGTGTTTCCTGGTATATATGTCTTTCTTACAGCATCAGCATTACAATCTGCCACTCCTTCACCCATTGGATGAATTTATCCAAATCGCTTTGAATCCTGTCCATTTTTCTCACATTAGCCACCTCAACACATAGTTGGGTTTTATCAGCAAATTCTATTTTATAAGAAGCATCTTCCTCCCTCACATCAGCTGTAAGCAGGTCAACAACAGATTTTCTTGCTGTGAAGCTAAACAGTTTCTCTCACCATTTTTGCACTCTCTTGGGATATGAGCATTACTGGCGGGCCCAGCATTTATTGCCCATCCCTAGTTGCCCTTGAGAAGGTGGTGATGAGCTGCCTTCTTGAACCACTGCACTCCATGTGCTGTAGGTTGATTCAAAATGCCTTTGGGGGAAATTCCAGGATTTTGACCGGCTGAAGGCACAGTGATATATTTCCAAGTCAGGATAGTGAGTTGCTTGGAGGGGAACTTGAAAGTGGTGGTGTTCCCATGTATCTGCTGCCCTTGCCCTTCTGGATGAAAGTGATCATAAGTTTGGAAGGTGTTGTCTGTAAGTTCTTTGGTGAATTTCTGCAGTGCATCTTGTAGATAGTACACACTGCTGCTACTGAGTATCAGTGATGGAGTCTCATTAATCATCTCCCCTGCCCATTGGCGCCTCCTGTGTCCACGTTTTGCTCCATCTCACTAAACACTGCTCCCTCACTAACTCTTCACTCAGCCAATATCCACCAAAACATCCCTTGCCCAACTCCCCGGTCCCCACCATCATTTCAAACCTATTCTGGACCTGGATGAACACAGTAGCATTCCAAAACTGCTGTGTTCTGTTGTGGGTGGAGTATGAATATATCAGAGAAAGGGAAGATGAGACCGGATTTCTCCAACCAAGAGGGTGGGTCGTCTAGAGGAAAGCTATCCTGTTCCTGGAGGACTGGCAGAAGGTGTTATCCCATCAGACCTTGACAGTCTGTTCTAATGTCACCGAGCCAGTGCTGGCTGCAGGGGGTGGCAGATTGGCCAGCAGAATCGAGAGAGTGTCAACAGCCTACCCAGTCTGATAGAGCAAGCACTGCTCTCTGTTTTACTGCTTCTGCACACTCACTCAATCTCTGCTCCTGTACTCACCTCCCAACCAAGGCTTAATGCTTGTCAACCTCACTGTCAGTTGCAATGCCTTACTTCATTCACTCTTACTGCCCACCCCCAACCTCCCACAGCAATACCTCTGCTAGCTCTCTGCACTGCCTTCTCGGTAAGTACACTGCACCAGCAGTAGTATTAACAGAAGTGCGATTCACTGTCACTGGCTGCCTTTTCCTTATTAGAAGTGAAACAGTCTATATCAGGGCAGAGTGGCCCAATGTGGGTGGTGCGATGCCCAACATCCAAGACCGCCATCCCCATTAAAGAGAGAGTGCTGGCCCTCACAGCAAGAGGCTGGGACCAGTCCTGTGAGGATGCAAGAACACCTATGTCCTGCCAAATGAGTACATAAACTTCATTCCACTACAATGCTCCCATTAACCCAGCTGTCACTCACAATCGCTGCATACCACTTCTAAGCGCTGGCTGTATTTCCAAACTTTGCTGGTTTTTAACTAGTTTCTAAGTTGAAAATGACAAACCTCATATTAACTCAGCTTCATTGTGCCACTGAGTCAGTTTCCTCTGTCTACTTACAGCCTGTGCCCAGAATGTCTGTGCTAATGTCTGGTGCAAGCCATTCTATAAGAGTGATGGTACCAAAACAGCCTCAGTATTACTGTAACATTGGGAACTACAGAACCAGGCTTGCAATTCAAGTGTTTTACTCTGTACATCAAGTGGAATACAACTTGTTTTGTTATCTCCTAAGAAAAGACTTTTGCTGAACAATTATGACCAGCCCAGCTCTCTCAGAATTTCAAATATCGTAAAATTCAAAACAAACATTGTTCCCTGAAGGTGGCAACACAGGTCAATAGGGTGGTCAAGAAGGCATATGGCATACTTTCCTTCATCGGACGGGGTATTGAGTACAAGAGTTGGCAGGTCATGTTACGGTTGTGTAAGACTTTGGTTTGGCCACAGTTCTGGTCGCCACATTACCAAAAGGATGTGGATGCTTTGGAGAGGGTGCAGAGGAAGTTCACCAGGATGTTGCCTGGTATGGAGGGTGCTAGCTATGAAGAAAGGTTGAGTAGATTAGGATTATTTTCATTAGAAAGATGGAGATTGAGGGGGGACACGATTGAAGTCTACAAAATCATGAGGGGTATAGACAGGGTGGATAGCAAAAAGCTTTTTCCCAGAGTGGGGGACTCAATTACTAGGGGTCATGAGTTCAAAGTGAGAGGAGGAAAGTTTAAGGGCGATATGCGTGGAAAGTTCTTTACACAGAGGGTGGTGGGTGCCTGGAATGCGTTGCCAGTGGAGGTGGTAGACGCAGACACTTTAGCGTCTTTTAAGATATATTTGCACGGGTACATGAATGGGCAGGGAGCAAATGGACACAGACCGTTAGAAAATAGATGACAGGTTAGACAGAAGATCTCGATCGGCGCAGGCTTGGAGGGCCGAAGGGCCAGTTCCTGTGCTGTAGGTTTCTTTGTTCTTTGTTCTTTGTAAACCTCGACTTCCCAAAAGGAGAAGTAATTACTTTCGCAGGTTGCCAAATTCATATCCACAAAACGTATGGCATTAGAGGAGGCTATTCAGCTCGTGTCAGTATTATACATTCTTTCATAATTTTCATCTGAAGTATGTTTATTGTTGTGTGTGTGTGTGTGTGTGTGTGTGTGTGCGTGTGTGTGTGTGTGTGTGTGTGTGTGTGTGCTTTTGTGTGTGTGTGTGTGTGTGTGTGTGTGTGTGTGTGTGTACAGCATATTAGATATAATGTCTAGATACAATGTGTAGCAATCTCATAAATACATTGAAGATTTCATTTGTGTGATATTGCCAAACAAGTAATTACTGGTTTCTTTTAGCGATTTATTTAATAATGTGTTTCTGTGTTGCCTTGTTCATGTGTTTCCATCACAAACTGCACATGAAATATAACCACTGTTATTGATATCTAGCTCAGTCACTAAGGGCTCCTTGAGGATTTTCGTATTTATTTGAATATGTGTTTTATGTCATTTACTCTCATTAAGATAATGCAGAGTTCATTGACTCCAGTGATATATAGCAGCAAGATTTTACATGTGGATTAGAGCCTTTAAATGCACATTGTTTCACAATTAGTTCAAATTTATAAGTGGAAATGTATGTGTGGAAGTCCAGGAGTTGGGCAAGGCTCTCAATGAATATTCTTGCTCCGTGCTTACCGTGGAGAAAGACATGAAGCCTTGGGAACTTGGGGAAATTAGTGACAATATCTTGGGGACAGTCCATATCACAGCAGAGGAAGTGTTGGACATATTAGAATGTAGGAAGGTGGATAAATCTCCTGGTGCTGACTAGATATATCTAAGAATCCTGTAAGAGATAAGAGAAGAAATTGCGGGGGCCCTGGCTGGTATATTTGCGTCATCGTTAGCCACAGGTGAGGAAGACTGGAGGGTAGCGAATGTTGTGTCCTTATTCAAGAAGGGCTTCAAAGAAAAACCTGGGAATTATAGACCAGCAAGCTTAACATCTGTGGTAGTTACTTGAGAAGATTTTGAGGGATAAGTTATACATTTGGAAAGACAGGATTTGATTAGGAGTAATAACAAGGTTGCTGGAAAAGCTCAGCAGGTCTGGCAGCATCTGTGAAGGAAAAAAACAGAGTTAACATTTTGGGTCTGGTGAGCCTTCCTCAGAACAGGTTCTTTCGGTGTTCATTTAGATTAGGAGTAGTTAGCGTGGTTTTGTGCGTGGGAAATCATGCCTCACAAATTTGTTAGAGTTCTTCAATGAAGTGACCAGGAAGGTTGATGAGGGCAGGGTGGTAGATGTAGTCTATAGGCATTTCAGTAAGGCCTTTGATAAGGTTCCACATGGTAGGCTGCTCAGGAAGGTTAGATCGCTTGGGATCCAGGGAGAGCTAGAAAATTGGATACGCTATTAGCGTGACAGTAGGAAGCAAAGGGTAACAGTGGAAGGATGTTTGTTGGACTGGAGACTTGTGACTAATGGTGTGCATCAGGGGTCAGTGCTGTTCTCATTGCTGTTTGTTAGCTATATCAATGACTTGGATGAGAATGTACAAGGCATGATTAGTAAGTTTGCGGATTACACTAAAATAGGTGGTATCGCAGACTGTAAGGAAGGTTATCAGAAATTGCAGCAGGATTTTGATCAGTTGGGGAAGTGGGCCGAGAAATAGCAAATGGAGTTTAATATAAATAAGTGTGAGGTGTTGCATTTTGGAAAGTCAAATCAAGGTTTAATACAGTCAACACGGCTTTGTGAGGGGTTGGTCATGCCTCACAAACCTTATCGAGTACTTTGAGGATGTGACTAGAAAAGTTGATGAGGGTCGAGCTGTGGATGTGGTGTATATGGACTTCAGTAAGGCATTTGATAAGGTTCCCCATGGTAGGCTCATTCAGAAGGTCAGGAGGAATGGGATACAGAGGAACTTAGCTGCTTGGACACAGAATTGGCTGGCCAACAGAAGACAGCGAGTGGTAGTAGAAGGAAAATATTCTGCCTGGAAGTCAGTGGTGAGTGGGGTTCCACAGGACTCTGTCCTTGGGCCTCTACTGTTTGTAATTTTTATTAATGACTTGGATGAGGGGATTGAAGGATGGGTCAGCAAGTTTGCAGACGACACAAAGGTCGGAGATGTCGTTGACAGTGTAGAGGGCTGTTGTAGGCTGCAGCGGGACATTGACAGGATGCAGAGATGGGCTGAGAGGTGGCAGATGGAGTTCAACCTGGATAAATGCGAGGTGATGCATTTTGAAAGGTTGAATTTGAAAGCTGAGTACAGGATTAAGGATAGGATTCTTGGCAGTGTGGAGGAACAGAGGGACCTTGGTGTGCAGATACATAGATCCCTTAAAATGACCACCCAAGTGGACAGGGTTGTTAAGAAAGCATATGGTGTTTTGGCTTTCATTAACAGGGGGATTGAGTTTAAGAGTCGTGAGATCTTGTTGCAGCTCTATAAAGCTTTGGTTAGACCGCACTTGGAATACTGCGTCCAGTTCTGGTCGCCGTATTATAGGAAAGATGTGGATGCTTTGGAGAGGGTTCAGAGGAGGTTTACCAGGATGCTGCCTGGACTGGAGGGCTTGTCTTATGAAGAGAGGTTGACTGAGCTTGGTCTCTTTTCATTGGAGAAAAGGAGGAGGAGAGGGGACCTAATTGAGGTATACAAGATAATGAGAGGCATAGATAGAGTTGATAGCCAGAGACTATTTCCCAGGGCAGAAATGGCTAGCACGAGGGGTCATAGTTTTAAGCTGGTTGGAGGAAAGTATAGAGGGGATGTCAGAGGCGGGTTCTTTACACAGAGAGTTGTGAGAGCATGGAATGCGTTGCCAGCAGCAGTTGTGGAAGCAAGGTCATTGGGGTCATTTAAGAGACTGCTGGACATGCATATGGTCACAGAAATTTGTGGGTGCATACATGAGGATCAATGGTCGGCACAACATTGTGGGCTGAAGGGCCTGTTCTGTGCTGTGCTGTTCTATGTTCTATGTTCTATGTTCTATAAGGTAGGAGTTTCAAGGTAGTGAATGGTGAATGGCAGGGCCTTAAGAAGTGTAGTGGAACAGAGGGACCTTGGAGTTCAGGTGCATGGTTCTCTGAAAATGGAGTCACAGGTACACAGGGCAATGAAGAGGGCTTTTGGCAGACTGGCCTCATCAATCAGGGTATAGATTGTAGAAGTTGGGATGTTATGATGCAGTTGTGCTGGATGTGCGTGAGGCTGCATTTGGAGAATTGTGTTCAGTTTTGGTCACCTTGCAAAAGGGAGGATGTTATTAAACTGGAAAGAGTGCAGAAGGAATTTACGAGGTTGTTGCCAGGATTCAATGGACTGAGTTGTAGGGGGAGGTTGAACAAGCTAGTACTTTTTTCTTCAGAGCATAGGACACTGAAGAGAACCTTATAGAAGTGTATAAGATCATGAGAGGAATGGATAGGGTGAATACAGTCACTCTTTTTCCCAGGGTTGAGGAATTGAGGACTAGGCAGTGTCAGTTTAAAGTAAGAGAAAGAATATATGGAGGCTGAGAGGCAACCTTTTTCACAGAGAGGGTGGTACACACATGAATGTGCTGCCAGTTGAAGTGGTTGGGGTGGGTAAATTTACAACATTTAAAAGGCATTTGAACAAATACATGGATTCATAATACATGGATTTGAAAGGATGAAAAGGATATGGGTCAAGTGTAGGAAAATGGGACTAGCATTGATGAACATTTTCATCAGCATGGGCCAGTTTATACCGAAGGGCCGGTCTCCATGCAGTAGGTCTCTATATTCAGTGTACACTTCCATTTTATGTATATCAAATTGAGCTATAGCTTTATTGTCACCAATGTGCTCATGGCTAGTTATCAAAGTCCAGGAAAAACAGAGAAAATTGAAATAGCTTTGGAAAAGAAAACAGTATCCGGTGGAAGTGCTAACAATGATAAATTCAAGCAGAATGACTCTTGAATCAAATAGATAATATTGCCATGCTCATCATATGAAAAATGAACTTCTGATTCCATTTGTACAAATTCAAAAGCAGTTCTTTTCTGGAAGTAAAAATTCTTACATGACCAGGCTGCCCGCCTTTCATCAATTAATGTCAACAGGATACCCATCGAAGCCTTTGTAAAGTTGATTGCTTTGCTGGTTTTTACATTTGCTGGATAATGTGAGGGATGGGTAAATGTCACAACATCATAATCATTGTTTTTAAACCAGCACTTTGACAAATTGTGCAGTGTGCAAAATTATGAATAAAAGCTTTTTAGCTCTTAATAATACATCATTTAACAATGGGAATAAAAACTGAAAGAACTGCAAATGCTGCAAATCAGGAACAAAAGCAAAAGTTGCTGGAACAGCTCAGCAGGTCTGGCAGCATCTGTGAAGAAAAAAATCAGCGATAACTTTTTGGGTCCGGTGATCCCTCCTCAGAGGAATGTTAATTTTGACTTTTTCTTCACACACACTGAGCGTTTCCAGCAAATTCTGTTTTTGCTCCATTCAATAATGGTAATTTATTATAGTACACCTAGTTCAGTCAATAATTTGTCAACAATTTGGTTTTTTTCATAGTTAGTGTTCATTGACAAATTCCTAACAATTGATATTCTCACAAATAAAATATCTTTAAGAAGTAGAAAGATATCCATGAATGTCAGTTCTATATCGAAAAGAAGAGCAGGATAATTTTCACTTTCACTTCCTGGGCAATAATTGGCCATATTATCCATTTTTTTTTGTATTAAAACCCATGGTGAGTAAGTTCAGCAAATTTTACAGAAGCTGGATGATCTCCTCTGTCATGTCACCAAGTGGGTGATGGAAATGAAATTTATTCACGCATATCTACAGGTAAATGATTAGGAAGAAGGAATTTATATATTCAACTATGTACCCACGGAGACTGATTTGTTAGTTTTATGACAAAACATCTACTTCATCAGTAAATTTTCCAAATGACTTCCACTCAAAAGATACTTGCATGTATAAATAGATGATTGCACATTACTAGCAGTCATTTAGAAATACTTTGTTCCATTTTGATTCCCAAATGTGTGACAACGCTGCTGGAGGATTATTTCGATATGTGCATGTGTCATCATAGTCTTACCAGATCATAGGGCAGCTCTCATTAGAGAGACACAGCTGGTAGGGGTTTAAACTAAGGGTCACCATACCTCAGGCAAGGGGAGAACTTTGGAAGGAGAGTCCTTCATGGCATCTTTAACCAGTGATGGGAATTAAACTGACCATGTTGACTTCACATTGCTTTGTAAACCAGCCATCCAGCCAACTGAGATAAACCAACCCCCAACTATGTGTAAACGAAATTGACCAGCATTGGAGATTGTAAAATATATGACCTGCACTTCCAATCCACCATGGGTAATAAAGAATAAAATGGGAAGTGTGTTCCTCCTGTTAACATCAATGAAATTGAACCAAGTCCCTTACTTTGGAGCCTGAAAACTGAAGTGAATTTGAAGAGAAATTGTTGGATTTCCAGAAGAACTTTAAAATGTTATTTTAGTACACTTGAACACAGATGAATATTCCTGAGACCCTGTGAGTCTACCAACAGTTCTGTTCCCATCCACAGCTCCTGAATACCCCTGGCATCCTGCTGTTTTCAAACTTAAAAGAGGGAAGAACAGCATAGGGTGGAGGAAATCAGACATTTGGATGAGATACATCCTACATGATATTAGTCCAGCTCACAGAGAAATTACAATTTACTCAGATTATGTGATATGTCAGTGAGGGTTTCTGCATGGAACAGACAAATGTCATCAAAAAGAGAAGTGAACATGTTCTTACAGCAACATCTAGCCACGGCAATCTGCTTGGAAGTTTTCTCAGAGACTGAAAAAATAACCACAATTTCTGTTAGCCTAGTTTCAAGTAACCACAATCATTGTGCAATTACCATGTCTATAGGTCACCTCCTTAGATAGAAAGCAGGACATAACACCAGCGCTTCGTCGGAGGCTCACTGATGATGTTACCTAGAATGGTGACGAAACGTCTGAAAACTAACCTTCCAGCTCAGCGAGCACACTCACATCCAGAACCTCAACCTGAGCTACAAATCTTCTCAGAACTCACTGTCACCTCCTTATCAACAGGTGACTCATATTTTTTAGGAGAGCTGTGGAATCTATCTAAGTTGACAAGACCAAAAGTTTTTATTTTCTTCTGGGTTCTTTAAAGGGAGATTACAGTTAACGGAATGCACATGGTATTGTGAGCTCCACTAACAGAAAGGTCAATTCATTAATTACTATCCACGATGTGTGAAGATTGGCAAAGAATTTCCATAGAGCTGTCAACATTTGCTAGAAACATCAATAATGTATTCGGCTTTGGAACTTTGCCATCATTGATTTCAAACAAATAGAAGTAAAGTAAATGGATGGCTTGGAGATGACCAATCACCTCCCTTACCTCTAGGGATAATGATCTCAATAAGAATTTGTATGGAGGATACCCAAAAGTGGACAGTGTTGTCCATATGAGCTAATTCTAATGCACAGCTTCTATCTTGTTTGAGGGGAGTAGCTGGAGAATATTGCAACAAATTACATACAAATATGGCATTCAGAAATCCCTAGAGATCTTAAAGGATGCCTTTTCTATCTGGGAAAGGATTAATCTTTAAATGAAAGTATAATTAGTAATTAATTTAGTCTTCCTTTTATATTTTGGTTTTATTATTTACAATCCCAAAAGCCAACTGATTCATGAATCGTCATCTTTTTTAGTGCTTACTGGTTTCCCATTGTATTGTGGCCAGTATCTTTTATAGAACAGTTATAGCATTGCAGGAGATCCATCATGCTGGGTGACCCTCAGGAAGAACAATTCATCTTGTGCAACTTTCCTGTTTCTCCATCTGCAAATTAAGCCTTTACAGATAGCAATCCAAGTGCCTTCTGAGTGTCTCAATTAAATCTAACTCCACCACATGTCCTCATTATTAAAACAAAGAACAAAAAACAAAGAAAATTATAGCACAGGAACAGGTCCTTTGGCCCTCCAGGCCTGCGCCATTCCAGATCCTCATTCTAAACCTGTTGCCTATTTTCCAAGGATCTGTATCCCTCTGCTCCCTGCCCATTCATGCATCTGTCTAGGTACATCTTAAATGACACTATTGTGCCCACCTCTACCACCTCCGCTGGCAACGTGTTCCAGGCAGCCACCACCCCCTGTGTAAAGAACTTTCCACACATATCTCCCTTAAACTTTTCCCCTCTCACCTTGAAATTGTGACCCCTAGAAATTGAGTCCCCCACGGTGGGAGCTGTCCACCCTCTCTATACCTCTCATGATTTTGTAGACCTCAATCAGGACCCCCCTTAATCTCTGTCTTTCTAATGTAAATAATCCTAATCTACTCACCCTCTCTTCATAGCTAGCACCCTCCATACCAGGCAACATCCTGGTGAACGTCCTCTGCACCCTCTCCAAAGCATCCACATCCTTTTGGTATTTGGCAACCAGAACTGTACGCAGTATTCCAAACGTGGTCAAACCAAAGTCCTGTGCAACTGTAACATGACTTTCCAACTCTTGTGCTCAATACCCCGTACGATGAATGAAAGCATGCCATATGCCTTCTTGACCACTCTATCGACCTGCGTTGCCACCTTCAGGGTACAATGGACCTGAACACCCAGGTCTCTCTACGCACCAATTTTCCCCAGGGCTTTTCCATTTACTGTATAGTTCGCTCTTGAATTGGATCTTCCAAAATGCATCACCTCACATTTGCCTGGATTGAACTCCATCTGCTATTTCTCTGCCCAACTCTCCAATCTATCTATATTCTGCTGCTTTCTCTGACAGTCCCCTTCACTATCTGCTACTCCACCAATCTTCGTGTCATCTGCGAACTTGCTAATCCGATGATCTATATCTTCCTCCAGATCATTTACATATATCACAAACAAAAGTGGTCCCAACATGGATCCCTGTGGAACACCACTGGTCACAATTCTCCATTTTGAGAAAATTCTTTCCACTACAACTCTGTCTCCTGTTGCCCAGCCAGTTCTCTATCCATCTAGCTAGTACGTCCTGGACCCCATGCAATTTCACTTTCTCCATCAGCCTCCCATAGTGAAACTTATCAAATGCCTTATGAAGTCCATGTATATGACATCTACAGCTCTTCCCTCATCAATCAGCTTTGTCACTTTTTCAACAAATTCAAAGGTTAGCATCATGAGTCTTTCCACAACCACTCACCAGAAACAATTAGGCTAGAATCTCAACATTCTGGGCTGCAGTGCCATTTGTTTAACATACTTCTGATTTTACAGAAATTTAGTCCCTTGCATCCAAAAATATTTGATATCTAGTTCTAACCCTCTTTGTGTCATGTCTCTGTTAACATCACAATAACACTGTTCCACATAGCTATATGTGTCTGCAGCACACAAATCTTGTTGTGATGCTACAATGGCTTTAAGAGGTGTATTTTATCCTGGTCTTTTTGATGAAGAAAGGTTGAGACAGAGGTGCCAAGTGGTCTGCTTCAAGCCAATAAAGTAAACAGCTTGTGAGGCTTTGGGGATTTTGTTGTTGGAATAATAGAAGCAGCCTGAATGGATGGGGTCAGCCTCCCACAGGGCCAGGGTTCTAGTGTAACTTTCAGGAGCTTTTGGGGTTGTGAAAATTGTTATAGCTCTACCTGCTACAGCAAAACACTCGAGTTCTCTCCCTCAGAGTTTTCTCATGATGTTTCCCCTCCTGGACTGGAGAATTACATGTGAGGCAATCTATTTTACTGAATTTGACTTTGCCAAAGGTGTGCTTAAGGGATGTTACTTGTTGGAACAGTTACTGTTTCATAGTTAAACAGTCTATCATTCTGCTAAGTTTTCCAATAGAGTTGTTATTCCAATCCTTTCTTCTGTCTGCATTTTAATTATAGTTTATAAATAAAGTGTGTGTTGCTCCAAGCCTGATCGTTTGACAACCAAATTGCATCCAGAATAGAATAAGAAAAGGCTAGGGTCTGGTCTATCTTCTTGGCATGCTTTGAAGGGGTTTGGGCTGGCCCATAACAACACACATGCCTAAAACCATACCTTAGACCTCTCTAGTGCCCCCTGAAACATAAGAACACAGTAGTAGGCGTAGATCATTCAGCCCCTCAAGAATGTCTCACCATTCAATAAAATCATGTCTAATCTGTGGCCTAACTCCATATATCTGCCTTAGGCCCATGCCCCTTAATAGCCTTGCTTAACAAAAATATATCTATCTCAGATATAAAACTAACAATTACTGCCATTCGTGGCAGAGAGTTCTAAACATCTACCACCCTTTGTGTGTAGAAATACTTCCTAGCATCTCTCCGAAATGAAAAACTAAAAGAACTGTGTATGCTAGAAATCAGAAAAAAAACATAAATTGCTGGAAAAACTCAGCTGGTCTGGCAGCATCCATTAACATTTTCTCTGATTTCTCTTCAAAGATGCAGCCAGATCTGTTGAGTTTTTTCTGCAACTTCTGCTTTTATCCGTACTGGCCTTAATTCTCAGATAATGCCCCTAATCCACCCAATGCCTTATCATTTCCCACTCTCAGAATATTCGTCTCTCCCAAGATTCTTTGCGTCTTGGTGTCCCACCTTCGTGCAATCCCTTAGTTCCCACCCTCCTGAAAAATTATTGTATCCCTCTCCGAGACCAACCGTAAATCAAACTGCAAAGAGTGGTTCGGTTTATGTGCAACACTTAATTCTGATTAGTGGCTGCCTTGCTTTGAGTAACTCAAAATTGTACAATGGCCGCAGTAAAACAACTAGAAATAGTTGTTAAGGGTGATAAGGGTAATAAAGGTGGGTGCACGGTGTCTCAGTGGTTAGCTCCACTGCCTCACAGTGCCAGGGATATGGGAATGATTCCAGCTTCAAGCGACTGTCGGTATAGAGCTTGCATATTCTTCCTGTGTCTGCTTGGGTTTCTTTTGGGTGCTCTGGTTTCATCCCAAAGTCCAAAGATGTGCAGGTTAGGGTAGATTGTAATACTAAATTGCCCAGAGTGCCCAGAGATGTGCAGGCGAGGTGGATTAGCCATGGGAAATGTAGGTTTACAGGGACAGGCTGTGCTGCTCTTTGGAAGGTTGACGTGAGCTCGGTGGGCTGAATGGCCTGCTCCTACACTGTAGAGATTCTATCAAAAGTGGAAACTTATCACAGATGGTACTTGCCTCAAAACTAAGATCACAATTCAGATGGTGAGAAGAATCAGACCATAAAACCTAGATGAAGCTATATTTATGTAGCCAAGTCCATTAGGTTATTTGTTCATTTAACACATTGGGGAAAGGGCTGCTTTTTACCTATCCTATCAGAGACATTGTAATAGGTACACTATAAGTGGATAAATTGTTGCAGAATGGTTTGGATTGGAGAAAATGTACAGCAAGCTTGTGATTTTTTTTAAGTCAAATTAGTCAGAAACAGATAGTAACTATATTTGCTTTAAACCAATGATGCTGTAAAGAAAAACCAAAGAAAAACAGCATGAGGAAGCAAACAGAGAATAAAATAAAAGACCTTGCAAAAAATGGTAGAGTTGATAGTATCTGTTCTGAATTATCTCCAGATCACAATCACTTATTATATCTCAGTAACTGTGGTAATACTTTGGAAGAATGGCCTTTCCAGCCCTTAACTGAATAATTTCAGTGGTGTTACCCTGCTGTTTTGTCATTACAATCAACAGGCCATTGTCCCTTACTCCATAAAAAAGCCACTAAAAGAAAGATAAATGGTTGAGACCAACACTTGAGAAAGAAAGGTTTATCGCTCTCAAGAATGAGCAAACAGCTATGAGCTCCTATCAATAGAACTGATGAGTGCATTCCATTTCAGGTTTATCTGGAAAAACTTACCCAACAGTGTGATGGGGTTAACACAGTGTGAAGCTGGAAGAACACAGCAGGCCAAGCAGCATCAGAGGAGCAGGAAAGCTTGACATTTCGGGTCGGCACTCTTCTTCAGTGTGATACGGTTATAATGTTGGATTATGGCATCATTCACTGGCGAATTGGGAAGGGCATGCTAATTTCAAGTAAAACA
Source organism: Stegostoma tigrinum (assembly GCF_030684315.1). Taxonomy (NCBI): domain Eukaryota; kingdom Metazoa; phylum Chordata; class Chondrichthyes; order Orectolobiformes; family Stegostomatidae; genus Stegostoma; species Stegostoma tigrinum. The sequence goes on along the minus strand of NC_081358.1, from coordinate 35,517,423 downwards.
CATGCCAACAATCTCAAAATTTTAGGGTAAAGGCACATAAGTGATGGGTTGAATAGGCTCTGCTATGGTCAAAAATTTGACGATTCTATGATTAATATTTCCAGGATGAGTACAAGCTAGGACACCATACATTTCTGTATGGAGAATTGACAGTTGTAAATGTTCGACATTTTATAAAAGCTGTATTGTGAGGAAATTAAAAGCTCACAGTGTTGGGATAACATATTGACATGGATTGAAGATTGGCTGGCTAAGGGAAAACAGAGTAGGCAAAAATGGGTCATTTTCTGGTGTGCCACGCAAATCAGTGCTTGGAATCTCAAAGTTTTACAATTTATATAAATGGCTAGGATGAATGCAGTGAAGGTATGGTTGCTAAAATTGTTCACATAAACATGAGTCGGAAAATAAAACATGAAGAAGACAAAAGGAAGTCACAGAGGCTGTAGATAGGTTAAACGCATAGATAAAGATCTGGCAAATGCAATATGTGAAATTGTCTGTTTTGGCAGGAAGAATAAAGAAGCGTATTATTTAAATGGTAGGAGATTGCAGAGCATGGAAATGCAGAGGATCTGAGTGAGCATATGCATGAATCACAGCAAGTTACTGTGCAGACACAGTAAATAATGAGGAATGAGATAAAAAAAGAATGCTGTGAGAAATAAAAACATTCCAAATGTCAGAAGGATAGGTTTCAGTCATACAGAGCTCTGGAGAGACATTTTGGAATACTGGAATGGATAGATGTTCTTCTGATAAAAGGTTGGGTAGTTGAATCTGTGTCTATCTGTATTTAGGAGAATGATAAGGGATGTTATTGAAACATGTAAGATTCTAAGAGATTTGACAGGATGCAAGTTGAAAGATGTTACCCTTCGGGCTTCTGACTGAGAGCTGAATCATATGTCTTTCTTGCTTTTCTGAGGCCCTACCCAGCCCTACCTAATTCAAAACCTCTTCCCAATGTTTCCAAATCCAATATTGATAAATTACTTCCTCCGGTGATACTGCTCTGACAAATATTCCTTGAAACAATAAACCTCTAACTTGCCACAAACATGTCACAGATCCTCACCCAAGAGACCTCAGGATTCTAAGGAGGTCTGCAGTTGAATGACAATATTTGAACCAAATCTGAATGAATGAGGAATCAGAATTGGCTAGGTTCCTTACTTTATAAAACTTAACTTCAGTAGCACTCATTTTACTTCATTAATTATTGAATGTTCTCATTGATTTCTTGTAAGTAAAATGTTATTTCTGAATAAGTAATCCACAGATTAACTAATAATTCAATTAAAATGAAGAAATAAATATTTGAATTCAATCTGTTGCAATGCCCCAGTATTTTATGAACTTTCCATCAATACTTTTATACTTTATAAAATCCGAAAGAACTGCGGATGCTGTACATCAGGAACAAAAACAAAGTTGCTGGAGAAGCTCAGCAGGTCTGGCAGCATCTGTGAAGGAAATAACAAAGTTAACGTTTCGGGCTCCTCAGAACACTGAGGAAGGGTCACCGGACCCAAAACGTTAGCTCTGTTTTCCCCTTCACAGATGTTGCCAGACCTGCCGAGCTTCTCCGGCAACTTTGTTTTTGTTCCTTTTATATTTTATATCTGGACGCAAGCAGACAATTTGAATAGTCACTGCAAACCATGTGACATTTGAATGTCAGATAGTCCTAAGACTCAACTGAATACCTAATCAAATATGGACATAGCCATTCAGGAACACATGGCTTTGTCCAAGGATGCATCAACACAGAAGGACTGTGGAATTCCAGCTCATTTTCTCCTCTGTTTCCCCTTGTTAAAAGGAAGCATCAAGACTGAATGCATGGAAGACAGATGTGAGTAGATCCTATCAATCACGAAAGGTTTTTTGATGATTTCATTCATCTAAATTCATAATTTAAACCCATTATCTCAGGTCTATTTCTGGGAGTCCACTCCACAACCACTCCAAGGGGACCTTCCCTAAGGTGGGGTGTCAAGAACTCAATGTAATATTCTAGGTGTAGTCTAAACAGAGCTGGAATGTAATGTCCATTGCTTTGTATTCTGGTCACCATGATATAAATGTACACATACAATTGGCCGTTTTAATAACTTTTATAGCTGCTCATTTGCGAAATGTGGTTTTTGTACTTGAATATGTAATGTTCTCTGCTCATCCACAGCTCCCAGCTTCTCAGTAATTTTTTTTATATATTAAAGGCAATAAATTTATAGGTGCAGTAGATATTTTTTAATACTGAAGCTTAACTTTAAAATTTTATGGTAGGTTCATATGTTAAAAGAGTTTGCAGCATCAATTTATCTGGAATTATCATGAAGGCAGCAAATATCTTCTCACCAGTTTCTGCTTCATCTGTCTGCACGCCATTTAATTGAAGGTTATTTTATCAGTACACAGCAGCATGCAGATGTAAATGTTTACCCTTTTATGTGCAATTGCATTTTATTTGCATTTATAACGCTATGTAATCTGTGTAATTTGCACTGCAGTGAAGCATCCATAATTTAATGTTTGTTTAACAATTTCAGCACGAGATTAAAATGTAAATATTTTAATCACCTTTACAATTACAAACTAAGCATCTTCACTTTTGAAAAAGGTGAATTGATTTGTTAAACATTGCAATAAGAATTGAGTAGTAGTAATTCAATCTCACTTCCAATAACTGAGACTGATTGCTGGAAATGATTTGAATCTCTATGTAAATAAAAACATCGTTGGAATCTTCTCTTGCCAGTCCCTCTTAGATTTTGGTAGACTAAACAGGCAAAGTGAAAAGATTGTACAGAAAAGCAGTGGCAACAGAGAGCCATAACTAAGAGAAGCTTTGGGAACATTGTGCTGAAGTTTCCCATTTGCAGTTACAGTGCACTGGTGAGTAAGATAATGGCACCAGTTCACCAATGTCTGGGATACGTTTTCTCTCATGAACTTTTGTTTTTCACCAAATTAATCATGCAAGCGAAATTCTGTACATATTTCTTGGGGATACCCATGGTTAGTGAGACAGAAATGCTCACTACTGTCAGGCACTACTAACATTCCCCCAGCACCATATCTAAATCCCTAATGCATATTACCTCAAATTGTTGGAGCAAGCTGTTAAAAAACTCGCCAAACCATGGTGCTCCACTCTGAAGTTTAAAGAAATGCTTCAGGGAAAAACAAGCTGTAGACCACTTACAAGAGAGAGATCTAGAGATGCTACGATTGAATGGTGCAGTAGACTCGATGGGCTGATTAGCCAGTTCTGCTCCTATGTCCAATGGTCTTATGGTGTTGGTGGTGGAAGGACCATAAGGTGCATGTGGAGAAGCAGACTAGGCAGACCCATCAGGTCCGTACTGTCATTCAATGGGATTGTGGGTGACCTGAATCCTCAACTCCAACTTCCTGCCCTTTCCCCCAAATGCTTGACTCCATTACTGATTAAAAATGCATCTGTCTGAGCCTTGAATATAATTAGCTACCCAGACTCTACAGGCCACCTGCAGTAAAGAATTGTACAGACTCACTATCCTCAGAGAGAGAATCATCAGTTTCCATTGGGGGATGGAACTGGGGCATTGAGTCATTATAAGTGGGCAGCAGATTTAGGACTGAGTTGAGGAGGAACATTTTCTCCCGAAGTGTCGTGAATCTGTGGAAAGGCCTGTCCAGTGGAGCAGTTCAGGCTACCTCATTGGATGCTTTTAAGGAAAAGAAAGAGTTTTGAACAGAAAAGGACTTAAAAGTTATGGTGAGCGGGCAGGTAAATGGAGCTGAGTTGTGGCGGGATTCAAACCCGGGTTCCCAGAACATCACCTGAGTCTCTGGATTAACAGTCAAGCGATAATACCACTAGGCCATTACCTCCCCTCCCCACTGTTACCCCTTGCCCTTTGGAAAACCACAAAATCAATGGTCTTTACTCACCTCCAACAAAAGGAACAGTACCTTACTCCACCTACTTTGCACATGATCCTGGCCATTTGTGCAGTTATCATGCAATCAACTTTCAATCTGACAAAGCAAGATATCAGTTTTCTATTTGTAAGCTTTGCCTGTGACTCACAATTATCCTCCCATTCTCCATGTTCCCTTTACTCCTGCTGTCTCTGTAGCCTCAACAACCTTTCAGATCTACCCTATTTTATCACTAATGATGTGCCCTCATTATTCCATGATTTTTGGCAATTCCCATGCTCTTGTTGGTTTTACACTCTCCCCATTAACAGGCCACAGGTCCCACCCTGGGGTTGAACCCCTTTGCCCTGAGATTTCCAAATCCCTTCCACTCATTATAAGGTTCCAACCTCCTATCTCTGATGAGCTCCTTGCACAGTGCCCATTCCCTCCGAGGTCCAGTGCATTGAAGCCCATCTCCAGAGTTTTGTTGCCAGAGATTGTGTGGACCATGCCCTGAGATGGCAAACACCCATTTCCCCCACCACCCTCACCCCCACCTCAGCCTGACATGGCAGTACAGCCTAACTGACCAGGCCCCATTTACCACAGTAATGTCACAGCAGTCCCTCCACCCTGAGACTGAACTGCATGTAATCCCAGGACTGCCTCCATTTGACCTGTAGGGCTGACCAGGGCCAATATCTCTTCTGTAATAGAACGTAGCCTCTAACTGACTGTAATTACCATTCAATGCTCTAAGACTCTTCCCCCTTGAACTTCACACATGGCAATTTGCTTATTACATACACAGTGTGTTTACTGTGTAAGGCCATACTGCAGCCATGACATTGACATTGTGTATTGTCACACATTGACATGGTCACTTCCTGTCTAACACATACATTTACTGCTCAGTGTTTCCCAGTGACACAACCTGACTGCCTCTCCCTATGTGCCAAAAGGCAGAGTAAACCCAGGCTGCGATTTGTAACTCAGTGCTACAGTCAGCGTATGCTAACAAAGCAATGTTACTCACACAGAGGCTGACATCTCTAACTGAGCTAAAGTCACTGAGCACAAACAACAGGAAGTTAATGATGATAAGATGCATGTGTCTACATCAGCACGAAAACATCCTGTGTAGATGGATATCGGACTGTCCCTGTGTACAAAGTGACCTAGCAGAAGCAAGCGAGTTGTAGGCTTTCTCTCAGCTCCAGTGCTGACGGTCTGAAAAAGACACTGATTTTACCAAGGGGCAGGTGATGATGTGGTGAGGCTGGTGGGTTTTTTTTAATGCTGTATGGGTGAGCGGTTGATGTGAATGGTGGCCATGGTGCACACAGGAACACTGTGCATATCAAACTGTGACAGGGTGGCCAGGAGTTTGGTGAGCTGTAGGAATCTGCTATTGCACTTAGTACCCATCGGGGTTTTGCACTGACTAGTTTCTTGCTGGTAGACATAAGAATTAGAAGTGTGACACAAATAGGCCAGTTGAGGTATTGGTCACTGTGCAAATGTATGGAAATAAACTGGTCACCACTCGATGGGAACATTCTGAAGTTATCGTTTCAGACTTGAGGCGAAAATTGTCCGGGTTTTTCTTGATATTGAGAATTTGATGTTCATTCTTGCACTATTCCACCCAACATGATCTATCCAAAACAAATTGTGGTTACTGTTATAGTAGAACTTCCTTTTTGATTAGTTCCCTCAGAGAAAATGCCAACAGGTCAGCCATGATCATAATGAAAGGCAAATCTTTCTCGAAGGGCTGAATGGCCTACTCCTGGTCCTCTTTCATCTGTTCATATGTTAGTATGTAATACGGCTAACATTCTGCCGAGTTTCAGTAACATGTCAGAAAATACAAAAACTTTCAAAATGTTCAGAATGGCATTGGTGGACACGCCCAATGTCTTCGCATTAGGATGCTATTTTGCTCACAGCAGTAATTTGATTGCACTCGCAAAACCCAACTAAGCTATCTGAAAAGACAACAAAGGTCTTCTTCCCACCTTTATAGATATCTTACACGTTCAAGGGCACCAGTACCACGTGGAGAGTTTGTCTGGTAAAACCTGTCCCCTGCCTCCTCACATCATGCAGTAGGAGGGCCCATGGTTTTTAGCCTCTGGACAGCAATGTTCACTTCTGGGACAATGGGAGAAGCTGCACACTGAAACCCCCAGCCTCACCACCATTGTGTTAGTCCTTGTAGTGCTATCCAGCAAGCCAAACCCATTCACTGCTTCTGGGACTTTTCCACTCCCTTTTCTTCATCCTTTTATGGACTGTGCATGTCAATAGCAAGGCAATTGTTGGCCTAAATGCCTTTGAGCTCTTTGGCCTATTAGGCCATGTAAGAAGTACCACATTGTTGTGGTCTGGAGTCACATGTCGGCCAGACCAGGCAAGGACGGCAGTTTCCCTTCGTAAAGGACATTAGTGAATCAGATGGACTTTTACAACACTCCGTGGTGGTCATAATGGTCATCAATTTTGAGGCTAGATTTCACCTTCAGATTTATTAATTCCACTGAGCTGCTGTGGGATTTGGAAGCATGTCCTTGTAACTATTAGCTGGAGCATCTGGTTATTTGTCTGGTGACCTTACTGCTGCATGACCTTCTTCCCCACTGCGCGTTGACAATCTGACAGCTTCACTTACTGAATACCATTTTATTTCCAGATACTCTTTTAAACAGAATACAAATGGACAAACTGCTGTTATGGGATAAGAGTTCTTTTCTCTCGATTATTCATCCAGTAGCATAATTATCCCAACTTCCAATATGAATTATACAGCCACACTCTTTATTATGGGGACTGGGTGAAAACAGCCTTCTTTCAGTGCTTCATGGTGAGAAAAGGAAGGCTATATCATTTGAGCAATGTAAATTTGCTTTGGATCAATGCAGTATGAAGAGAGTTTTGTTCAGCTAAACACAGCTTTCTCACAAACTCAGCCTCTAAAGTATCAACAAATTCTTCATATTTGTCAGGGGAGCGATGAGGGGTCAATGATGTTGGTCAGTTTGGGGAAGAAATGTCTTTTTGATGAAGTAGGGGGTAGTTTTCTTAATTTAGGATGAAAGCCTGATGTTGGGCAGAGCTGTGGGACTATTACTCCACTTTAAATTGTTTCTGCATCTAACACAGGAATAATTGAAATGAAGGACCCTAAATGGGAAAGTATATGGGCTGATACTCCTCACATGGTGCATGTAGAAGTGAAGCAAACAGGGAACTGAGTAACCTACAGAGTCAGCTCCACTACATTTCAAAGAAAACTTACTGTATGCTACTAAAGGTGTAATTATGGGTCTAAAACAAATGACTACCTTTCAGTATGCTTTTACAGTCTTCACATGCATTTATATATGTGTTTTATCATCACATCAACACACTGCTATCATAGTGCATATTACTTCCTCTAGGCAACAATACTAGTCTTGCTTCCTGACCTACTCTGTATCACCACACTTCGGTTAAATAGATAACTAGATGTTATTATATAATGTATGGACCCAACACCACAAATAGAAAACAGAATACAAGTGCAGACTCTAGACTATTGTAAGGTACTGCAGCTTACATAGTTCAGAATGTTTGTTACCCAGTTATATGCTTTCTCACAGGCCTCTCTCTGTAAGATCAGGATTCCCCTTCCATTTGACAGAGAATGTCTTTCACACAGAATTGCAATATTTGATGTAAACTCACATCTTATTAAATTTAGATTCTATTCTGGGGATTGCAGTAGGCATCTGTAGTGAACTATGTAGGTCCATAGAATTTATTTAAAAAGTGCTCATTATGCTAATCCAACATTGTTTTTTGCATATTTCATTGTGCCTACAGAGCAGGAAGGTAAATGCATTTTGTTCAAAATATTCAATACAAGACGATAAACTAAATTTACTGTGCTGTTACAACTCATAGAGAAACCAAAAACATGTTTGTAAATTTTATAGTTTCAGGATCCGATTCAAAGGATTCACAACATGATTTAAAATTTTAAGATATTGGCTCATTATTGTATTTGGTGAGTAACTTAAACTCTAGGCTGCCAAAGTCTTTCTCCCATTTAATTTTTAAATTAGCCAGAGCCCACACCACCAATCCTCGCTACCTTACCCTGCACTGTGGCTATCCCTTACTGAATACTTTATTCTTCTGAAATTAGTCCAATGGTTTCCAGTGGTCAGAGGGCCCTTTCCTTTCCCAGCTGTTTAACTTCCAATTCCAGAACTTTCCCGTTAGGGTTACTCTGGGGACTTGTCCCTCTAACTCTAGCAGTGAGAATATTTCAACTTCATTTAAATCCTTATGAACATGCTCTCTTCTCTGATAACAAAGTGTGGAGCCGGATGAACACAGCAGGCCAAGCAGCATCTTAGGAGCGCAAAACCTGATGTTTCGGACTTAGACCCTTTATCACAAACGGAGGACGGGGAGCGGATTCTGAAATAAATAGGGAGAGAGGGAGAGGCAGACCGAAGATGGATAGAGGAGAAAATAGGTGGAGAGGAGAGTATGGGTGGGGAGGTAGGGAGGGGATAGGCCAATCAGGGGAGGATGGACAGGTCAAGGGGGCAGGATGAGGTTAGTAGGGAGGAAATGGAGGTGCAGCTGGAGGTAGGAGGAGGGGATAGGTGAGAAGAAAAACAGGTTAGGGAGGCAGGTACGAGCTGGGCTGGTTTTGGGATGCAGTGGGGGAGGGGGAGATTTTGAAGCTTGTGAAGTCCACATTGATACCATTGGGCTGCAGGGTTCCCAAGTGGAATATGAGTTGCTGTTCCTGCAACCTATGGGTGGCACTATTATGGCACTGCAGGAGGCCCAGGATGAACATGTCATCTAAGGAATGGGAGGGGAAGTTGAAATGGTTCGCGATTGGAAGGTGTAGTTGTTTATTGCGAACCTCCGCTTGGCTTCCCCAATGTAGAGGAAGCCACACCGGGTACAGTGGATGCAGTATACCACACTGGCAGATGTGCAGATGAACATCTGCTTGATGTGGAAAGTCTTCTTGCGGCCTGGGATGGGGGTGAGGGAGGAGGTCTGGGGGCAGGTGTAGCACTTCCTGAGATTGCAGGGGAAAGTGCTGGGTGCGGTGGGATTGGAGGGGAGTGTGGAGTGGACAAGGGAGGTGCAGAGAGAGTGGTCTCTCTGGAAGGCAGACAAGGGTGGGGTTGGAAAAATATCTTTAGTGGTGGGGTTGGATTGTAGATGGCGGTAGTGTCGGAGGATGATGCGTTGTATCCGGAGGTTGGTGGGGTGGTATGTGAGGACTAGGGCGTTCTCTTTTGGCGGTTATTGCAGGGGCGGGGTGTGAGGGATGAGTTGTGGGAAATGCGGAAGACACGGTCGAGGACGTTCTCGACCAGTGGCGGGGGGGGAGGTTGCGGTCCTTGAAGCACGAGGAAATCTGGAATATACGGGAGTGGAATGCCTCATCCTGGGAGCAGATGCAGCGGAGGTGAAGGAATTGGGAAAAGGGGATGGAATTTTTGCAGGAAGGTGGGTGGGAGGAGGTGTATTCCATGTAGCTGTGGGAGTCGGTCAGCTTGAAATGAACATCGTTTTGTAGGTGGTTGCCTGAGATGGAGACAGAGAGGTCCAGGAATGTGAGGGATATGTTGGAGATGGTCCAGGTGAACTTAAGGTTGGGGTGGAAGGTGTTGGTGAAGTGGGTGAACTGTCTTTTTGTCTGTTCTTGCTCTCGAATTCTTGCAGACTTACATTTTTCTGTCATGTTTCACAATACCTTAGAAAATCTTGTAAGCATGTAGGCTGTGAGCTCTCCCCGTCTAAAAATGCATCTCAAGAACAATGTGAATCACATGGATTTTGTACCTAGGTGGAAACAGAACTAACTATCCCTAGGCCACACCCAACCAACCTCCTGTTATTTTTGAGTTAAATAGTTTATAGTAGGACTATTTGTAAATGGTACCATATGAACAAAAGAACTGTGGATTCTAGAAATCAGCAACAAAACCAGCATTATCTGCTTTTGTAACATTCGTAACATGTCCCTGTGGGCATGAAAATATTCTTCATACAGTCAATGCAAATGTTCTTGCAGTTGTGTATACCTTGCACTGTGTTTCTACAATGAGGATCCACTCTTCCCCTCCCTCTCCCCCAACCACCCACCACGCATCTAACATATAAAAACCATACCATCCAGGTTTGTTGTTAACCAGAATTCAGTGGATCTAGGACCGAAATGTCAGCCTTCCTGCTCCTAAGATGCTGCTTGGCCTGCTGTGTTCATCCAGCTCTAGACCTTACTATTTCATTGTGCAATCTATGAGTCCCTTCACTATTCATTTTTCCTTACATTACACAGACAGTCCCAAAATGGAACAACTTTATAAACTTCATATTTGCAGTGCCATTTCCAAAATGATGAAAAAAACACCTCTGTAGTAATTTTCCAATGATTTCAAAATTTAAAATTGTAAATATCTTATAAACTAGCTTACTGCATTCAATAAAGGTAATGTTCTGTCCCCAGTTCTACTTCCCCAGTACACAATCCACATTGAGAGTACAACAAAGTGTGCAACTGGATGACACAGCAGGCCAAGCAGCATTTCAGGAGCACAAATCCTGACATTTCGGGCCTAGACCCTTCATCAGAAAAGGGGGATGGGAAGAGGATTCCGAAATAAATAGGGAGGGAGGGGGAGGCGGACCGAAGATGGATAGAGGAGAGGATAGGTGGAGAGAAGAATATGGGTGAGGAGGTAGGGAGGGGATATGTCAGTCCAGGGAGGAAAGACAGGTCAAGGGGGCGGGATGAGGTTAGAAGGTTGGAAATGGAGGTGCAGCTTGAGGTGGGAGGAGGGGATAGGTGACAGGAAGAACAGGTTAGGGAGGCAGGGACGAGCTGGGCTGGTTTTGCGATGCAGTGGGGGGAGGGGAGATTTTGAAGCTTGTGAAATCCACATTGATGCCATTGGGCTGCAGGGTTCCCAAGCAGAATATAAGTTACTATTCCTGTAACCTATTGGTGGCACCATTATGGCACTGCAGGAAGCCCAGGGTGGACATGTCGTCTGCGGAATGAGAGGGGGAGTTGCTTATTGCGAACTGAGCGGAGGTGTTCTGCAAAGCGGTCACCAAGCCTCCGCTTGGTTTCCCCAATGTAGAGGAAGCCACACCGGGTACAGTAGATGCAGTATACCACATTGGTGGATGTGCAGGTGAACATCTGCTTGATGTGGAAAGTCACCTTGGGGCCTGGGATGGGTCTGAGGGAGGAGGTGTGGAGGCAGGTGTAGCACTTCCTGCGGTTGCAGGGGAAAGTGCCAGGTGTGGTGGGGTTGGAGGGGAGTGTGGAGCGGACAAGGGAGTCACAGACAGAGTGGTCTCTCCGGAAAGCAGACAAGGGTGGGGATGGAAAAATGTCTTGGGTGGTGGGGTCGGATTGCAGATGGCGGAAGTGTCAGAGGATGATGCGTTGTATCCGGAGGTTGGTGAGGTGGTATGTGAGGACAAGGAGGATTCTCTTTCGGTGGTTATTGCGGGGCGGGATGTGAGGGATGTGTTGCGGGAAATGCAGGAGACACGGTCGAGGGCGTTCTCGACCACTGCCGTGCGGAAGTTGCATTCCTTGAAGAACGAGGACATCTGGGATGTACGGGAGTGGAATGCCTCATCCTGGGAGCAGATGCGGTGGAGGTGAAGGAATTGGCAAGAAGGGATGGAATTTTTGTAGAAAAGTGGGTGGGAGGAGGTGTATTGTAGGTAGCTGTGGGAGTTGGTTGCCTTGAAATGGGCATTGGTTTGTAGGTGGTTGTCTGAGATGGAGACAGAAAGGTCCAGGAAGGTGAGGGATGTGTTGGAGATGGCCCAGGTGAACTTCAGGTTGGGGTGGAAGGTGTTGGTGAAGTGGGTGAACTGTTCGAGCTCCTTGTGGGAGCAAGAGGCGGCACCTATACAGTCATCAATGTAACGGAGGAAGAGATGGGGTTGAGGGCCAGTGTAGCAAAGAGGGACTGTTCCACATAACCTACAAAGAGACAGGAATAGCTTGGGCCCATGCGGGTCCCCATGGCCATCCCCTTAGTCTGTAGGAAGTGGAAGGAATCAAAAGAGAAGTTGTTGAGGGTGAGGACAAGTTCAGCTAGGTGGATGAAGGCGTAGGTGGAGGGGGGTCTGGTCGGGTCACCTGGACTATCTCCAACGCATCCCTCACCTTCCTGGACCTCTCTGTCTCTGTCTCAGGCAACCACCTACAAACCGATGTCCATTTCAAGCACACCGACTCCCACAGCTACCTAGAATACACCTCCTCCCACCCTGCAAAAATTCCATCCCCTATTCCCAATTCCTTTGCCTCTGCCCCATCTGCTCCCAGGATGAGGCACTCCACTCCCGTATATCCCAGATGTCCTTATTCTTCAAGGACCGCAACTTCCCCCCTGCAGTGGTCGAGAATGCCTCGACCGAGTCTCTCGCATTTCCCGCAACTCATCCCTCACACCCCACCTCCGCAATAACCGCCAAAAGAGAATCCCTCTAGTTCTCACAAACCACCCCACCAACCTCTGGATATAACGCATCATCCTCCGACACTTCCGCCATCTACAATCCAAACCCACCACTAAAGACATTTTTCCATCCCCACCCTTGTCTGCCTTCCGGAGAGACCGCTCTCTCCGCGACCCCTTGTCCATTCCACATTCCCCTCCAACCCCACCACACCCAGCACATTCCCCTGCAACTGCAGTAAGTGCTAACCTGACCTCACACCTCCTCCTTCACCCCCATCCCAGGACCCAAGAAGACTTTCCACATCAAGCAGATGTCCACCTGCACATCCGCAAATGTGGTATACTGCATCCGCTGTACCCGATGTGGCTTCATCTACATTGCGGAAACCAAGCGGAGGCTTGGTGACCGCTTTGCAGAACACCTACGCTTGGTTCGCAATAAACAACTGCACCTCCCAGTCATGAACCATTTCAACTCACCCTCCCATTCCGCGGATGATACGTCCATCCTGGGTCTCCTGCAGTGCCATAATGATGCCACCCATAGGTTGCAGGAACAGCAACTCATATTCTGCTTGGGAACCCTGCAGCCCAATGGTATCAATGTGGATTTCACAAGCTTCAAAATCTCTCCTTCCCCCACTGCATCGCAAAACCAGCCCAGCTCGCCCCGCCTCCCTAACCTGTTCTTCCTGTCACCTATCCCCTCCTCCCACCTCAAGCTGCACCTCCATTTCCAACCTTCTAACCTCATCCCGCCCCCTTGTCCTGTCCGCCCTCCCCAGGCTGACCTATCCCCTCCCTACCTCCCCACCCATACTCTCCTCTCCACCTATCTTCTCCTCTATCCATCTTCGGTCTACGTCTCCCTCTCTCCCTATTTATTCCAGAACCCTCTCCGCATCCCACTTTTCTGATGAAAGGTCTAGGCCCGAAACATCAGGTTTTGGGCTCCTAAGATGCTGTGTTCATCCAGCTCCACACTTTGTTATCTCTGATTCTCCAGCATCTTCAGTTCCCATTATCTCTGACCATGTTGAGAGTATGCTTTGTTCTTTAGACTTAAACACTGTGCGTCAACAGAGTAATTATTTATAAGCAGTTTATGAACAATCCTGTTCTAGATCTCTGTGCTCTTTCATGGCTGTACGTTTTTTTAATGCCTGAGTCAATAATGATCATCAGCTGTAAATTCCTTTTTAAATGTAAGACTACAGTTCTTCACTGCTTTCGGACTTTCATTAAGACTCACTGATGAGAAGTCAGGAAATCTCAATACAATTTCCTAGCTAGTTCACAAATTATTTTAAATGATTTCCCTCCTCAGTGTGAACATCACAAGAGCATCAGCTTCATCATTCTATAGTTTGAATTTCTGTCCCAGAACCCAATTTCTTCCTGATAGCTGCACCATGTCAACATTAATCGCAGCCAATTGTATGGTGTTAAACCATTGTCGTCTTCTGCTTACTTTGATCAGCCCGGTATGCCCTGTTGGGTTTTTCTTTGACCCCTGAGGTTAGGTTCTGCCACCAGATTAAATTCAGTTTTAATTCATTTCCAGATCCTCTTAACTCTTTGAGTCAATCTGAGATTTCAATGTTTGAGGCTAATCTTCTGACTCTTTGGCCACTTATTGAGTCAAACCATTCTTTGCATCAGATTCAGCAGCAGACATATGTTATTTCCAAGTCCTTTGATGCTGCTGCTAAATCCTTATCTTTAAGAACTTCAATGGATTTTGTGGAAATATCTAGAGGCATTACCATATATCCAGTTGGATTACTCCCTAAAATAACATCTAAAGCATTCATATGCATTTTTATACCACTCCAATAATAACAGAACCACTGATTAAAGGATGTTTTAGTTTCACTCTCCACAGTGGAAAGGTAATCAGTTACCATCAATGACATGCACTTTTCTGTTAGCAAACTTTCTTGAGATAAATTTACGCCTTTTGCTAGCATCAGGGATTGAGTTGACCCCAGTCTCTTAGACTAACCAACTTTCTGGCTCTTTTATTGCTTCACGTTCAACTTAAAAAAACACTCAAATATAATTTATATCTGCAATATGTGCTTTGGATACTTACTTACTTACATGCCCACATTCTCCACTATGACTTAGGCAGCACAGTGGTACAGTGGTTAGCACTGCTGCCTCACAATGCTAGGGACCCAGATTCAGTTCCACCCTCAGGTGACTGTCTGTGTGGAGTGTTCACATTCTCCCCTTGTCTGCGTGGTTTTCCTACGGGTGCTCCAGTTTCCTCCCACAGTCCAAAGTTGTGCAGGTTACGGTGGATTGGCCATGCTAAATTGCCTATAGTATTCAGGAATGTGTAGATTAGGTGGGTTACAGGGGGATGGGTCTGAGGGTCAGTGTGGGCTTGTTGGGCTGAAGGGCCTATTTCCACACTGTGGGAATTCTATGATCTAGATGGCATTGCGTTGTCACAAGCTTCACTTGTACTGCATTATCTGGAGAAAAAATAAACACCACCAAAAAATAACACATAGAACATAGAACAATACAGCGCAGAACAGGCCTTTCGGACCTCGATGTTGCACCGACCTGCGAACTAATCTAAGCCCCTCCCCCTACACTAACCCCTACACTGGCTTTGCTTTTAGTTTCCAGTGATTTGCTTATGTATCCCCTATTCTACGACAATAATGACATGTTGCTTCCTGTAAATCATACTGAACTCCTACAACATCTGACTACTCTGAAGGGAATCTCTCTCTCATTTCTGCTATCCCGTTAATATTACTTGTGCCCTCTGTTTATTATCTTTTCTCTTATTTCTCAGTTTCTCTGTCAGTTTTCATTAAAGTTTTGCTGTTACCTTTGTGTCCATAACTGTCCTACAGAACAGCAGCATCCCTTCGCTTAGATACTCTATGATGTTCTCAGTGGGAACATATTGTTAAAGGAACACTGATTGAAAATCTTCATGACAATGATTCTTTAAGGTTTTCAGAATCTTGCTCCAGTTTCTTAGTTGTTTTACATAGATCAAATGCAACCTGCTCTCTGTAACAAATTCCACAGAAGGTTGTTTCTGTCTCTTCTTTTAACTTTTAAACTTTTGTATATAAATCCAAGGACTAATCCATTTTCATGAAGTACAGAAATCTTAATAATAGTGTAATCTGCAACCTGAAAGAGTGAAATAAACCTCCTTAGTATTTACAAATGAAACACTGCAATAAAATTGCCCAAATTTCTCTTGGTCATTGCAATTTCATAACTATTCTCTCTACTGAGGCCGTAAGATGCCATTACTCTAACTTTAGGCGCGAACCAAATAATCCTCATCAAATCAAAACCAGGGCTTGAACTGTACAACACCCCTAACTTTCTAATCAGCTTATTTGTGTTTGATATAATAAAGCATGTGGGCAGACCCTGATTTCCCTATGTACTGATTGGAACCATCAGGTGGATCTCATTGACTATGAGACCCCTGATTGAAGATGTCAACCTGGACCAATCAGTGAGCCCTGGCTGACAGATATAAACAGGGGACTCAGGAGGCCTCCTCAGTTGAGGAGCTGTCTTTGAGCTGGCTTTTCACAGGCCATGTAAATAAAGGGTGACTTGGTGACAGGGTACTGACCTTGGTGTAGTTAGTTTATCCATCCATCCATCCATCCATCCATCATAATGGGGAATGGGAAGACCAATGACAGCCTGTTCAGACTAAGGCCTCATGAGGTGTTTAAATGGCCAGTGAAATATCATTTCAAGACCTCAATCTACCTCCATCATGACTTTACTGTCTGCTGGGGATGGAAGGGCCATGTCGAGCTACTTGACAACCTTGCCCACTAGTGGGGGCATTGTAATTGGGCAGTATCGGGGTTAGCACCTCTGTAGGAGAGTCAGCTGTGCCCATAAGGGACCCTTTAAACAGAAATTTGGTGACATGAACAGTCCCCTCTCATCTGTTTTCTAAGTACACCTCCTGTGACTTCCTGTTGGAATGGCATCAAGAGCAGTCATGGGGACATGCATTGACTGGGCCATCTCATTTGGTCAGAAGAAGGAATCTGAGTGACTGTTTTCAGGATAGAGAATGGGGACTCAATTACGTTTGTTTCTGAAAATCATTCCATTAAAAAAATACATAAAATATCATAAAATATTATAAGATATAAACCATTTGGAGTAATGCTTGTTAGGTATTTCAGGATAATGATGACATTCCTAGATTCATAGAATTACTTCCATCCTATATCATGTCCTAACCAACTATAAATAGAAACTAAATATCAGCTATCTCTATGGTTACATGCTCATTACAAAGCATCATTCTCTTTTCTAAGTACTACTTGGTTTATCTCTGCTCTTAAATAGTTGCATTTACAATGAGTACACTATCCTGCTCAGTGCAGAGGTATAGTTTATACGATATGTTGACATGTGTGAAAACGTTTGGCGTTAATGAAGAATTATGCTTCATAATAAAATCTGAATTGGTTGACTTGCTTTTCAGGGTTGTCCGCGATTCCAATACTGAAGGCATTGTCAGTGTTATAAATGATTAATTGTACAGAACCATATACTCTAAACTGGAAATATCTTAATCATATTGAAAGAAAATCAGAACCCACGCTTGATGCAAATAATTACAGTGCTGTGTTTTTGAAAGTCTCCAGCTATAGACTTCATGATGTTTTGGATGTAAAGGATTTACAATGGATGTGCAGTTGCTGATTAGGTCAATAATGAGATGAGTAAATACCTCTGTTATACTAAGAAGTGGAAGAGCAGGAGGAGGTGGGTGTCCTGGAATTGGTTAGAGAGAAGGCACATACAGTCAGACTTCACAGAGGTGTCTTTTTGCCATATGCTCATACCTACTCACTGGGGTCTGCTCATGAAGAAAGTCTAAATGAGTTTTTTCTGATAAATGAATGTCTCACAAAGTTGCACTTGAACCCTCCCCTTGAATCTACTATGGCACATTGCTGTAATAAAATCACATGCACCACGAAGGCAGCTTTACCTAGTGCAGATCAGGTCACCGCTGTCTTGATTTTCTTCAGCCCCTTTGGATCCTTCCAAGCAGCAATAGGTTCTTTTTGCCGCTTTAATCAAACAGCTGCTCACCTTTTTATCGGGCAAGTCATCCAACTCAACTCAAGAGGTGCTATATTTGATATGCTTCACCCATTCAGCACAAGAAGCAGCAGCTGTCTGGAACTGTAACCATGTTGTCTAGCATTCAGTCAAATCTCTTCACTGAGGTATGAAACCAAGGTTCCACCTGCTCTCTTAGATAGAGATAACAAATCCAAAGCAATATTCAGCAAGGAGCAAGGCAGTCCTGCTGAGTGTCCTCGCCAATACTTATCCTACCCGAAGAAAACAGATTTTTGTGGTCATGATTTCAATGCTGCTGTGGAACCATGCTGTGAACATCTTGATTGTTATGTTCCCTACATGAGAAGTAGCTGCATTTTTGTCAGTACACCAAAGGCTGCAAAGTGCTTTGGGATGTGCTGAGATCAGGAAATGCACAAAACAAATGTGAATCCGATACTTATTCTTTCCTTAATGCTGCATTTTACTTTCATTTGATCTCTGTCCTTGGACAATGGAGAATTTTAACGGCAATAACTGAGATGACAGCATCTTGTGTCCCTCAGTCTTCCTGACACATTGTCATAAATTTCACTATCTAGGATTTCTCAGGATTAAAAACATCACTGTCAATTCCTCAGTAGTTGGCATCACTTGCACTCAGCTTATTCAGTAAACATAGAAGATAGGGACAGGAGTAGGCCATTGTGCCCCTCAAGCCTGTTTCTTCAATCAAGATGATCATGGCTGATCATCGAGCTCGATTCCCTAATCCCACATTCCCCTCACATCACTTGATCCCTTTAGCCGTCACAGCTGTATCTACCTACTTCTTGAAAACACAATGTTTGTCTTTAACCACTTTGCTGTAGTGAATTCCTCAGGTTCACCACTCTCTGGGCGAAGAAATTTCTCCTCATCTCAGTCATAAACAGTTTACACTTCATCCTTAACAATGACCCCTTGTTCTGGACTTGCCCTCACACGAGGAACATCCTTTCTGCATCCTGTCCAATCTTGTTCAAATTTTATAGGTTTCTATGAGATCCCCCTCATTCTTCTAAACCCAACGTATGTAATCCTAACTAATTCAATCTCTCCTCATACATCAGTCCTGCCAAATCAGGAATCAGTCTGGTAAACCTTTGTTGTACTCCCTTTATAGCAAGAACATCCTTCCTCAGATAAGGAGACTGAAATTGTACAGCAATATTCCTGCTGTCGCCCCACGAACGTCCTGAATAGTTGCAGCAAGGCATCCTTGTTCCTGTATCTGAATCTTAACGTAGCTTCCCTTTGATGGTACCTGTATACAGAGAGTGAAAATTCCTTCTTTTGAGCGCAGAGGTGATGTATGACCCAGTCTCTCCCATGCTAATTCTGAACAAAATGGGCAAAATATAAATAGTGCCCTCACCTCATTTGTTGGGTGACAGATTGTGGGCAGAATTACTCTCTCTGTAACATTGCTGAGTGACCCGCAGACATTGCAAGAGGCTGACTAGCTTTTTGTTCCTTTTCTTTTGGGACATGGGCATCGCTGGCTGGGCCAACATTTATTGCCCATCCCTAGTTCTCCTCAAGAAGGAGGTGGGAAGCTGAAATAAGGCAGCCCGTCCTCTCTGAGGCAGAGTCCTTTCAAAACAGAAGCTGCACTGATGATCTGCTGACAGTTGAGCCATTGCTGTGGAGCAGTCAGGATCAAGGAAGGTCCTGCACTGCATCAGGGAAAGGGTTCCCAGCTTCTGTAACTGGGGAAAAAGAAACATCCAGATAAGGAACTGGAACAGGGAGCTTGGGCACTTCATGTACAAAGCATCACCTCAATAATGTAGTAACAGGACAGGATAAAGTTTAAGCTCTGTACTCAGGTAATAAAGATGAATGAACACAGCTATATTCCTACCTAGTCTCACACTGCGCTCCTCTCCACTTTCACAGCAACGTGTGCTAAACACTGACAGCAGCACACCCTGACAAACAGAGCTCACCCTTAGCAACTATATGTTCCATTTCACCCACACACATATCTTTTATATACTCAAAAACAGAAATTATTGGAAAACCTCAGCCAATCTGAGAGCAGACAGAAAACAGAGTTAATGTTTCTGGTCCAGTGACCCTTCTAAATTGGAGGGCAAATTACATCAGTGTTAGGCAAGAGCTAGGGAAGGTTAATTGGTTGGAGCTGTTATCAGGCAAGTTCACATTTGACATGTGGGAATTATTTAAAGACCTGTTGATGAGAGTTTAAGACTGGCATGTTCCACTAAGGAGGAAGGACAAGGATGGCAAGGTAAAGGACCTTGGATACAGAGGGAGTTTATGAATTTAGTTAAAAAGAAGCATTTGTAAAGTTTGGGAAGCAAAAATCAGACGGGGCCTATGAGAAATATAATGAAAGCAGGAAAAAACTCATGCGACAAGTTAGGAGAGCAAGGGGGGGGGGGGGTCCATGAAATGACTTTGGCAAGTAGGCTTAAAGAATATCCCAAGACATTCCATAGATATATTAAAAATAAGAAGATAATAGGGAGAAGGTAGGACCACTCAAGGATAAAGGTGGGAAATTGTGCTTGGAGGCAGAGGATGTGGGAGAGGTTCTAAAGGCGTACCTTGCGTCAGTATTCACACAGGAGAAGGACGTGGAGGATAGTGAGATTAGTATGGAGCATGCTGATATGCTACAACATTTTAAGATCAAGACAGAAGTGATGTTGGGTCTCTTGAAGAGCATTAAGGTGGATAAGTCCCCAGGGCCTGATGGTACCTTCCTTGAGTTACAGAGAGAGGAAAAAGAGGAGATTTCTGGGGCCTTGACCAAGACCTTTGTATCCTCACTAGTCACTGGAGACGTCCCGGAGGACTGACAAGTAGCTAATGTTGTCCCTCTGTTCAAGAAGGGAAACAGGGATAATCCAGGAAACTACAGACTGGTGAGTCTCACATTACTGGTTGAGAAGCTATTGGACAGAGTTCTTAGGGACAGGATTCACATGCATTTGGAAAAGCATGGCCTAATGAGGGACAGTCAGCATGGCTTTGTGCAAGGCAGATCATGTCTTATTAACTTGATTTAATTTTTTGATGAGGTGACAAAGGTGATTAATGAGGGTAGAGCAGTGGATATTGTTTACATGGAATTTAGTAAGGCTTTCGACAAGGTCCCTCATAGTTGGCTCGTCCAGAAGATTTAAATGATTGGGATCTACGGTGACATGGCCAGATTTGGCTTGGCCATAGAAGGCAGAGGGTAGTGGTGGAAGGCTGTTTTTCAGCCTAGAAGCCTGTGACTAGTGGTGTTCCATAGGGATCCATACTGGGACCTCTGCTGTTTGTGCTGTGTATAAATGACTTGGCTGGAAACATGATGGGCGTGTTAGTAAGTTTGCAGACAATACAAAGATGAGTGGAATTGTGGATAGTGGAGAAGGTTGTCAAAGGATACAATGGGATATAGATTAGTTGCAGATATGGGCGGAGAAATGGCAGATAGAGTTTAATCTGGGTAAGTGTGAGGTGCTGCATTTTAGGATATCAAATGTTAAGGAAGAGTATACAGTTAGTGTAGGGACCCAAACAGCTTTGATTTACAGAAAGATCTTGTGGTTCAAGTCCATAGCACCCTGAAAGTGGCCCACTCAAGTAGATAGAGTGGTGAGGAAGGCGTATGGCATGCTTGCCTTTATTGGTCGGGGAATTGAGTACAAGAGTCACAGGGTTATGTTGTAACTTTTTTAAGACTTTGGTTCAGCCACACTTAAAGTATTACATTCAATTCTGTTTGCTATATTACAAGAAGCATGTGGAGGCTTTGGAGAGCATGTACAATGGGTGGAGATGGAGCCCAGAGAGAGAGAAAAAAACATTTGGACAGACAAAGGAATGGGAAAAGGTCTGTCTGGGAGAATCAGTAGCTGCTAATGGGAATAGTTAGTGGCTGGCAATGGGATGTGGCACATGGTCGCAGTCCATGTGACAAGTCCTGGAGTTTGGGAGTAGGGGTAAGAATATGGGAGAAGTCACTCAGGCCCTAAAATTGTTGAATTCATTATTGATGCCTGATGACTGCAGAGTCCCCAGGTGGAAAATGGAGTGCTGTTCTACCAGCTTGCATTGAATTTTGCTGGAGCACTGCAGCAAGCCAGAGACAGAGATGTTGGCCAGAGAACAGGCTGATGTGTTAAAGTGGCAGGCAGCTGGAAGCCTAGGGTCTGCTTTGCATCAGAACGTAGGTGTTCTGCAAAGCAGCCACCCAGCCTATGCTTCATTTCCACAGCATAGAGGAAACCACATTGTGAGCAGATTGTGGGAAGTGCAGATAAAGTGGTACTTTATATGGAAGATACGCTTAGGCCCTTGGATACTGGGGAGGGAGGAGGTAAATAGGAAAGTATTACATTTCTGGTTACAGGGGTGGGTGCTGTGGGACTGTGGTAGTTTTCAGGAGTGGAGGAGGAGTGGACCAGCATATCCTGGAGGGCGGACAAGGTAGGGAGGGGAATATGCATCTGGTGGTGGTATCTCACTGGGGGTGGCAGAAAAGGTGGCTGATGATCTTCTGGACGTGGAGGCTGGTGGAACGATAGGTGAGGACAAGGGGAAAGCTATTGCTGTTGCGGGAGGGAAGAGAAGGGCTGGGAGAGATAGGTCAGAGCCGCTGACGGCCCTGTCGACAGTGGTGCTGGGGAAACGTCATTTGAGGAAAAAGATGGGCAATTCGGAGGCCACCCCTGTGGAGAACATTAGAGATCCTCAGAACAAATGTGGTTGAGTTGGAACATCTGGGAGAGTGGAATAGAGTTTTTACAGGAAGCAGTGTGTGAGGATGTAGAATGAAGGTAACTGTGAGAATCAATGAGTTTGAAGTGGATATTGGTGGTCAGCCTATCCCCAGAAATAGCAACAAAGATGTCAAGGGCTCCTCTTTCATGTCAGACACAGCTCTCTAGGCCTTTGCAAGCCCACAACTATTCTGCTGCGGCAAACCAAACAGTGATTGAAATTCTGTCCTCTCTCTTGCAGGTATTTTTAAAAGTTGGAACAATTGAAACAGCCTGAATGGGTAGGCTCAGGCTCCCAAAGAGCTAGGATTTTAGTTTAGTTTTCACTAGATGTTAGGGTTGTGAAAACTGCTACTTCTCTCTCTCTCTTTCTCCCTTTGGCTCCCTCTCTCTCTGCTACACATTAAAGCTTGGTTCTCTTCCTGCTGCTGGGATCTCATTAGAGACAATTTATGTTACTAAATTTCCCTTTGCTGAGGATGTGCTTATGGGATGTTGCTATATTGGAACAGTTAATGTGCAGCTTATTATTTTAAGTATTTTGATAGCTAGAGTTAAGTCAATTATTTTTTATTTTATTTGCATTTTAACTATAATCTATAAATAATGTGTTTTGCTTCAAGCCTGACAGATTCACCATATGAATCGCATCCAGAATGCAACAACTGTGTCTTCCTAGGAGAAAATCCAAGGAAAGCGATGGACCCGAGCAGTGTCCCCGGCCGAGCACTCAGATCCTGTACAGGCCAACTGGTGGGCATATTCCCTGACATCTTCAGCCTCTCCCTCCCACAGCCAAAGTCCCCACATGCTTCAAGAAGACCACCATCATCGCAGTGCCAAAGAAAGCACATGCACTATGCCTTAATGACTACCGCCCAGGGGCTCTAACTTCAATAATCATGAAGTGATTCAAGAGGCTGGTCTTGACCCACATTTACTCCAGTCTCCCAGCCTGCCTTGATCCTGTACAATTTGCCTCCCGACATAACAGGTCCACAGAGGATGCCATATCCCTTGCCTTGCACTAGTCCCTGCAACATCTGGACCAAGACACCTATGTCAGATTCCTGCTGGTTGACTATGGCTCCGCCTTCAACACCATTATCCCCTCCAGATTGATCTTAAAACTGAGACACCTTGGTCTCGGCTCTGCCCCCTGCAACTGGATCCTCAGCTTTCTGATCCCTAGGCCGCAATCAGTGAGGATAGGTAACTGCACCTCCTTCACAATAACACTCAACAATGGAGCCCCAGAAAGATGCGTCCTCATCCCCCTATTGCATTCCCTGTACACCTACACTGTGTTGCCACATTCTGAATGAACGCCACCTACAAGTTCGCTGACAACATCACCATGTTAGGATGGATATCTAACAACGATGAGTCAGAATACAGGAAGGAGATAGAGGGCTTGGTGACATGTTGCAATGACAACAACCTCTCTGTCAATGTTGGCAAAACTAAAGAACTGATCATTGACTTCAGAAAGAAGGGAGGAGAACACTACCCCCATCTGTATCAATGCAACTGACATTGAGAGGGTGGAGAGTGTCAAGTTCCTTGGAGTAGTGATAATCAACAACCTGTCCTGGACTTCCCACATAGATGCGAAGGTCAAGAAGGCACAACAACACCCCTTCTTCGTCAGGCAGCTCAGGAAATTTGGCACATCCTTAAGGACCCTCACTAACTTTTACAGATGCACGATGGAAAGCATACTGTCCGGATGCATAATGGCCTGGTACGGCAACTGCTCTGCCCAGGGTCGTAAGAAACTACTGAAGATTATGTGCACAGCCCCGACAATTGTGGAAGCCAACCTCCAATCCATGGACTCCTTTTACACAGCTTGCTGCTTTAGGAGAGCTGCCAACATCATCAAAGACCCATCTCACCTCAGTAATGACCTCCTGCAAGTTCTTATGTCAGGCAGAAGATACAGAAGCTTGAACACAGGCACCAGCAGGTTCAGGAACAGCTTCTCCCCTGATCTTGCTAACATTGATCTCGCCTTGTGCACAATCTGTGTGGTGTAACCTGTATGCCTTACTGTGGCCAAGCTTTTTTCATTCTATGATCTGTGTGTCCTTGTTTACTATGATCTGCCTGTACTGCTGGGAAATGAAGCTTTTCACTGTACTAAGGGACACATGGCAATAAATCAAATCAAATCAATCAAACAATGCCTGGCACTTGCCTTTAAAATTAAAAAGTCAGGATCTAGACTATCTCTTTCACATGTTTTGACAGAGTTGGGTTTGGTCCATAACAACGACTATTAGACACTAGTTTCGAACCAGGGTTAGGATGTGGTGAATTATTGAGTAGACTGTACTGAAGCTGGTTAATAGGTTAGCCACAGAGTTATGGAGTTATACAGCACAGAAAAGGCCCTTTATCAATAATTACCACCAAAGACGGGCTAATCCCAATTTCCAGGACTTCTCCCATGTCCTTGAATGTTATGGTATTTCAAGTGCTCATCCAAATATAAATCAACTTGATAAAGTTCCCAGCTTCCACTATCTTCCCAGGCAGAGAATTCTAGATTCCAACCACCTGCTGAGTGAAAACACTTTTCCCAAAGCCCCTCTGAATTCCCTGCCCTTAACACTAAAACTGTATGATTGACTCCTCAGCCAAGTGGAACAACTTATTCACCCTATCCGTGCCCCTCACAATCTTACACTCCTCAATCATGTCTATGCTCTGTAGAAAATAATCCAAGCCTGTCTAGCTTCTCATTTATAGCTCCATCCCAGGTAATATCCTGATATACCTCCTGAGTATCCCTCTCTAGCGCTATCACATCCTTCCTGTAGTGAGGTGGCCAGAACTGCACACAGTATTCCACGTGTGGCCTGACCAACACCTGAACAACTCTAACATTACCTCCTACTCTCATACTCTATGCCATGGCTGATGAAAGCAAGAGTCCCATATGCCAACTTAACCATCCTATTCACGTGCTGTGCCAACTTCAGGGATCTATGAATAATTACCTCAAGATTCCTCTGTTCCTCTAAACTACTCAATGTGCTGAAATTCATTAAATACTTCCTCAGCTGGTTTCTTCTTCCAAAGTGCATCACCTCGCACTTATCGGGGTCAAATACCATCTGTCTTTGCTCTACCCATCTGACCAACCCATGTGTATCTTCCCATAACCTACAATCATCTTCTTCACTATTAACCATCCAACCAATCTTGGTTTCATCTGCAAACTTTGCAAACATGCAAACTCCCTGGAGGATGAGATCATAGGGAGTTCTGAATAAAATCTTACTGGGATGGAATACAGGAATATTCTGGAGTTGGTATCTGCATTACTGACTCGTCATACAGCCTTCTCTCATTGGCAAGGAATATGTAGGAGCCCAAATTCACTGTGACGTGGACTAATGTACAGAGATTATAGCCTTTTACACAGTGATGGGTGTAGTAGTCACGGATAGCTGTAACTATCTGGTGTTCAACTGTGGTTGCACGTCAACAGTTTCTGGAACAGATCAGCCAAAATGTCATTTTGATTCACTCAGTAATGAGGGAGGCAAGACATTATGTCAGGGAGTACACAAGTTCCTACTTGGTTTGTGGACCACAATGCATTGAGGTCATAAAAACAATTGATAATTCTATGCAAAATAGTTGCAACAAGCCATTTTATTGGAATTGATATAGTCTGTAGAGCATTTCCTTTGATGATAAGTACACATTTTCCAAAAAGTCACAAACAAACCTGGACTTTGGGAATGATAAAACAATTGCTATTCATAAGTCTGGGTGACTGCAGCTCCACAGTATCCCCTTAACAAGCACTAATGGGCCGATTTTTACCGAACACTTGGCTCAGTGTCACTTTTGGGGACATTCATGGAGAGATCCAACAAGTTATTGCACACAACTCGTCACTCCCCACTTTATTCGTATGCAACACACTTAGACTATCTGACATTTCCCAGTCACAGAAACAGTCTGCATTGCCAGAAAGCCCTTCCCAGGCAGAGAATTCTAGATTCCAAAAAATCAGCTGTGCACCACATCACAGCTTCTAACCGTAAACAGCCCATCCCAGGACATAGGGTAGCAGGCAAGTGAGGAAGAAAGGTTCTGAGGGCACATTGATGACTTCATTAGCAATAAAATCTCACATGTGTAAGTGTGTTGCCTCTTTACATCAACACCTCTCTGATTGGCTGTCTTTGTAACTGCTGTTTAGAAGAATGAAGCTTGAGAAGGTACCTCTCCTTAGCACCACTACATGTTGGAGGCCTATCTGAAAGGGTGTACACTCCTCCAAACACCCAGTAAAACACACCCTTTCTTCGGTTTTGGAAAGATTTCAATAGCTTAAAATTTTACTTTTGTCGAAAAATGGAAAAAGTAAATAAAATAAACAAAAAAGGCTGATTTTGTTGCTGGGAATAAATAAATGTTGCTGAAGCTGGTGAAAACCAAACTATTTATTCTCACCAGACACATTTCACTCGATTGAATGATTCAAGTTTGATTGCAGATTTTATTAGGAAACTGATCTACTTTTACAAAATTAAGTTATTATTTTGTTCTCTGAAATTTTGGATGGAAGTGTAAGATTGTTTTCCTCCAGCTCCACTTATTTGATGAAAACATCTGCACATCTTTCAAACAGCGACAAACTTAGTCAATGAATGATCCCAGCGCCCAGATCACATCCCCAGAACAGAGTGTCAATGAAGTCCTGTCTGGCTTGCTGTACCCCATGCTGTGCCACTCTGCCACACCAAGGGTGGTGTTCCTCCTTCTCAATGCCCTCATCGTCACTTTGTCTGGAGTGTACGGCAAACACGCACACACACACACACGCACACACACATACGCACACGCACACCTCCCCAGTTGGTCTGAGTCTCACAACTTGATCTTCAGGTAGTCTATTATCTGCCAAGCCCCTACGCCTCTAAGCCAAAGAAAGTCCATGGCCCTTTCAAGGAGACCCTCGGCAGATCCCACCTACCCCAGTGCTGCTGCAGAACCTGGGTGACACTGGATGTAATCATGGAATCGTATACCAAAATTGCCCGTAGTGATCAGGGATGTATAAATTAGGTGGTTTATGGGGAATGGGTCTAGGTGGGATGCTCTGAGGGCCAGTGTGGACTGGTTGGGCTAAAGGGCCTGTTTCCACACTGTAAGGATTCAATGATGTGGAAATCTCTACATTGTGGAAGCAGATCATTCGGCCCATTGAGTCAACATTGACCCTCTGAAGAGCATCCTCCACCTCTCAACCGTGCAGAATCACTGCACTATCCTAACCCTGTAACCCTGCATTTCCTATGGCTGATCCACCCAGCCTGCACATCCCTGGACACTATGGGAATCCAAACTGCACATCTGTGGACTGTGGAACTCTGAGAACCCGGAGGAAAAATCCGCATAAACGTGGGCGGAATGTGCAAACTCCACACAACAGTCCCCAAAGGTGGAATTGAACCCAGCTCCCCAGTCCTGTAAGGCAGCAGCGTTAACCATTGAGACACCAACACGTGTATTTGGGAAACTATCGAATGTCAATGTACACTTTGTAGAACTTTCCAATTACCTCAACATCATCAGTGTCTCAGCTCACTGTGGACTGTTGTGTGTTTATTGCTGCACCAGATAACTTTCACTGTCTTCAGTACATAACAGGGCATGCCATTCAGAATCAGTGTAGTATGGACCATCCAGGAAGACGTCAGTGGTGAGTAGCACAGCAGGCTACCTGTGTGATCTCTTTAGGGCTCTCAATGCAGCATTGCAGTACTGAGCATCACTAACAGAAACAGTGATATCAATGGCACTCTGCAACTGAGGGACATTGAATTCTTTCTTTCTCTCTCTTCCCGTTTGATGAGAAAACCTGTCTGATCAGAGACTTCATTGTATCATGCACCAACACGTTGTTGATGGATGCATTGAACAAATTTGACAAATGAAAATAATTAACCATATAAATATACAGTAATATGGTCATCTTTACAATCACTGACAAGACTATTTACCCAGTCAATTGCCAACAACAACTTTATAAGTCTGAACACTTTTGTTAATCACTGATAATCAGTGTAATCTGGATCAGAATGTTGCAATCTGTATATCATCCCACTGTTATCTATGGATTAGACTGTTCCATTCTGTGCTTGCTTATATCCTCATCATCCTTCTGCTCAAAATACACAAACAACAGAACTCCCTTCTAAAATCCTTCTGCTTCATCTCCTCTCTACTCGCTACCAAATGCTTATCAAAATATTCACTTTCCATTGCATTTGCCACTCTGTCTCTTAATCCTTTTCTTCTTCAGTTCTGCATTAGGACAATAAAAGGTCATTTTATCCCTTGACGATAGGTGAATATAGGTGACATTGATACGTGCATGCTACACATCTCTCCAGGCTATGCCCTCTGTTGAAATCAAAAATGGAGTTTTAGGAATTTCAGCACCAAGGTTTAAGAAATATCCTTGAAGACAAGACAATATGGAATAGGAAAGAAAAGCATAAAAATAGTCATGAAGTTAGCACTGTGTTTGGAATCTGCCAGAGAATCTAATTTTTGGAAGATTGTGTCATATGGTCTCCATTCTTCCTGAGTCAGAAGAAATTAAGACTGACATGTGAAGAAGGGAAAGTAGTGATCACTATAATTTGGAAGTTAGTTTGAGAAGTATTTGATTTTCCTGTCTCTTCAGGTTTCCAATGCTGGCTAGATATCATATATTCAAGGTACACGTTATGCTTCTTAACACATAATCTGAATCTTTCTATTGTATTATTGAAAGTTAATCATATGGCATATCTCATATGGCAAAACAATATTTTACTCTTGTTTCCAGTGAATGACTCATTGTCTCCACATTTGTGGAAAAACAATAATGACCTCATCTTCTCAGCAGATAATTAATTCTGATGTGAAAAACACGATGCTGAAGAATATCATTAAACACTTTCCAATAAATTCAATACAATGGGCAAATCATTAAATCTGTAGATCGGTAGAAGAAGGCAATTCTTTGCCCATTATAATAGTTAACTACAACGGTGGGAGCTGGGCTGGGTAAGGCAATAAAAGTATTTGTCAATAACTATCAGGATTATCAGTTGGAAACATTGGGATGTCAATGAATATTAGCAAGCCTCAGGTGAATGGACAAATATGAAGTGAGTTACAAAGATGTCAAATGCAATATGGGATATTGCTGGTATTCAGTCTCATATTGATATATTAAATGTACTTTATGGATATATGAATTGTTATCATTACCAAAGCCCCCAAATAAGACCTCCACTGACCAAAGATCAATGGAAACAGCCACAAAAATGCCATGGCTACTCGAGCAACCCAGAAGCTGGGTACTTTTCAGGTGAGCAGAACATTTCCTGAGTCCCAAAAGCCAGTCGTTATAAATCCCACTGTGGCTGATGTCCCATCACTGGGACTGAAAGCAGGAGGAGGCCTGACCACAGGAGATGGCCTAAGTACAAGAGGAGGCCAGACTACAGGAGGTGACCTGACTACAGGAGGAGGCCTGGTGACAGGAGGTGACCTGACTACAGTAGGAGGCCTGATGACAGGAGGAAGCCTGATGACAGGAGGAGGCCTGGTGACAGGAGGAAGCCTGATGATAGGAGGAGGCCTGGTGACAGGAGGAGGCCTGGACACAGGAGGAGGCCTGGTGACAGGAGGAGGCCTGGTGACAGGAGGAAGCCTGACGACAGGAGGAGGCCTGGCGACAGGAGGAAGCCTGATGACAGGAGGACGCCTGGTGACAGGAGGTGACCTGGCTTCAGGAGGTGGCCCAACCACAGGAGGAGGCCTGACTACAGGAGGAACCCTGGTGACAGGAGGAAGCCTGACTACATGAGGAAGCAGATGTACAGAAGTGTATTCCATCACAGTTTCGAGGAAGCAGATGTACAGAAGTGTATTCCATCACAGTTTCACAAATTGCATTGAAATTTACAGATCCAAATTTGCTACTTATACAATGTTGAATTGTAAGCAGGGTAGAAGGAAGCATAAACTTACAAAGAGTTTGTGAATTGACAAAACTGTGGAAAATGGATTTTAGCAGAGGCAAATCTTAATTGAAAAACCATGTGGTACAATGGGCTGCCAATGAGGTAGAAGTTCCGAATTCAATTGCCACTCCTGGACTTGATCACCAAGAAAGATGTCTTCATAACACAGCTAAGCAGGTCACGCATTAACTTGTAAATCCTTCCAGTACAGGCCAAATGCATGTTTTAAAAGCAGAAGAGATTCCTGGTCAGTCATATGGTGGAAAAAAAATCAAAGCCCCTGCCATACGTCTACCATATCTCTCCATAGTTCCCAAAGCATCTCAATGCCTACAGGAGGGCATTCAGCTAATGGTGAGTATGGATCAGACTGGTGCCAACTGCACTACTGGTAGAAATCATCGCACTAAGGGTTTGTTTTGCAATCATACAGGGAACTGCAGAAGAAAAATAAGAAATGTTAAGTTCATAATATTTGAAATTCATGCTTCAGGCTCGATCTTTCTGCTAGGCTTCCTGAGGAGTGTTGTTGCTTTTCTCCGCATCGTGTTGGAAAGATCTTGACTGTTTTTCAACAGAGTGGACAGTTAGAGTAGCTATTGAATAACACAAGCTCCCAGATGCTCCTCTACATTGTGGAGAACTTCTTTTTTCTTGTGAATATGTTGTTGCTGTTGCTTTATCAGCTGAGAGCTTCAGCACATGCTTATAACTTTTTTGAATTAGATTATCTTCATTTTACTGTTGCTCTGTCATAGTAAGACTTATATCACTTTTCTGTCCCCAGATTATTGAGATTCTGTGAAGCCTGCTAATGCAGCCACATTCCATGGACTTTTTTTACCATTGAACAATACAACTCGAGAAGTTACATTCATTTGGGCTCAAAGCATACATTAAAGCTTTTGAAATTTCCGTAGTTTGTTTCTTTTTCTCAGCCTAGTAGAGACTTAAGGTGGAATACACATTGTAACAGATGAAAATATTTCAGGTTGAAACTTTCTTGTGCTTATTTTTATTGAATTGGCTAAGATGAATGCTTACAGCTAGTGCCTTATATTGAATTAACATGACTACAGCAACCCATGAAGCGCAATTTGCATAGAATTGTATTTCTCTCACAAACAAGCAGCATCATTCCAGGAAACAAATGCACCATCAACTTCTTACAGGCAACAAGGAGTTGGTAATACGTGATGAGCAAGGCAATCAGCCCCTCTATTGTCACAACGAACTAGGGCAGATTGGTGTGCACACAGAAATTCTATCCTGGGTTGCCTTAAATCATTGCAAAGAGGAAAACATAGGGCTGAATCTTACATGCTGTTTTGGCTAAGTCTGAATTGTGGAACTTTGTTGTAGTAAGGCCAAGCATGTTTCAAGTATCTCACCAAGCTCACCTTGTCAATTACCCACTAGACATCTGAGGCATTTCTCGCATCCATCGTCATCCCATCTTAACATGCGCCGATCCTGAAACACCTTGCCACTGACAGGTTATTCCGAATTCACCAATATCCCTCGCCTGTGCACCATCTCTAACAGTTCATTGTGAGCCCGAACAAGTACTGTTAATGCTGTTCTGCACGGTTCCTGATATTTACCTCGAACATGGCAGATGGTGAGAGGAGGTGGGTGGGGGCGGTGGGGGATGTAGTTGCTCTGCTGTGTGGTCAAGGACCTGGAGATCCTGCTGGGGAGGCATGGATTGTCCTTTACCCCTAAGACCAGTAGTGGATGCCAGGACCCCAGACAATGTCCAGCTTGGTCTGAGGTTGTTACCCAGGTTAAAACATTTTCATTCACCTGGAGAGATGTCTAGTTTCGTAGTAAGAAGGTCAATGTTGTTCTCCACTCTGCTAGCATAAGCCTTCCCTCTGATACCTCACATTCACTCTCTCTATTTCTGTCCCCAGTCCACCCAAGGTTCATGCTCTACTTCTCTCATTATTTTCTGAAATACCTACCACTCTCGTTGTCACCTACCCAGACCACAATACTGTTACCACTGAATGGCATCTGTGCTGCCGACCTACTTAGTCATTCAGGACACCTCCCCACCAGCTTGAAAAGGTGCCATCCCTTCCATCTTCCATAAGACTGGTCTCTCTTTCATTCCATGAGGAGAACAGGCCATGATAGGGTACAAAGAGTCAAGATGTGTGTGGTGCTGCCTATCTTTTTTTTAAGATTAGATTTCCTACAGTGTGGAAACAGGCCCTTTGGCCCAACAAGTCCACACCGCCCCTTGAAGCATCCCACCCAGACCCATCCCCCTATAACCTACACACCCCTGAACACTACGGGCAATTTAGCATGGCCGATCCACCTAGCCTGCACATCTTTGGGCTGTGGGAGGAAACGGAAGCACCCAGAGGAAACCCACGCAGACATGGGGGGAACGTGCAAACTCCACACAGACAGTTGCCCGAGGCTGGCATCGAACCCAGGTCCCTGACGCTGTGAGGCTGCATCGCCAACCACTGAACCACCGAGCCGCCCTTTTGCTTCCTCACCGTTTATGAGGATTGGACCCTGACTTTGACCAACCCAAGCCAGATCTGGATTGATAACAGAGGTTACCCTTGACTCACTGAGCCAGGATTGTCTAAGTAAAGGCTTTTCTGTTTGACTGGACTGAGGCCTGATAAAAACTGTGACAAGCTTCCTGGTTTTATGTCTG
Organism: Stegostoma tigrinum; assembly: GCF_030684315.1. Taxonomy (NCBI): domain Eukaryota; kingdom Metazoa; phylum Chordata; class Chondrichthyes; order Orectolobiformes; family Stegostomatidae; genus Stegostoma; species Stegostoma tigrinum. Next base: position 35,484,383 of record NC_081358.1, on the reverse strand, counting down.
TACTAAATAACACAGGATAGAGCAGTAATATGATCCTGGTGTTTCAGGCTGAAGGAGCAAAGTGCTAAAAGACAAGGCAGTGCAAGGCAGAGATGTTGTGAGTATCCAGGTAGAGCTGAGTGAAGGTTGCCACGACGGCGAATGAAGTAGCTTGTGATAGGGGTAGGGCTAGGGTTAGGGTGGGGGTGAGGGTTAGAGATTGAGATTGTTGATGCAGCTGAAGTGTAATGCAGAAACATCCTGTAAATGGAGCATATTGGATACCAATGCCTGTGCACATGGGATTGTATGACCTATGCCCACGGAGCGTGCCTGAGATGTTGGTGCCAAGTGGGCAGCTACAGAGCTCATTTAGAGTGAGAGATGAGTTGAATCCACTAGGTGCTCACTTTGGTGACTTTTCCTAAAGATCAGCTGGTGTGGCGAGTTTGGTCATATGGGGCGCTGAATATTAATGAGGCATGTTTGCCGCTTGCAAAGTGTTTACCAAATGTTAATCCCCTCAATTGGCATCTTGCCACTGCTTAGCAAGAATCTTATCATGCCATTTGTGAAAAACATAAATGATTATGTGAGTTGGTCCTGACATCGAAATGGTTGTTCCACAATTATTGTCACATGTGTCACCGTGAGTTATGTCACACAGACCCTATTACATCCTGCTCACAGCTTCAAAGGTGTGGAGGTGCCACATTGGACTGGAGTGAACAAAGTCAGAAGTGACATGACACAGCACTGCCCCTGTCAGCTAAAGAGACTTCACCTGACAATGGGGCTACACTCAAAGCTTGTGACTTCAAATAAACCTGTTGGACTATAATCTGATGTCACGTGACTTCTGACAGTTTCAAAGACAGGCCATAACTATCTTATAAACTTTTACATCGAAACAGAGAGGAGCTTCTGGTATCTGCAAATTTCAAATGGAAAAAGTGGTATTTGCCACTGAGAAACACTGAATTTAATATTCATTTGATATCTGTCATTTAATTTGACAGAAAAGGAAACAAGAAAAATGTGAATTTATTATTAATATTTTTAGTATTAGAGGAAAGGTTCTTTTCTTCAGAATCCTCCCCCACCCACATACGTGTTAGATCTGATATCACACAAATACTTCTGGTTCTGTAATTTGCATATATTATTCTCAACCTTACTCGTTCATTTCAAGTTTTGAAAATGATGAAAACTATCAGATAATTTCTAAGCAAATTGTTTCTTATCGGTATTTTCCTGGGGTTTAACAATGTTGGCAGAATCTGAAAGCCAACAAAATAAGATGCATAAGATAAAAGTTTCAGAAAATTGGTGCCGAGACTTTTAAAATTTGGATGAGAAAGTTAAATCAAAGAATAGAAGATGCATAGAGAGCGAAGCTGAGGAGTAAGATACTGTTTGTGTGATCTGTAACATTTCAAAATTAAAGTATCCAAATGAAGCAGCAACAGAAATGACTCACTAATCATGAACTCTGGCAACTTGTCATTGCATCAAAAAGTAATGCCAGCAAGCTGTCTTTTTGTGAACAAATCTACAATGTAATATTGAACCTGTGTGTTTTGTAGCAAACGCGTTTGGTTTCGGGTGATTAAAGAAAGAGATGCTCTGTTGATTTTACATTTTTTCTAACGTTTTCAGCTTTTTAAAAAACACATTCACAAGATGAGGGCATCACTGGCTAGGCCAGCATTCATGTCCATCCCTAATTGCTCAGAGGGCAGTTTAAGAGTCACTCACATTACTGTGTGTCTAGAGTCACATGTCAGCCAGACCAGATAGGGATGGCAGTTTCCTTCCCTGAAGGATATTAGTGAACCAGATGAGTTTTTCCCCAACAATTGATAATAACATCATGGTTATTGTTAAACTCTTATTCCAGAGTTTTATTGAATTCAAATTCCACCATCTGCTGTGGCACGATTCAAAATCAGGCACCTACGATTTTACCCGGGTCTCTGGACTAATAGTCTAGTGGTAATGTCACTGGACCATCACTTTCCCAATTCTCAGGAATTGATTCTTACACAGCTGCAGGAGAAGAAGTTTGTTATTTGATGAAAGGCAGGTAAGGTCACCTCCATCATTAGAGAGAGATGTCTGATGATGATTTAGTCCTGACCATTACCACACCTCATGGGTGGGGTGAGGTTTAGAAGCTAGGATCTTCTTCGTGGCTTAAGCCAGTGAAGGAATTGAACCCATGTTGTCAGTGTCACTGCAAACCAACCATCCAGCCATTGGACCTAAGCAATCCTCTTTCAATGAGTGTCTGTTAAGTAACTGCGGAATATTGTATTCCTAAGCTTCAACATAGCAATTGGTGGTAGGATTTGTCAGTCACTGATTAGGTCAGTGGTCAAGAGACTGTAGCTGTGAGTTAGGCAGATAAAGTGACCCGGAGGGAAGGAGTACAGGAGCGTCTGCAATTGTCCAACAGATTTGATGTTCTTTCAGCTTTTCTGGATGAGATTTGGGTCTCCAGGGTGATATGGAAATGGACGATGGTACAGGAAGCCATTCAAATTGGAGATAGAAGGCATTTTATGGTTATAGGGGATAGTAAAGCGAGGGGAACTGACACCACTCTCCACAGCAAATAGTGTAGAATGGAAAAGGCTGTGTTGCCTGTCTGTGTTGTTAATGTTTAAGACAACTGCTCAAAGAAAGTTATTAACATGGGAAATGATAAACAGACTGTAACAGGAAGGGATAGATACAAATGTAATAGCCAATTAACAGATAAGACTAAAATAAACAGAAAGTGTAAAAGGATAAAATGAAAGGCTCTGTACCTGAATGCACATACTTTTCAAAACAAAACACATGAAATGAGATTTCAAAAAAAATGATGGAGCACCATTTGGTAGCCATTAGACAATCCTTGCTGTAGGATATTGTGGGCTGGGACCTGAATATATAGGGGAAATCGACATTTGGGAATGACAGTAAACTAGGGAAAGATGGGTGTGTGCCTCTGTTACTTAGTTCTGGTATTAGCAAAATAGAGGAGGAGAACTCAAGTTCAGGAAACCAAAAAGGAAATACTTTTTTTTTCTGATGAAGGGTCTAGGCCCGAAACGTCAGATCTTGTGCTCCTAAGATGCTGCTTGGCCTGCTGTGTTCATCCAGCCCCACACTTTGTTATCTGTGGAAACAATTTGGATAGAAATGAAAAATAATAAAGGTAAGTCACTTGCGGTAATGACGTACAGGTCCCCTAACAGTAACCACATGGTAGGGATGAAACAAAATGGAAGAAATAATGAGAACTTGTCAGAAGAATGCAGCAAAAGCCATGTGAGATTTTAATCTACAGACTGGAAAAGTCAGATGGCCATAGATGGCCTAACTATGGAGTTCATAGAATGTTTTTGGCATAGTTTCTTAGAACGCCATGTTCTGGAGTGACTAGAGAGTGGGCTTTTTTGACCTGGTGTTGTGTAATAAGACAGGTTTAATTAATTATCTCATTGTGAAGGGCCCCTACAGTGCAGCAACCATAATATAGTTATAATTTATATTTACTTTGAGAGCAAGACTGTTTTTAACATTTAAATAAGGGGAATTGTGAGGGCATGAAAGCAGAGCTGGCTAAAGATAATTGACAAATTAGGTTAAAGGACAGGAGATTTAAGAGGATATTTTGGAATGCACAGAACAGATATACTCTGACAAGTAAGAAAATTCCTGAGGATAGACACACCATCCGTGTTAATTTGAAATGTGAATGATTGTCTCAAATTTAAAGTATAGAATTATGGTGAAACTGAATGCCAGTCAGAAGATTGGACAGATGATAAATAACAGCAAAGAATGACCAAAATATTTTAAAAGAGGAAAAGCATTCAAGAGAAGGCTAGACCGAAATATAAAAGCAGACAGGAAGTGTTTCTAAAAATCTTTAAAGAAGGAAAAGTTGGCAATGGGAGAGCTGGTCACATACAAAGTGAATCTGGGAAATTAATAATGAAAAGATAAAGAATTGGCAGAAGATTTGAAAATGTATTTTGCAGCTGTCACCAACATTGAAAACGTAAGCAATATCCCAGAAGCAGCAATGAATCAAGAAATGGAAGGCAATGTGGAACTCAGGAAAATCACCAGAGGCATACATAAAATTATGAAAGGCATGGATAGGATGGAGGGTCAGAGTCTTTTGCCCAGGGTGAAAATTCAAATACTAGGGGCCATTGGTTTAAGCTGAGAGGGGGAGCATTTAAAGGAGATGTGTGAATCAAGTACTATACTCAGAGTGAGGTAGGTACCTGGAATGCACTATCAGGAGAGTTGATTGAAGCAGATATGATAACAATGTTTAAGAGACATTTAAACAGACACATGAACAGTCAGGGAATTGTGGGATATGGACTTGATGTAGGCAAATGGGATTAGTTTAGAATGGCACCATAGTCAGTGCAGACATGGTGGGTCAAAGAGCCTGTTTCTCTGCTGTATTGCTCTATATTCTGTGTTCTATACTGAGTAAGTTATTAGAGCTACAGCTGACCAGCATCCAGTTACTGACAGACATTGTCCTGCAGTCTGAGAGGGAGTGGCTAGTGAGATAGTTGATGCTTTCATTTGGCTTTTTCAAAACTCTCTTGATTTGGGACCATCTCAGTAGATTGAAATATAACACCATGTAATAACATTACTCAAAAAGGGAGGGAGACAGGAAAGCAGGAAACTATACAGCTTAACAGGTGGCATAAGGAAGATATTAGAAGCTGTTTTTAAAAGTCATAACAGAATACTTCGTTCAAGATAATTAAGCAGTGTCAAAGTGAAATCATGATTGAACAATTTAGTAGAGTTCTTTGAGGAGTTAACAAGTGTTGTGGATAAAGAGGAGCCAGTGAATGTGAGATTTACACAAAGCATTTGACTAAGTGCCACATCAAACATTATATAAATGATTTAGCTAATGAGGCAGAAGACATGGTTGTCAAATTACCTGATGCCATAAAGATAAATGAATAAACAAAGATGCAGTAAATGGAGTATAATGTGGAAAAATGTGAAATCATCCATTTGCCAAGGAGAAGCGGATTATCTAAGTGGTGAGAAATTGGAGAGCTCTGAGATTCAGAGAGATTGATGCCCTCATGGATAAGTCACTAATGATTAGATACAGGTGCAGCAAGTAACTAGGAAAGCTAATGGAATGTTGCAGTTTATTCTGATGGGATTTGAATGCCATTACAGGGAGGTGATATTTTAATTCTGACCAGGCACGGGAGATGCCACATCTAAACTGTTCTGCCCAGCATTGTCTCCTTATTTAGGAAAGGATATAAGTGCATTGGAGACATTTCAGAGAAGGGTTACTGGACTAACCTCTACAGTGAGAGGGTTAAAGTATGAGGAAAAATTGGACAAACTAGGCTTGTATCAGTGGAGTTTCAAAGAAAGAAAGGTAATTTTACTGAAACATTAGTTCCTGAGGGTCTTGACAAAGTATTGAGGTATGGATATTTCCTCTTATGGCAGAATTTAGAACCAGGAGTCACTATTTAAAAACCATGGAGTTTCCATTGAAAACAGAGAAGAGGCAACATGTTTCCTCACAGGGTGTCCTGAATCTTTGGAACTCTCTTTCTGAAAAGATGGTGGAAGCAGAGTCCTTGAATACTAGCTCATAAGAGAATGGCCATGGATGTGTAAGCTTGATGGATTATGGGGATAGGGTAAGGGCCTAAGTCTGAGCGGGATTCTCTTCAGAGGATTTGCTGCACACCTGATCGGCCAATGACCTCTTTCTGCAGTATAGAGATTCTGTGATTCTAAATTCACTCCTATGGAGCTATCAATCTCAATTTAAACTGTCATTTAAGGCACAATTTATAGGTTTTTTTTCATCTGTCCATGAGATGTGGGTGTCACTGGCCAGGCATTATTTATTGCCCAGCCCTGATATTATGGAAGGCAATTAGGAGTCACCTCCATTACACCTCCAGGTAAGGATGGCAGATTTACTTGCCTAAAGATCATTAGTGACCAGGATGCATTTTTACAACAATAGTTATACAGTCATCATTGGGCTGGCTGTTGATTGCAAAACTTTGCTGAATTTAATTTCCCCATCTGCCACAGTGAGATTAAAACCCAGGACCCCTGAACATTAATATGAGCACTCTGAGAACATGATATTACCACCTATTACCTGTTAGTCCATGTTTGATTCATGATGTTAGAGTATAGGGTGCACCATATTTACTGTCTGCTTTGTCAACTCGTACACAGTAGCAATTTTTCGGTAATAAACTGTGGAAAGCTGTAGCAGGGATTTCTAAAGTGGTATACTTTAAGAAATTTACGTGTGTCTACTGAGAGTGTAAAATGACTGAAATGGTTATTCCTACCCCACCTACAATTTGCAGATTGCTGCAAGCAATAGGTCTCTCTGCCCAGCAGCTTATCCTTCATAACTTCAGCTGCTAGCATTTTCTGAGGCTGGGCTACAGCAAAAAAAATCTCAAGACCATTTCCAAACAAAGAGTGACGACGCAGGCCCTTCAGCCCATCATGGGAGTATTTCAGAGGGATTGTCTCTCCATGGTGTCTGCCTAAACACAAACCAACAAAAACCTTCAGTGGAAGGGAGTTTGAATTCATGGCTTCCATCTCCTCCAGAATTTCCCATTACATTGATGAGTTTCTCTCGGTGTGACAATTGTTGCCAGGATTACAATGTTCCTATACCACAGCAAATTGATTGAGGTTGGGTCTGACTCAGAGAAGGTGGAGTTTATCTCACGGACAGCTGGAACTCTACCCCAGAGAGGAAATTTCTCACCATGATCTCTGGGTCCAGTACTATCTAGTTGAGGCCATATTATTTTTAGTCATCCCTGCGTTTGTTTATTAACTCTATATCTACCACCAAGGGTCCACTTTTCTAGTGGTTCTCCCAGAGTTTTGAATTCTTGAAATCTACTCTATATTTAACAAACACAGAAAGTACTGTAGAAATTCAGCAGGCCTAGTAGAATCTGTGCAGGGAAAGCAGAGTTAACATTTTGAAACCAGTGGCACTTCACCAGAATTGAACAGATCTCCAGCATCTGCAGTTCTTTGTTTTATTGTCAATATTTAATAGACTCTTTTTACTTCTGTATTTCACTTCAGCAACAATATTTTGTTTTCCCTCACACTTCAAGTATGCCTGTTTGGGAGACTGTTTCTCTCTCCAGTTGTTTGACCTTCTAGAAAGTCAGAAGTCACAGGATAGCTTTGAAAGCTTGTGATTTCAAATAAACCTGTTGGAATGTAACCTGGTATCCAGTAACTTCTGACTTAATCCACCCTAGTTCAACACCAGCACCTCCACATCACGGATCTAACACAAACTGGAATGTTTCAGACTTGGTGGCATTACTAGGAACAAGTAAAAATTTAAAATATTTTAGTAGCACTTTATCATGTTCTCAAAACATCTTAAGGCATCTTAAAACCAACAGATTACAGCAGCTGTGAGTGATAATGGAAACTGCAGATGCTGGAGAATCCAAGATAATAAAATGTGAGGCTGGATGAACACAGCAGGCCAAGCAGCATCTCAGGAGCACAAAAGCTGACGTTTCGGGCCTAGACCCTTCATCAGAGCTCTGATGAAGGGTCTAGGCCCGAAACGTCAGCGTTTGTGCTCCTGAGATGCTGCTTGGCCTGCTGTGTTCATCCAGCCTCACATTTTATTATCTTAGATTACAGCAGCTGTTGCATAAGAGAATGTAGCTGCTAACATGCATGCAAAGTTATTCCAGAAGTAGTAAATTAGATGATTGAAAGTTGAATGTTGGATAGGATACTAGAGTCATATAGAGTCATAGAGGCATATAGCATGGAAACAGACCCTTTGGTCCAACTAGTCTGTGCCGAACATAATCCTAACCTAACCTAGTCCAACCTACCTATTCATGTCTCCATCCAAATATCTTTTAAGTGATGTCAGCTCCCATGTTTCTTCAAGTTGCTTACATTTGGTTCAGCCTTTGTAACGGGGAACTCAGTTTAACATCTCATTTGGAAAAGTGACAACCTAGTTTTTGTTAAAATCCCGAAACATATCTTGAACCTGCGATCTTTTTACAACACAGGTGACACTGCCATTACCTAAGACAAGCTGACATTCAAGTGAAACAAATTAATATGAATTTAATCGTACCTAATTCACAACATTTACTTGCAAACTTGTCTCATTTTTACTTCTGAAAGCGAAGGTTGAGCCATTGGTTATAGTTTATATGTCCCAAAGTATTCGCTTCTTGCTTACGTGACACACACTGAGCTTGGAAGTTCAATGCAATGTCAGGATTTATGTAATTTATGTGTCACCCCAGGAAGCACCACTTTCTGTAGAATCAGATTGTAGGAAAACTTTGGATTGTATTTTTTTCTCATTCCTATGATTGCTTGCATCGGAACAGCTTTCAGTTTATAGCCAGTGAGTTTTTTGGGCTTGTGCCTGTGAAAACAACTGGATTACTGAGTGAAAATATAAAACACCATTGACACTATGAGTAAATTCACTGATTAGAAAGGACATGTGTCCAGGTCCTGGAAATAAACTAATCCAAATTGGGTGAGGTTTGATTCTTAACCTCAGAGGAAAAATATTTACATCCAGTGTAGTTACAAAGAGCTGTTAAAAGCATTCTTGAGTACTTTGTAAACTTTAGGATTAAAGATCACAATTTAACAATTCTTTTTGTGGAAACTTTAAGCAGGAAGAAGAACCTTATTAGGAAAGATCATGATATTCTGAGGGAAGAATTTTGCCATTTGGCCTATTTTTATTCAGCTATTCATGCCCAGTTTGGTACCTAGTTGGTTTTATGTGTCACAGAGGCTGATATCTTCTAGGGGCCTGAATGGACCGAGCTAAGATGGGATTTGTAGTACCACTGTATAAGATATCTAGCCAGGCCTATCTCAACGTGAGAACAACAAGCTGTGTATTTTATATGCCTGTGTAGCAGTGAGGCAAATGTCTCACTAGCTAGTTGCAAGTTGCCAATTAAGGGGATTATTGTTTGTCAAAAGTCTTGTAAAAAGTTCAAATCATCGCATTAACATCCAGCTTCATTTCATGCCAAATATGCCACTAAGCAGGACATTAAGAAGTCAGAGTCAGTCAGAGCAGGTACCTGGGACATCGAATTGTCATTAGCTGTGAGGAACCTCCAAGCTGCTCAGCACCAATCAACATCTCAGAGCACAACCCGTGGGCACCAATCACATGCACCCCCTACAACACAAGTTGGTATCCAACATTGTCCAAACCCTCATGATCGTCAGGGTACCTCTGACCCATTTGCAGAAAATTTAGAAAGCACAGGCAGGGCATCTGTCAACTGACATTGGAAAGCTGGTTCAAGGAAACTTCGTAATGTGCAGCTTAGTGGCATATTTGGCAAGAAATGAAGCTGGATGTTAATGCGATGATTTGCAGAAGCTCACAGATTGGGCCAAGCAGTCACTCAGGGCTGCTTACTGGTTTTTTCACTGTAGCTCAACTTGTACTGGTCTATATGCTCACAGCTGCCATAGCTAACTCTATCAGGTCTCGCTGTACTCTCCCTTTTACAACATTGATGCTATAGCCAGAGTCAATGCTAACAGTTACTGCTGTCTCACTGAGCTCTTTCACACACACAGGCTCACTGCCGTGGCCTGTTGTCAGGAAGAATCTGTTGGAGGAATCAGGGGCCTGAGATGTATACAGACCCAGGGTCACGGACCTCAGGATTGAACTGCTGCGTGTCTCATGGTGCTGAGGAGAGGATGCAGCCCTCACCCGCAGGATATGCTCCCAATAACTGCTCCTTATCTTCCTAACACAGGGTCACTTCCAACAAAGGTCTGTGCTGAGCCAATGGCGGGATGTTTGTCACTGGTCCTGCCATCCTAAGATGGGTGAAGGTGGGTACAGACAGACCAAGGCTGAAGGCAAGCCCAGGAGCAGCAGCAGGGCCCAGCTAAGAATAAGGGAGCTCTGAGCTCAGGTAGAGGTCACACCCATGGGCGTTGTACCAGGATATGTAGGGTCCACAGGAAGACCAGAGGTTTTGGCTCCAACTTCATCTCCTGTGGATGAGTGAGTTGCAGCGTAGGGAAGTAAACACAAGGTTAATGGAGTGGTGCAGGAAAGAGGGGTTCCATTTCATGGGGCACTGGTATCAGGATCGGGACAGGAAGGAACTGTACCACTGGGACCGGCTCCATCTGGACTGACCTGGGACCTGGATCCTAGCAAGAAGCTAAATAGGGTGGTCACAAGGACTTGAAATTAGTTAAATGGGAGATGGCTCAGTAGAGGTTATTAGAATTCCCAGAACAAGTAATAAGACAGAGAATGTAGAAAGGAAGATAATAAAATGTGAGGCTGGATGAACACAGGAGGCCAAGCAGCATCTCAGGAGCACAAAAGCTGACGTTTCGGTCCTAGACCCTTCATCATTATCTCTGAATGTAGAAAGGAACCTAACTTCAGGCACAGCAGACAACTTTGAGAAGGGGACAGTCAATGCAGGACTGATGGTGCTGTAGTTAGATCTGCACTATATTGGAAACAAGGCAAGTGAGTTTGTAGCGCAAATTGAAATCTCAAGGAACAATGTTGTGGGTATCGCAGAGATATGGCTGCAAGGGGATCAGGTTTGGGAACTAAATATCCAAGGGTATATGTCCTATCTAAAGGACAGGCAAATGACAGAGTCACCTTGTTAGTAAGGAATGAAAATAAATCGATTGCAAGAATTGATGTCAAGTCAGAAGATATAGAATCTGTGTTGGTAAAGTTGAGGAACTGCAAAAGAAAATAGACCCTGTTAAAAATTATACAAAGACCTGTAACAGCAGAAATTAAATCAAAAAATAGAAAATGCATGCAAGTAAAGCAGTAATACAATAATCATGAGGAGACTTCAGTGTGTAGGTAGACTGGGAAAACCATGTTGGTAGAGGATCTCAAGAAAAGGAATTTTTGGAGTATCTATGAGATGGTTTTTGGAGCAGCTTGTGGTAGAGTCCTTTAGGGAACACGCAATTCTGAATTTGCTGATGTATCATGAAGCTTGTTTAGGGAGATTAAGGTGAAGTAACCCCTAGGAGGCACTGACTATAAAATGATAGAATTCACCCTGCAGTTTGAGAGGGAGAGTCTAGAATCAGATGTAATGATATTACAATTAAGAGACGGTAACTACAAGACATGAGGGAGGAGTTGTTTGGAAGGGGAGCCTAGCAAGGAAGATGGTACAGCATCAATGGCAGTAGTTTCTGGGGGAAATTCAGAAGGCATGGCAGAAATTCATTCCAAAGAAGAAGAAACTAAGAGGAGGATAAGGTAACCATGGCTGACGAGGGAAGCCAAGGACAGCATCAAATCAAAAGGAAGAGTACAGAACTTAGTGAATTTATTCAGAAACCAGAGAATTAGGAAGACTTTAAAAAACAGTAGAGGATAATTAAAACAAATAAAGGGGAAAAGATGAAATAAGCTAGATTAAGAAGATTTCAAGAGCTCTTTTTAGACATATGAAAGGTAAGATAGAGGAAACAGTTGTCATTGAACTGTTGGATAATGAGACTGGAGAAGTAATACCAAGGAACAAAGAAATGGCAGAGGAACTGGATAGATACTTTGCATCGGTTTTTGCAGTGGAATACACCAGTAACATACAGGAACTTCAAGAGAGTCGGGGCAGAGGTGAGTATAGTGGCCAATACTAAGGAGAAGGGCTGGACAATCTGGAAGTCTAAAGTCGGGTAAATCACCCAGACCAGAAGGACTACACCCTAGAGTTCTGAAGGAGATCACTGAGGAGATTATGATGGCATTGGTGATGATCTTTCAGGAATCTCTGGAGTCAGGGAGGGTTCCTTGAAAATGTTTAATGTAACACCCCTGTTTAAGAAGGGAGGGAGGCAGAAGACAGGAAATTATAGGCCGGTTAGCCTGACCTCAGTCATTGCTAAGTTTTTAGACCCCATTATCAAGGATGAAATTGTGAAAGTGCAAGGTATGATAGGGCTGAGTCAGCACAGCTTCATCAAGGGGAGGTCACGCCTGACAAATATTCTTGAATTCTTTGAGGAGGTAATGAGCAAATTAGACAAGGAAGAGCCAGTAGATAAGATCAATTTGGATTTCCAAAAGAGCTTTGATAAGATGCTACACAGGGGGCTGCTAAGATGAGAGCCCATGGTGCAATGTACTAGCGTGGATAAAGGATTCTCTGACTGGCAGAAGGCAGAAAGTCATTTTCCAAATGGCAGCCAGTGACTGGTGGAGTTCCACAGGTGTCAATATTAGGACCACAACTGTTACACAACAATGAACTGACCAAAGTAACTGAGAACTTTGAACTTTGTTGCTAAGTTTGCAGATGACACCAAGATAGGTGGGGGTACAGGTATTATTGAGGGAGTGGGAAGGCTGCAGAAGGGCTTGGGCAGGCTAGAAGAGTGGGCAAAGAATTGGCAGATTGTCTACAATATGGGAAGTGTGCAGTTATGCACGTTAAAGAAAGAATAGAAGCAAAGATTATTGTCTAAATTGGGGAAGAATTCAGAAATCTGAAGCATAAAGGGACTTAGGAGCCTTAGTTTAGGATTCTCTTAAGGTTACCATGCAGGTTCATTTGGCAATTAAGAAGGCAAATGCAATATTTGCATTCATTTCAAGAGGGCTAGAATAGACAAGCAGAGCTGTATCGCTGAGGCTTTAAAAGGGTCTGGTCAGACCATATTTGGAATATTGTGAGCAGTTTTGAGCTCCTTATCTTAGGAAGGATGTGCTGGTGTTGAAGGGGGTCCCAAGAAGATTTACAAGGGTGAAGGGCTTGTTATAAGAGGAGTGGTTAAGGACCCTTACTCTACACACAATGGAGTTGAGAAGGATGAGGCACGGATCTAATTGAAATTTACAGATTAATGAGAGGCCTGGACAGAATCGATATTGTGAAAATGTTTCTCTTAGAAGGAGAGACTAGGATGCAAGAACACAGTCTCAGAGTGAAGGGACAATGCTTTAGAACTGAGATGAGGAGAAATTTCTTCAGCCGAGGTGGACGATGGTTGTGGGGAATCTGTGGAACTCACTATTTCAGAAGGCTGCGGAGGCCAAGTCATTGAGTGTATTTTAAATAGAGACGGATAGGTTCTTGAATAGTAAGGGGATCCAGAGTTATGGGGACAAGGCAGGAGAATGGAGTTGATAAACATATGATTAAATGATGGATCAGACTCAATGGACTGAATGGTCTAATTCTGCTCCTATATTTTGTGGCCTTATGGTCATCCAGGGTACTCGATCTTGAGGTAACCTGAAATTATTTTCGTAGGAATATACCTCATTTACACCCTGTTTATTACTCTTTTAAAATTTTCCCATTTTTAAGTAGTGTTTTATGCATCAAAATACATTTCCAGTTACATGTTCCAGTTCAACTTTTAAACCCCTTAAATCTGTCATTTTCCAATACAGAATCTTAATCTTTCACTGAATTTTGTACTTTTCCAACTAGTATTGAACTCTATTGTATTATGATCACTATTTCCCAAATGCTCCCCCAGTCTGACATTCTCCTCTTAGCTTGCCTCATTTCCTAGGACCAGATCCAGCAAAGACCCTCCCTGGTAGGCCTGGAAGTGCTCTGTTGTAGAGAGGGTTTTCTTGCACACATTGCAGGAATTTCTCCCCTTCTGTGCCCCATATATACCCTGGGCTAATTGAAATTCCACAACCCTACTTGTTCTGTAGATTTCCATAATCTGTCTACAAATACTGTCTTCTACTTCCTCCCCACTATTTGGTGATCTATAATAGATATCTGACAATGTCACTACTCCCTTCCTGTTTCTCACTTCCAACCAGGCAAGTTTTAATTTCCGAACAGCAACTCTTTCATCAGCTATGATATTATCTTTGACCTTGACATCTACACCTCCTCCCGTTTTACTCAACCTGTTTCTACTAAAAGCCTTATAACCCAGCATGTTAAATATTCAGTGATAATGGGAACTGCTACACTTGCCCCCACACGTCCTCCCTCACCCCCATCCCAGGCCCCAAGATGACCTTCCATATCAAGCAGATGTTCACCTGCACATCTGCCAATGTGGTATACTGTATCCATAGTACCCAGTGTGGCTTCATCCACATTGGGGAAACCAAGCGGAGGCTTGGGGCCTGCTTTGCAGAACACCTCCGCTCGGTTCGCAACAAACAACTGCACTTCCCAGTCGCGAGCCATTTCAACTCCCCCTCCCATTCCTCAGACGACATGCCCATCATGGGCCTCCGGCAGTGCCACAATGATGCCACCCGAAGGTTGCAAGAATAGCAAGTCATATTCCGCTTGGGAACCCTGCAGCCCAATGGTATCAATGTGGACTTCACCAGCTTCAAAATCTCCCCTTCCCCCACTGCATCCCAAAACCAGCCCAGCTCGACCCCTCCTCCCACTGCATCCCAAAACCAGCCCAGCCTGTCTCTGCCTCCCTAACCTGTTCTTCCTCTCACCCATCCCTTCCTCCCACCCCAAGCTGCACCTCCAATTCCTACCTACTAACCTCATCCCACTTCCTTGACCTGTCCGTCTTCCCTGGACTGACCTATCCCCTCCCTACCTCCTCACCTATACTCTCCTCTCTACCTATCTTCTTTTCTCTCCATATTCGGTCCGCCTCCCCCCTCTCCCTATTTATTCCAGCTCCCTCTCCCCATCCCCCTCTCTTATGAAGGGTCTAGGCCCGAACAGTCAGCTTTTGTGCTCCTGAGATGCTGCTTGGCCTGCTGTGTTCATCCAGCTCCACACTTTGTTGTTTATGTTAAATATTCAGTCCTGTTCTGACTTGAGCCACATTTCTGACAATGCTACTACGTCATATTCCCCCAGAGCAATTTTGTTCACCATACTCTGTGTATTTAAATACATACAATTTAACGCTGCCCTTATCTCTTTCTTATCCATTTCTTTGTTCGTTGCCTACACTGAAGTCTTCCCTCACTGCCTTTCGCCAGTCCCCATTTTATCTTTTGCCCTCTCTGTACTTCCAAATCTAGGCCATTAGTTAACCCAGCCCCCATGCCTTACAAGTTTATATCTACCCCAACTACACTGTTAACACTCTCAACCAGGAGATGAGTAGCTTTTTAACTCAGGTGAAGTCCATTCCTTCCGAAGAGCTGTCTCCTTTCCCAAAAGTGATCCCACTGTCCCAAACATCTAAACTCCTCCCTTATATACCATCCATCAGGCCACACATTTCCCTCCCTGATCTTTGCCTAAGTGGTGAAGTGGTACAGTGAGTATTTCTGATCTTATTAGCCTGAAGGGGCGGCACTTCAGCGTACGCCACAACTCCTAAAACCAAACCGACACAACCTCCAAGCTGTCCGTCCCTATTTGTTAGTTCCCACGAGCACCACTACCACTGCTCACTCCCCCTTTCCAGAAGTTTATCCAGCCATTCTGTTATGTCCCAAACCCTTGCATGCAGAGGCAACAGGCCATATGGGACTCTCAGTCTGGGCTGTAAACCAGACTGCCTATTCCTCAAACTATTGAGCAAGCCACAAATATTATCTTCCTAATCTTCCTCCCAGCCTCTCTCTCTTTTCCCTCTTTTCTTGGGAGATTTGCTGACACAAACTTCTCGCCTCATCAGTGAAAATCCAGCCCTTTGTGTATTCCTTACCATCCAAGGTCAGTCTCACATCATCAGAAAACCTGGATACCTTACACTTGGTCTCTTTACCTAATTATTTAATTTAGTTCATAAATGCCTGACAGCCCAATACTGATCCTAGCGACATGCCATGAATAACAACCTGTCAACCTGAAAATGCATTGTTTATTCCTTATCCCTGTTTTCTGTCTTCTGTCCTATCCTTTACCCATCCAGTATATTACCCCAAATTAATGAGCCCTCTGGCTAGAAAAAATTGATTTGAAACACACACCAGCCATGTTGTACTGACTGACAGATAAAGCTTGGTGGATCCTCCAGTGCACTTGAAATAACTCTGCAGAGGCTAGTTTACCATCACCAAGTCACCCTTCATTTACACGTGGAGAGTCGTTGCCACTGATCCAGTTCCCTCAGAGCCAGCTCTCAGCATGAGCAGAACCTCTGACCCACTGTTTATATCTGTCAGCCAGGGCTCCCTGATTGGAAATTCTGTGAAATCCACCTGGCTGACCTGTTACAATCACTACACTACTCTTGCTGCTATCTGTGCATTCTTATGATTTTGAATCTGTAGCAGTGTTCTTTTCTGTAGCACTTTACAGATGCCTTTTTGAAAATTCAAGTATATTACCTCAAATCTTTCCATCTTATCTACCATTTGTTTACATCCTCAAAACACTCTAATAGGCTTGTTAGGTCTAATTTCCCTTGCATAAAATTATTATATTTTCATTTTCTAAACATTCTTTCGCCACATTCTTAATAATCAATTCCTGACAACTGGATGGATAGTAAATGTACGCTAACGTAGTGACACTCATATTCAATAAGCAAATATTTATAAAACTGCTTGTGAGGTTCACTGAATTTCAGTTCCTTCTTTCTTACCAGCTCTCTTTTTTCTTAAGTAACTGTACAACTTTAGTTACTTAGTTACTTTTCAAATGCTAGCACCATGCTAGAATCCAGGATACATTGGAAGATCACAAACAGCCTATCCACTGTCCATGCAGAGGCCTCATTTCAAATCCTGCATTGTAGACAGCTTTCAGTCCCTTCAGTTTCTCTAGTACTGTCCCTTCACTAATCTTAATTATATAAAAGTTTCCAATTCTTATCTGAACCTTGTTTCTCCATTTTCTTTTGTCTTCGACTATGAGAACAGTCTCAAAGGCTGAAATTTTCCTCAATCTGATCAGTTGGCAATGGAGATGTAATGACAAACAAAATGACCATCAAACAGAGTTTGCCAAAAACCCAGCTTCTGTTCTGCCCTGTAGAATCTTCCAGAAGGCAGGGGAAGTGTGTGCCACAGAGTTATATACACTTTGCACTGCCACCTCATTAAAAGCCTATGTTCAGAAAGTTGTGGGATTTTCCACAGGGCAGCTGGGGTTCAGCAGTTGTCCATTTTTTTTAAACATACTGCTTGGAGATAAGAACAGTGAGATGAAGAATTTTTTAAGAGGTGCTTCAGTTGGTTTTCCTTTCTTTTAATTCATCAGATAACTCTAGTTATTGTGGCATGATTTGCATCGATGCTCAATAACATGAATCATGATAGTACCGAATCAAAGGCTTAACTACTCATTGAACCAGACATTTTCTAAACTGTTATTTGACATTATCAGAACAATTATCAGAGACATTATGGCTTTATGTGTGATGACGAGAGCAATGAACTTCTCACAATGAATAGCTCAAGTATACTTCTTGTTCAGCAGTTGCAGGGCAGTATTTGGGCATTTGCTTACTCATTGTCTGATAGGAAAAGGAAATAGCAGCAGTTTAATGCATAAAAGGTGTCAATGTTAAACCAGATATTTTACTGGGATGGAATATGGGAACAAGGGAGGAGTGTGCAGTGGAAAGGAGTTGGTGAGTTGGGTGCAGTGGGAAGTGTTTGTTCGGAAGAAAGAGCTTGACGTGTTACTGTCAATTTTTACACAGATTCTTGAGTGGAATGAACTTCCACAGGAAGTGCTGGATGTGCATATAACATTTAAAAGACATTTGGATAAGTTCATGAATAAGAAATATTTGGAGGCATATGGGCCAAGCACAGGCAGGTGGGACTGGTTTAGTTTGGCTGGCATGGGTTGGTTGGATTGAAGGGTCTATTTCTGTACTCTATACATCTATGGCTCAATCTATAACTAAAATCACAAGAATGAGCTAAGGAAGCCCAACAATAAAACCATTTGGCAATATTTTCCCTTCTACAACCTTCACTTCAACAATCGAACCGAAAGCCACATAAATTAAAACATAACTGAACAATCTATTTACAGTCAATATAAATTCTAATTTGTACGTTATATAGTAGCTACACCAAATATAAATCTCATAGAATTACTATTATTCCACTTAACACAATGACACAAACTTCACCCACGAACACCTTCAAAGTTCTGAAGTTCCACAAAATTCCAGCTCATTTCTTCAAAGATCTAGCCACCAATCTACATTCAACCACAGCTCCCAATCAACCTGACATCCCCAGGCAGGAAAGAATGGCCCATTATTACAACACCTGTTCAGCTCTGCTCTTGACGGTCTTGATGGTGTGAACCTATCAGAAAAGTCTTTACCTTAGCCCTCAGTACCAGCCCTATGCACTGTATGGGTGGGACTGGTTAACTATCTCCTTTAAAATAATAGCAGTAGCAACATAACTTTATGCCCCTTTATCTCTGCTCCACAATTTTCTTTTTGTGTTCCTTAATGCTAATTGTGGGACAGACAATATGGTATTGCAGCAAAACACTTGCAAGAAAGGTGCAGAGAGCAATGTCAACACCTAAATATGTTGCTGTTAGACCTAACTACAGCTCCTGGCAGTTCGATTTGACATATGGCTCTTGGTTTCCAAATCCGAGAGTGTGAACAAGTCTGCTGCCCCTTCCACATGCTGGCATGGTTGGATGTCTTAGTGCCAGTGGTGAGAGGTCCCATATTGTTGTGATAACCACTGGCCTCAAGCAAGTTTATATTGTGGCTCCCAACTCCTCAATCTTCATTATGAATTCTCCAATCTTAATGCTGCTGTTGACGACAAATCCTGCATTCTATACAGTGCGTTCTGGGAAGCTTATCAAAGTCTCCGGGCTGTGTGCTTCCACCAAACTCACAGAGGCAGCAATCAGAGAGCTTCCATATTTAGGCAACTGCCCCCAATCTGCACATAACAAGGATGATATCCAAATGGTAGCAAGCAAAATCACAGGTATTGCCAAAAAAATGCCTCAGTCTCCAGATTCATTTCAAACAAGGTTTTATGCCAATTCCTTTCCTATACAGATATAGAATATCAGCACTTTATAGAAATCAGACTCTTGACAGAGGGAAAAGTTTCACTGAAGACGATTATCAAGTCTTATTTAATTTCGGACAATGCTCCACAACAAAATACTGGAAGCCACTGACATCGTCAGCATTGACTACGATGATATTAGTGACAGATTACAATTTGGAAGTGAGTGAAGGGCTTTAAATACAAATGTCGATTCAAGTTGCAACAGGTAAAAGGAAGGCAACAGAGGAATCAACAGAACTCCCGTCCCTAATCAGAAGCACAAATGTAAAAGACTAATGGAAAATAAGGTGCAGCAATGTGACATACCAACCCCCCAAACTACCATCAACTCCTGTGTGTTGATATTGTCATACTTGAGTAGGCATTACTGTTATTAATTATTTTAATAAGATGTTACATATCTTCATATTCCGACATACATCTTAAATTTCTTCACAGGATGAGCTGTTACTGGTAAGTCTGATGTCTTTCCATTTTCTACTATTTCTGCAAAGCTGGTGATGGACCTTGCACTTGAACTTTCCTTGAATGATGATGGTGTAACAATGAAGGACCATGGTTTATATCTGAATCAGAGTAGTGTGTAATTTGGATGTGACTCAAGAGGTGATAACAGTCCTAGGACTTTTGTCACGTAAATGTACCTTTAGGAATGTGTTACAGGCAGCTGCCTCTGAAAATGTATTTTCAGCAGGAACAGATAAAGGGGTTCTTTGTGAGATAACCAGTAATTATTTAACAAACTTGATTATTTAAGCATGTGAATTAAAATAATGTTGCCATTAAAAGTCACATAAGAGCGTCACAATCAGGAAATCAAAATTTAATTAAGGCTCCGCATGTTAATACAATAAAATGCATAATTTAGACTCAGTAAATAGGTCACCAGAACAACAGCGCTTTTCTATGAACAAAATTTAGAAAGCCTAAACTGTAGGCTGTTGCAGATGATTAATCCATATAATCAGAGGCTGTGCTGACAAATAATTTTACATTTGCTGATATATTAATAATAAATTCCTAGTGTTTCCAGTAAAACATAACCACAAAGTGGTACTGACATTATAATTACTATTTACAGACCGAAAGTCAGCTGATTTGCATTTGCCTGCTTTGATATCCAAAGGAAACTATTGAGATCATGAAAGTTAAAATACATTACTACATATTAAATATTTAATGATACAGCCTAGATTCATGGGCCTAAATCTATTTTTTTTCCTACTTTTGATATTTGTGTTTATTTGCTTGTTCTTGCCTGTTCCTTTATAAATCGCTTAAATAGATAACAAGAGAAACCACATAAAACCAGCTACACAGAGGATGCAGAGTAAATTTCTAGTTAGCTTCTTCATTAATACCAGTCAAAATGTCTTTGTGTTCCACATGTGTGTTTGTGTCTGTGTCCGTATGTGTGTGTTTTGGGGGACAGGCGTGCAGAAAGCAGAGGATGGTGGCAGATTAACCTTCACCACATGAGCTATAACCGAGAGGAATGAATCACCAACTTGTGGGAGTTCCACCCTCCCTGCTAGAAATCAAGCAAGATCAAGCTAGTAATCTACAAGATTATTAATTAATATCTGCCATTGTCATTAGCACTGCCTTTGTCTGCCTACCATTTGACAGGTTCAAATATTGTTCAGCTCTGAACAAATTTTCCATCCTACAACCCCGCACCACAAGTTCATTGTTGGAATTTGACTCAATTTGTTACGTGTCTCTGAGCCAACAGTTCTAGGTTTAAGCACCACTCCCTATAATGTCAGTCAATACTTTTTCATTACATTAAGACCAAGTTGCATAGTTAGAAGATAACAAAGTGTGAAGCTGGATGAACACAGCAGGCCAAGCAGCATCTCAGGAGCACATGCTCCTAAGATGCTGCATGGCCTGCTGTGTTCATCCAGCTTCACACTTCGTTATCTTGGATTCTCCAGCATCTGCAGTTCCCATTATCTCTGCATGGTTTGAAGAGTTTTCTCTCCAATGAAATATTAAATCAAGGCACCAAATGTTTTTGTCGGAGAAAATAACAGATACATGTCACTTGTTGAAACAAAAGTGGGCAGATTTCATGGCCTGGCTTGATTTCATGATTGCATGTACTGCTGAAAGTACAGAAAAATAATGTTACCTTCCAAACAATTCTTCCACCATCTTCAGCGTTCACTCTGTCCATCACCGCAACACAGGAGCTGCAGTGTGTGCCATCTATGAGATATATTCCAGCAACTCACCAGTTTCCTTCAACAACATTTTCCAAAACAAGGTCAAAATGTATTGGAGTACCACCACCCGTAAGTTCCCAAGCCACACACCATCCTGACTTGTAACAAGTTCACTGTTTCTTCACTGTTTATTCAACATCTAGGAACTCCCTCCCTTCCTAATAGTCCTGTGGGTGGATTAATGTGGAACTGGAAAAGCACAGCAGGTCAGACAGCAAACAAGGAGCAGGGAAGCCAACGTTTTCGGCCAATACATTTCGTCAGAATGCTATCTGATCTGATATGCTTTTCCAGCTCAACATCTATTGATGCTAGCTTTCAGCATCTGTCGTCCTTACTGTCTCCAAGTCCTGTTAGAGTACCCATTCACCGTGAGCCGTAACTGTTCAAGAAGGCAGCTCACCAACACCTTCTCAAGCCAGCAACCCCCACATGCCATGAATGAATAGTTTAACAGCCGTTGAATCTAGCTTCCTCTCAAGTAATTCTCTCTGTCTGATGTGCTTGATGATTTATCCTCCTACCCTGTTTCCACTAAATCAGGGTTTCCCCAAAACTTTACCCTCTCTCCTGCTTTGTTCATTCTTCATAAACTCCTTCAGAAATCATCAAACAGTGTCGATTCATTAAATTATATTTTCACGCTTCAGTAACTCACACGGACATCAGGTGATTTTTTTTCACAGAGGTTGCAACTGATTGATGGGTACAAATTAGACAGACCAATTAAAAAATAAATTGTTATGCCAAATTTCTGCCATTTTCTCTTTTCTAAACTTCTGAACTGGTTTTGTGGTCACTTTAGAAGTACTGGCCAGTTTATTATTTGGTGACTCAAAGTTAATTCACAGCCATGTCTGTTCTTTTCTGTGGAAAACAATTTTGGAAACAGAGAAGGCATGACAATTAAAAACAGTTAAAAAAATTTGACAAAACAGTTAATTTTTGGGTCCAGTAATGGCTCTGATGTCCAAATGACTTAAACAACTATTACATTTTGGAATAACTTAGTTATGAAGATTTCTTACATCCAACCCACCCCCAAAAGTGTTTGTAATTCCTTGCTAAGGAACTGCTTTACTGCAGTGTAAGGAACTATGAAAGCTTCTGACAAAAATACTAAGCTATAAAAATGAGAGCAGGATATCCAACCCATGGCCATCCATCTGTTTTTTTTTTCTCCCTCTGCCTATTTTCTGACAAAGTTAGAGACTGGATAACTCAGGCAGAGGCGTTTCTAAGATAGGTCAGTGGGACAGGACCCTGGAGTGGAAAGCAGGATTGTGAGCCTGAGGAAGGGTCACTTGACCTGAAATGTTAACTCTGCTGTCTCTCCACAGATGCTGCCATACCTCTGAGTTACTTCAGCAATTTCTGTCTTTGTTTCAGATTTCTAGTGTCACATTTCTTTGTTTTGTTATGATCCTCTGTATCACATTCATTTCAGCCACATGCCAAATGGGGTTGCTGATCCAGCATTTGGCTATGAATTTTGTTAAAGCGTACACTTATTGCATATAGACTATTTATCATGATTACATTTAAATATGTTAACGTTTTTGTTCAATACGTTCTGTTTTTGTGAACAATTCTTGACATTTTTTTTGCAATCTGCAGGGCTATGTGTGTTGTTACATTAGAGCAAGAAAGGATTAGGAAATTATTCAGTGATGTAGGTCACTCATTTTCTCCTTCCTTGAGCTTCACTCTTACTCCAGAAATATTTGTCCATCACCAACATGTCGACAGTCGAGGTTTATTCCTTACTTTTCTCAACTACTCACTGAAATGAAGATGTGAAGATGGGGAATTTCCACAAGGTTAACAACAGCAGATTGCCCCCACTGCAGATATACAGTCAGCTATGTCACATGTACAACTATCACTGTTAGAAAATGTTTGAATTCCTAGCTTTATTTTCCAAAAGAGTGTTTGTGAACAAAAGATAGATTGACATTTTATTCAGCGCTTTTTGATGTGTAGAAAAAATTGTTCTGTAGGTTGCACAATTTTGCAAATTGGCAGTGCCAATCAGAATGTTGTCTATTTTCTCTGCTTCTCTGCACATATGCATGAAGTTTGCCTAAACTTCTCTTCAAAAGAAGATTGCAGAAGTTTTGAGGTTTAACATGTAAAAGGTTAAAAACTGGAGTTTGCAACAGTTGAGTAATTCAACTGAAATGTTGGTACTAAATCAGATGAAGCCTTTGTTCTAGTTTCCACTTGAGCTAATGCTTTAGCAAAATCCAAACACAGAAGCTTCATTCAGAAAATCAAACACAATGGAAATTGTGTGCCAGTAACTAGGGCTTTGTTTGGTGAATTGAAAGACATATATTTTCTTCAAAACTTATTTTTATATATGATAACTGAAACTTTACAGAATGTCCAAGATTCATGTATATCTGTATAATAAAAGTAACTTTTTTACGATTCACTGCATTTAAATATTAGTTACGTAAGGTTGTAAACCTGTTCTGTATTAAGTAAACCTGAGATGAAGAGGAATTTGGTTGTGTAACTCAAGTCAATAATGAAGCCAGTAAACAGATTTTCTTAAATAGAACAATTCCCACTTATTGGTATAAATGAGAACAAATTAAAAGATACACACACACATGCTCTTCGTTAATAATAGCACATAATGTTTCTGAGAATTGGAAGCTTGTGAGTGTTGTATATGTAAAATGATCTCGTATGATCCCCACGCAACATTCTCTTTTGACTCAAATAATGCCTCAAAACATTCCATCATAAAACCCTCTGAAATATAACTGTTAAAGTGTTTCTGGTGACTGTGCATCTGTACTGTGCTGTTCACCAAGTCACACAGTTCACCAACGGTAGAAGACATCAGAGTGTCCAGGACAACAGCATTCCAAGCCAAATAAAAACACGAGTGCAAGCACTTAGGATCATCTGCAATTAGAAATATGGTAACGGGCCCAACAAGTTCAACAATGGAGATTCATCGCATAAATGTGGCTCAGATTGTAATGTCTTCAGAGCATTGAGAGTTGAGGTGTCTGAAATGATAAAGGAATTCACTAATGTAGATGCAGAGAAACTGTTTTCTCTTGTGGGGCAAAATCCAGAACAGGTATTCAACAGCTACACTCAAACTGGCAAACACTACCATTTCCTCAAGATTTATTTTCAAAACATGCTTTATGAAACATGATGAGAAAGCCAATGCAAGTTACTTAGTGAGCAAAAAGAAGCTATTTAAGTTCCATTGTCTTTTCCCTTCGATTGATTGTCATCAACTTTACACTGAATACTGAAAAGATCAGACATAAAGTATATAACCTATTGTTCATTAATGTCAAAGTTCATTGCTTTGAAATTGGACAGTAGCCCAATTACTTAGCATTTTCCCTAAAGTGCCAGTTGTAATTTACATTGAATGCCAGAGTTTCGAACTAAATTGTTACCTGCATCTATGAAGTTTTTTAACAGATTGACCGAGACTCTATTTTATATCATACTATGC